>NC_134693.1:46592101-46897063 GCF_050947455.1 Rhinoderma darwinii
AACTTGTTAACATATATTACTATGGTAATTGTACGTAACTTCACAACTTTTAACCTCTGCAAATACTGTTTTCTATCAGAAATACAATTATTTATTTACTTTTTATAAAATTGTGCATCAGTGTGTTTGGTGAAACTTTGTAATTACATCTTATTAAAAATTATTTTAACTTTTTGAGATACAGCTGCTTTGTATCCTGTATACAGAGCAGCTGTATCTAGTGCTGAAACCTGAATCCGTCAAGTCCGCGGGATACCTGGGGCTCTGAGGAACAGCTAATTTTTAGCCGCTTATTCACCTAGCACATGTAGCCTATAAAATGCGGAAAGAATTAGCCCTGCCTCTCATTCTTTTATATACAAATAGCCAGCCTGCCCTCTCCAACCCTGCCCACCAATCAGGGTTGGCTCCAGGTTTATGTGGGCCGTTGGGCGACACAGACTTAGTGGTCCACTTTGCGGGGGAACTCATGGCGGCAGTAAAATGGCAGAAAACGTCACTTTGTGCCCCATATTCGAAGTTAGGCCCTGTTTATGCCCCCATAAAGAAGTTAGGCCCAAGTTTGTACCCCCATAGATTTAATGCCCACTGTAGATAGTGCCACACAGCCCCCCTCCCTGGTAGTGCCACACAGCCCCTCCTCCCAGGTAGTGCCACACAGCCCCCTCCCAAGTAGTGCCACACAGCTCCCCTCCAAGGTAGTGCCACACAGCCCCTCCTCCAAGGTAGTGCCACACAGCCCCTCCTCCGAGGTAGTGTCACTCAGCCCCCCACCCAGGTAGTGCCACACAGCCCCCACCAGGTAGTGCCATACAGCCCCAAATCCTAGATTGTGCCACACAGCCCCCTTCCCTGGTAGTGCCACACAGCCCCCCTACCTTTAGGTAGCGCCTTTGGGGCTCCCTCTAGTAGTGGAATCCCCAACCAGAGCATTGCCGGAACTCTGGCCAGGGATTTCACTTCAGGAGGAGCCCCTAACATCACTGTCCATATATGGTCCTGGGCAGAGTGCTATTAGCACTCTGCCTAGGACTCCTGCTCTGCTCCTGACATAACTGTCCATATATGGTCCTGGGCAGAGCGCTATTAGCACTTTGCCTAGGACTCCTGCTCTGCCCCTGACATCACTGTCCTTATATGGATAGTTGTAATGTCCGTGGCTGCGGGCTGTCAGCTCCAGCCTCCCGCTGACAGCCGCAGCCACGAGTCGGCAAGCGCTGGCCCCAGCCTCCTCCTCAGGAGACGCCAGCGATTGCATCCACTCACCTCCCCCGGAGCCCGCAGGGTGCGCGCGCACGCTCGTCCCCGCTCTTAAAGGGGCAGCGCGCGCACCGGACATCTTGAACAACCTTTGACCCGTGAGTACCCTGGGCTATAAGAGGGGTCCAGCCCCCTAGTTCGATGCCTGAGCGTTGTTAGTTTTCCCAGTCTGTCTTGCAAATGGTCCCTTAGTGTTTCCTGTTCCTGTTGTTACCCGTACCTTGTTCCCCGTTCCTGTTTCCCGTGCTTTGCCCTAGTATCAAGTCGTGCCACGTCCTGTGTCATCTGCCACGTCCAGAGGAATCCACCACGTCCTGTGTCATCTGCCACGTCCGGAGGAATCCGCCACTTTGTGTCATCTGCCACGTCCGGAGGAATCTGCCACGTCCTGTGTCATCTGCCACACCCGGAGGAATCCGCCACGTCCTGTGTCATCTGCCACGTCCGGAGGAATCCGCCACGTCCTGTGTCATCTGCCACGTCCGGAGGAATCCACCACGTCTGGCGCAACTTGCGGCTCCTGTGTCATCCGCCACGTTTGGCGCCATCTGCTGCACCCATCTCATCTGTGCCAGAGCTGCGGCCACCATCTGGACTATTCAGGTACCCTTGTGCGGGACATTGTATTTCTGGGGTGTCCTGTTGTTTGGCCAGCTGCCTCCCCACTGCGGTGGTACGGCCTAGTGGGTCCACTAACCCGCCTCGTGACAATAGTCATGTCTGGAGCAGAGCTGAAGTCCCGGGCAGAGCGCTAGTAAAGGCTCTGCTCCGGTACTCCGGCTCTAGGGAAGCCCCTGACATCACTGTCCATATATGGATAGTGATGTCAGGGGTAATCCCAGAGCCATAGTGCCAGGCAGAGCAGTACTAGCACTCTACTTGGGACACTGCTCCCGACATTGTCCATATATGGACAGTGATGTCAGGGGCTTCCCCAGAGACTAAGTTCCGGAGCAGAGCTGCTTCTACCGCTTTGCCTGGGACTCCTTCTGTCCTCCTGGCATCACTGTCCATATATGGAATGGGATGTCAGGGGCTTCCCCAGAGACGGAGTCCTGGACTCATCTCTGTTTACACCCCCCCATCCCTTTTCTGAATGTCCTCCTGCCATTGGCTGGCAGCATATGACTTCATAAGCTGCCAGCCAATAGAAGACCAACAGATGCAGTACTGGCATTCCATGCCAGTACTGCTGAGCATTACGTCGGGCAGCTACAGGAAGAGGTGGGAGGAGACAGCATTGTTGTGTCCTGTACACTGTCTCCTCTCTCCTCACTGAATTTATGGAATGGTGGCCAGCGTCAGCGCAGGGGAGCAACAGTGGTAAATGAGACTCAATTTTAGTCACAGGTGATTATGCGGTGGGGCGGGGACAAACGGTGGGGCGGAGCTTCCTCCTGTAGCTCAGCCCGATGGTGAAATTATGAAATTGATTCAACGATTCTGTTTAAAAACTGAAGTGACAGGTTTCCAGGGCGAATGAATCAAATTAATTTGATTAATCGCTCAGCCCTAATATATACTGCATATATTTTTACAGTACTCTAGGGAAAGCTTACTCTTCTATTATGAGCTTTTGAGGTAATTATTATTAATGGATTGGTTTAGTAGATGGAATCTTAATAGGTAAGACCCTGAGCAGGATGATATACAACTTCAGGGTTACAACAGTATCTGGAAACCAGGGAAGTTCTACCTGGAAACAAACTCTGAGCTATGAGCACAACTAGGTACTGTATATACCTATGGGTGTAAACATGAATGTTTTTATCCACTGATAGCAAACATAGGTCTTGAAAATGGTGAGGATTTGAAACACAAAGTGTAATAAAAAAAGTTGGTGTTCATGATACCAAGATTAATTAAGACTGAATTTCTTGCTATTTAGTGTGAGGGATAAAGTCATTATGTATCTCTAGTCCAAAAAAACAAAGAATTTATCAGAGCATTTATTTTAATTAACTAGAGCAGTGGTCTGCAACCTATGGCTTTTCAGCTGTGGTTAAACTGCAACCCCCAGCATGCTCTGAAAGCCTGCAGTTTTGCAGGTCATGTTGGGACTGGTTTCACCACAGCTGGAGAGCCACAGGTTGCAGACCACTGTCCTAGAAGAATTATTCACTTTACACAGTATTAAAGGGTAACTAAATGTTCAACAAACTTCTGACATGTTATAGTGACATGTCAGAAGTTTTGATTGGTGGGGGTCCGAGCACTGAGACCCCACCAATTGCTAAAACAAAGTGGCAGAAGCGCTCGTGTGAATGCTGAGCTGCTTTGTTTCTGTTCAGCTTTTTCTGGAAATCGATGTAGCGGTGTGCGGACTCAATAGAAAGTCTATGGGCCCATACACCGCTACATCGGCTTTCCAGTAAAAGCCAAACAGAACAGAAACAAAGTGCAGCCCCGACTATGACATGTCAGAAGTTTGTTGAACGTTTAGTTATTCTTTAAAGCATTCATCTAATAAATTTTTTTAAATGACACATTTCTTAGTTGGAGCACACATAACTTTTCAGGTGACTTTTCAGAATAAGCTGTCATATGTGTGTACATGAGGAATAACACTATTTCTGGCCATTATATGACTTGTGTATGACATTATTTAGCAGTTTTCCCCTCTGCAGGCTCTATATCTAATTCTCAGTTGTCTCTGAGCTAGGGGGTGGAGCCTAATAGCTATCAAGTCTTCTATACACAGCACACAAAGAAGAGGAGAATCCTGCTCTCCTATCTCAATCTAGCACATATTTAGAAACTGCAGCAGCATAGAGGACATTATGCGGGAGTAATGAGCAGTGTAGCTGAGAATCCAAAACCCGGGTGACATAGGAAGCTAACCAGCAGCTTCAGCACATCGGTGTCTTTCTCACCCCTCTCCTGCTCCTTCTTCCTGCTCCCCTTCCCCTCTCCTTAGACTTGTATTGGCAGTGTGTCTGTGTCTGACTCACTCTCTTCTCCCTCCTCCTGCACCCCCTCTCTTCTTCATAGACTTGTATAGGCAGGCAGTGAAAAGACACCCCCCCCCCCACCTTATGCAGCCCGTCAATTCTTCTCTGTAACCAGGGACGAACCTTTCTTGACAATGGGGGGTGGACAGCAGATTACAGAGTTTTCATGGATAAAACAACATTTTAACAGTAAGTAAATGACAAAGTTGATCTATGTCAGGTATACTATTAGATTATTAGTATAAGTCGTTTGAAAAGTTAGTGTCCATTTAACAATGAGCATCTAAAGTAATTTCATTATTTAAGTCCTAGTTTTAAGCATATATGTTGCATTTAAATTTAGTAACTCACAGTAGTAATGTTTGAATAATATATGACCATTTTATTTTGTTCTGATCCTCTGAGGCCCTGATATGACCTTGCAATCTTCTGCGTACAATAATATTCATGCTCAGATAGTACATCTTAGCCGAATCAGCTGGTCGTATAGATGCCACTGAATGATTCCTCTGTGTTGGATGGAAAAAATGAGCTAGCACAAATATTTGTAAAGTGGATTTTCAATGGATCAAGTGCTAATGAATTGCTCTGGAAACATTTCCATGTAAGCCGCAGGCAAAGGTTTATATTACCTAAAACAAGAGTAACCCTTGCTCTGTCTGCCTCATTGTAGTCCAGAATTTTAGAAATAGAAATACCAGTCCTTCTCAATGAATTAGAAAATCATAAAAAAGTGAAATCTATATTATATAGATTCATTACACAGAGTGATCTATTTCCAGCATTTTTGTCTTTTAATGTTGATGATTATGGTAACAGTTAATGAAAACCCAAAATGTAGTATCTCATAAAAATAGCATATTAAATAAGCCCAATTTCAAAAATGGTTTTTTAATAAATAAATGTAGGCCTACTGAAAAGTATGTACAGTATATGCCCTCAATACTTGGTCAGGGCTCCTTTTGCATGAATTACTGCATCAATGCGGCGTGGCATGGAGGTGATCAGCCTGTGGCACTGCTGAGGTGTTATCAATGTGGCGTGGCATGGAGGCGATCAGCCTGTGGCACTGCTGAGGTGTTATGGAAGCCCAGGTTGCTTTGATAGCGGCCTTCAGTTCGTCTGCATTGTTGGGTCTGGTGTCTCTCACAGTGGCGGATTAAGTAGACTATGGGCCCTGGGCTGTTACCCAAACTTGGGCCCCCCTTCTCCCCCGCCGAGCAGTAACACTACCTTTTTGTGCAAGCATTAACAAATGGGTGTTACGATTCGCCTTGTCAAAGGGCTGTGTCCCTACATACTGACAGTCTCCAACCATCGCTGACAGTATCACACTGTGCAGGGACACATCCTCTTAACAAGGGGAATGGTAACATGTATTTGTCTATCAGTCCTGGACAGCACAAAGACTTTTAGTGAAACACAAGGATTTCCTATAATAAACATGTCAGGAGAGGTGACAGATTCTCTATAAATCCAGTGACTCACAGGTGACGACTCCTCAGATTCTGGTAACTTTTTTCCTCTTTTCTTCTCCATCCGGTCCAGACTTCATGACGACTTCTGACGGCCATGACCCATTTCTGCAGAATTTGCCACTTAGATGTCTTCTGTTGCTCACTTTTCCAACATTTCTACACCTATAAACGAAAACAAAATGATCATGGTGCCACAGACTGTGTCTCTAACTATAATAGCACCAAACACTGCACCCCTGAATATAATTGTGTCAAACACTGTATAGTAAAGCACCACGTGCACAAAGGCCCCTGTATATAGCGTCACACACATCCCCCTGTATATAGCGTCACACACACATCCCCCTGTATATAGCGTCACACACACATCCCCCTGTATATAGTATCACACACACACACAGCCCCTGTATATAGCATCACACACACAGCCCCTGTATATAGCATCACACACACAGCCCCTGTATATAGCATCACACACACACAGCCCCTGTATATAGCATCACACACACACAGCCCCTGTATATAGCATCACACACACACAGCCCCTGTATATAGCTTCACACACACACACAGCCCCTGTATATAGCATCACACACACAGCCCCTGTATATAGCATCACACACACACAGCCCCTGTATATAGCATCACACACACACAGCCCCTGTATATAGCATCACACACACAGCCCCTGTATATAGCATCACACACACACAGCCCCTGTATGTAGCATCACACACACACAGCCCCTGTATATAGCATCACACACACAGCCCCTGTATATAGCATCACACACACACACAGCCCCTGTATAAAGCATCACACACACAGCCCCTGTATATAGCATCACACACACACAGCCCCTGTATATAGCATCACACACACAGCCCCTGTATATAGCATCACACACACAGCCTCTGTATATAGCATCACACACACAGCCCCTGTATATAGCATCACACACACACAGCCCCTGTATATAGCATCACACACACACAGCCCCTGTATATAGCATCACACACACAGCCCCTGTATATAGCATCACACACACACACACACACACACACACACACACACACACACACACACACACACAGCCCCTGTATATAGCATCACACACACACAGACCCTGTATATAGCATCACACACACACAGCCCCTGTATATAGCATCACACACACAGCCCCTGTATATAGCATCACACACACACACAGCCCCTGTATATAGCATCACACACACACAGCCCCTGTATATAGCATCACACACACACACAGCCCCTGTATATAGCATCACACACACACACAGCCCCTGTATATAGCATCACACACACACACAGCCCCTGTATATAGCATCACACACACACAGCCCCTGTATATAGCATCACACACACAGCCCCTGTATATAGCATCACACACACACAACCCCTGTATATAGCATCACACACACACACACAGCCCCTGTATATAGCATCACACACACACAGCCCCTGTATATAGCATCACACACACACAGCCCCTGTATATAGCATCACACACACACAGCCCCTGTATATAGCATCACACACACACACACAGCCCCTGTATATAGCATCACACACACATCCCCTGTATATAGCATCACACACACACAGCCCCTGTATATTGCATCACACACACAGCCCCTGTATATAGCATCACACACACAGCCCCTGTATATAGCATCACACACACACAGCCCCTGTATATAGCATCACACACACACAGCCCCTGTATATAGCATCACACACACACAGCCCCTGTATATAGCATCACACACACACAGCCCCTGTATATAGCATCACACACACAGCCCCTGTATATAGCATCACACACACACAGCCCCTGTATATAGCATCACACACACACAGCCCCTGTATATAGCATCACACACACAGCCCCTGTATATAGCATCACACACACAGCCCCTGTATATAGCATCACACACACACACACAGCCCCTGTATATAGCATCACACACACACAGCCCCTGTATATAGCATCACACACACAGCCCCTGTATATAGCATCACACACACACACAGCCCCTGTAGATAGCATCACACACAGCAGTGATTAAGGGAGGGAGTGAGTTATGGAAGAATGAAGGGAGGGAAGAACAGATGGAGGGAGGGAGTGATGAAGGGATGGGGGTTTGGAAAAGCACTCACCAGCCTGGAGCGCTGTGTAAAAACTTGACTGGTGGGCGGGCCTTCTTCCATGCAGATATTCTGCTCCTTCACTGTGATAGACAGACCTGATTGGTGGGCGGGGGTCACATGGGCACGACGTGATCAAAGGTCCTTTAGCCTTCAATTCGGAGCACATTTATGTAGAGGTAACGTTCACTATCCCGGCTAAGCCTGCCCCGAATTGTTCTGCCTGCACCTTTTCTCTGCAGTGACAGTTAGCGCTGCATAGTTTTTACGATTATGTGCAGTTCGGGAAGCAATGGGCCCTCTGAGTGCCTCGGGCCCCGGGCGACCGCCCGAAACGCCCATATGATGATCCGCCATTGGTCTCTCATCTTCCTCTTGACAATACCCCATAGATTCTCTATGGGGTTTAGGTCAGGCGAGTTGGCTGGCCAATCAAGCACAGCGATACTGTGGTTATTAAACCAGGTATTGGTACTTTTGGCAGGGTGGGCAGGTGCCAAGTTCTGCTGGAAAATTAAATCAGCATCTCCATAAAGCTTGTCAGCAGAGGGAAGCATGAAGTGCTCGAAAATTTCCTAGTAGGCGGCTGCGTTGGCTCTGGACTTGATATAACACAGTGGACCAACACCAGCAGATGACATGGCTCCCCCAACCATCACTGACTGTGGAAACTTCACACTGGACCACAAGCAACTTGGATTGATGCCTCTCCCCTCTTCCTCCAGACTCTGGGACTGAGATTTCCAAATGAAATGCAAAATTTACTTTCATCTGAAAACAGGACTTTGGACACTGAGCAACAGACCAGTCCTTGTAAAGGCTTAGGAAACCTTTGCAGGTGTTTTGTGTTGATTAGCTGATTAGAGTGTCACACCATAAGTCTACAGTCTTCAACTTTTACCCAATATTCTAATTTTCTGAGACACTAAATTTTGGGTTTTCATTAACGGTTAGCCATAATCATCAACATTAAAAGAAAA
This sequence comes from Rhinoderma darwinii, assembly GCF_050947455.1. Lineage (NCBI taxonomy): Eukaryota > Metazoa > Chordata > Amphibia > Anura > Rhinodermatidae > Rhinoderma > Rhinoderma darwinii. Next base: position 46,600,940 of record NC_134693.1, read on the forward strand.
TAATGCTGGAAATAGATCACTCTGTGTGTAATGAATCTGTATAATATATGAGTTTCACTTTTTGAATTGAATAACTGAAATAGATTTACTTTTAGATGATATTCTAATTCATTGAGAAGGACTAGTAATAGCAAGCCGTGGAAAAAGCCATCATTGTAAGGATCAGGATGAGGTGGCTATTCACTGAACACAGTTGATGGCTTACTGAAGTGCTTTTATAAGTTTTACCAATAAAATCTCATTGAAGCTTTCAAAGAGTGCTGTGCAAATGTCTGATACCTATGGAGAATAGCTGTAGTGGCTATAAAGAAAAACACAGCCAACCTTTTAGGTCAGATGTGGCGTAATATTTCCGCTGCAAATGTTGGTGCAGATTCGGGGCAATTACGCAACAAAATCTGCGCCAACATTTGCATATTTGACAGGTAATTCAGACGTTGCGGATTTCACAGCAGAATTGCCAAAGATTTGAATTTTTGCATTGCAAAGGCTGAAGTCCGCAGTGAAATTTCGCTGCTTCTCCGCAACATAATGTGCATGCTGCGGAGGGGAAATTCTGCACCGCAGCCTAAATTCCGCACAGTTATTTTCCGCAACGTCTGAACAAAGTTTCCTAAAAATGTGTAGAAACCAATGTAAAAAACGGCTGCTGCAGAATTCCACTGCGGACTGTCCACAGCGGAATACAACAGCAATAACGCCACGTCTGAATGTGCCCTAATAATCAGTATAGCACATGAGATTTTGTGTTTAAGCAGTGTCATCACAGCTCGACTTCTTGTTTTCTGTGTCGAAGTCTGAGATACTATTAGGCCGAGTTCACATGTTACGTAAATACTGCAGATTTTCCGCAACTAATTTTGTTGCAGAAAATGTGCAGCATTATGCAGTAGCAGCAGAGTGGATGAGATTTGAACGAATCTCATCCACATGCTGCGTAAATGATAAGTGGAAAAACGCTCAGAAATTGACCTGCGGTGCGCTTTTTTAGTCTGCAGCATTTTAATTATATTTGCGGATCACTGCTTCTTTGTTGCGGGTTTACCCCATTGAATTCAATGGGGAGGTAAAGCCCGCAACAAACAGCAGATGTTGCAATTTTTGCCGCGGAAAATCTGCAATTCCGCCGCAAAAATCGCAATTCAGAATCTTATACTTACCCAGAATTCTGGGCTTCTTCCTCCAGGCCGGCCTCCTAGAATGACATTTTATCCTATGTGACCGCTGCAGCCAATCACAGGCTGCAGCGGTCACATGGGATGAAACGTCATCCCAAGGCTGCTGAATGTCAGGTCGTCGGACGGATGCGTCACCATGGTAAGTATAGCCGGGGGTTTTTTTAATTGCGGACATTCCGGGTGAAAAACTGCACCACAATTTGGGTTCCCACAAGTCGGATACGCTGCGTAAAAATCACGCAGCGTGCCCAACCAGGAACCCGCAGTACATTCCATCCGAAAAATTGCACCACATTGTAGTGCGGTTCTTCAGGTGGAATTTCCGCTGTGTGAAGCAGCGTTTATAAACAAAATGAAAAACGTTGATACTTACTTACTCCCTCCCTCTTCTCTGAGTGTAGTCTGGCCTCCTACGATGACGTTGCAGGCCATGTGACGCTGCAGCCTGTGATTGGCTGCAGCGGTCACATGGAATTAAACATCATCCCAGGAGGCGGGACTGCAGGAAGAAGGGGGGCATTCTGGGTAAGTACGATTAGGAACGCAAAAGTCACAAAACTTGGCTTTCTATTGCGGGTTTTGCATCCCATTGAATTCAATTGGGAAAACCCGCAACAGAAAATCAACAAAAACGCAGCATAAATTGACATGCTGGGGAATTAAATTCCGCACCGCAGGTCAATTTATTAACATTTTCGCTGCGTTTTTTTTCCTGCAGCGTGGGTATGAGATTTTCTAAATCTTATTAACTTTGCTGCTACTGTAAATGCTGCGGGATTTCGGCACAGAATTCCGTTGCGGAAATTCCACAGGGTTTATGCTACATGGGAACCCGGCCTAAGGTTTCAGAGAGAAAGCCACAAACTTAGCTTTTTTATCAGAGTGATTTTCTCATTGGTTCTCCCTGCTCAGTCTGCTTCTGGCATTGGGAAATTCCACATTATATTGTAATCCTGCCCTCGAAACTTGCGCAAATTTATCAGACTTTCTGTATTATCCAATGCAGAATTAAAAGGATTTCACTGTTTTTACCCAAAATTCACACTTTATTCTGTTTTCTGTAGCAACAGAGTGAAAATGAGAAAGAGAACAAGTTTACAATCTTTGTATCAGTTCATCTTGTAGATGCAGTCAGGACATCTGGGTGGAGGATGGTTTTGATATCGCACTGGTCAGGAATTCCATAATGACTTTCATGTTCTGAATATGGCTGAAGTGAACTGCCCTGCGCCGGTCTGGATGCTTCACTGATCAGAGTTGGATTACACATGGAGGTTAAGATGAATTGTTGTTCGTGTCACTGTGTAGAGATTGATTTTCTGAAGGTTTCTAAGGCTCAATAGAGCAGTACATTGTACCTTCTAGTGCCGCCATATAGAGAAAGCCGAGTTACATACGTTTAAAAAAGGCAACATCTATAAAGTTCATCCCCTCTCAGACATAGCTGTTTGGTTGAGAGAAATGCAGATCAGAACCCCTGAGCAATCCTTCCATAGCATATAAGTGTGAATTCACACGTGGCTATTTTGTGGCTTTTTTTTTTCACAAAATACATCTTGAGTTTAATAAAATTAACTCTATACCTTCCCTTATTAATCATAACTCTCAGTGCCATTTCTCCACACCGACTACGGTACTTCTTCCGTCAAAACGACGGAACCCTTGCACAACGGAGACTAAGGCTTCATTCATACGAACGGGAATTACGTCCGTGCAACGCGCGTGATTTTCACGCGCGTCGCACGGACCTATATTAGTCTATGGGGCCGTGCGGACATGTGCGTGATTTTTACTCAGCGTGAGTCCGCTGAAAAAAAGTCACGACATGTCCGTTCTTTCGGCGTTTTGAGCGAATCACACACTCATTGAAGTCAATGGGTGCGTGAAAACCACGCATGCCGCACGGAAGCACTTCTGTGTGAACTGCGTGATTCGCGCAACAGCTGTCAAAAGGATGATTGTAAACTGAAAAGCACCACGTGCTTTTCTGTTTACAAACATCCAAATGGAGTGTCATAATGATGGCGGCTTGCGCGAAAAGCACGCAGCCGCGCATCATACACTGATGACACACGGAGCTGTTAAGTGGTTTTTGCGCACGCAAAACGCAGCGTTTTTGCGTGCGCAAAAACGCCACGCTCGTGTGAATCCAGCCTAACGGAATCCATTTGCACCGGATCCGTCACCATTGAAATCAATGGTGTTGCAAACGGAAACCGGTTTGTTTCAGTCATGGGTTCCCCTGACGGAAAGCTCCGAGGGAATGCCTGAACGGAGCCCTGACGCAGATGTGAACGAAGCCTAACGTAGAAATTAAATTCTACTGCTAAACTCTAGCAGGAAGGCACAAAGTCCACTGATGCCCGCCCCCTCTATAACCGTGCTAATAAAAAAAATCAATACTTCCCAAGTAAATTCACAATCCAGTGGGGCTTACTGGTTATCACTGTTGATTTGCAGCACTGGGGTCTTGGGTTCGAACTTCTGCAGGCAGTTTGTTTCTTCTTCCAGTTCTTGTGTGGGTTTCCTCTGGGTACACTGGTTTCCTCACACTTTTCAAAAACATTCTAATAGGTTTAATGGAGTTCTATGAAATAGGCCCCAGTGTGTTTGAGTCTTAGATGGGGAAATTAGGTTGTGAGCTCCATAGGGGAACAAGGTCTGATGTGAATGCTGCCAATCTCTGTGCTGCAGAATATGTTGGTGCTTCCTGTTCACACAGAGTTTTTTGACGAGTTTTTTGATGCGGAACCGCGCCGCAAAACTCGTCAAAAACCGCCCGAAAATGGCTCCCATTGATTTCAATGGGAGTTGGACGAGTTTTTTACCGCGAGTAAAAAAAACACATCGCGGTAAAAAGAAGCGTCATGACCCATCTTGAGGCGGTTTCCGCCTCCAAAACCCCATTTCAATCAGTCAGAAAGAGGAAAAAAACGCCTCAACGAGTGTTTTGACGAGTTTTTGTCAAACCACTGAAGCAGTTTTTGCAGGAGGAATTTTCCTCCTGCAAAATACTCTGTGTGAACACGGCCTATAAGCAACAATGACTAAATAAAAAAATTAAAAAGCCCTTCTGTGATTTGGTGATTGAGAATGCCATCTCCACATTAGTAATTAGATCTGGCAGTGCCACCACTAGCCATGTTCCTAAGAAGCAACCAGCACATATTTGGGCCACTGCTTAGACATTTGGCAATCTGAAATGCTCCCTAATGAAGGACAAAAGGAAACTCAGCATTATAGCCTTCTGACCATAAATGAAGGCTTTAGACCACGTTCACACGTGGCAGAATTTTTCCGCTGCAAATGTTGGTGCAGATTCGGGGCAATTACGTAACGAATCTGCACCAAGATTTGCATACTTGACAGGTAATTCAGACGTTAACCACCAAAAAAGGCCATACTTACAAATGGACACAGCCAGGTCAGAAACGCTGATGAAGGAGTGAGCAGGTGCTTTAAAGGCAATGTGTTGCCAGAAAAACATGTTGTTTTTTTTTAGATTAAACATTTAGTGTATAGGTGATTAAACATTGTTCAAATTTTTTTTATTTTTTTCACGAGTCAGGAAATATTATAAATTGGATTCAATTGGATTCAAATTTATAGTATTTACCATTTCTGGTCACTAGATGGAGCCATTCCCAAAAGCATGTGGTAAAGCAACCACATAGCTTTTCTGCTGCAAAATTGGGTAAAAAGCCCTCGCTCTAGTGAGCTCTCAGCATCCCCCCCCTCCTTTATCCTGGCTAGTGCCGGGATAAACGAGGGGTTTGAACGGTGTAACCTCCTACACTGTGTGTCGCCATTTTTTGAGCTAACACACAGTGTAGTAGGTTTACATACAGTAGTAAACACACACAAACACGAACATACATTGAAATCTCTTACCTGCTCCTGCCGCCGCGGCTCCCTCCGGCCCGTCCGCTCCGTCTGCTGCCGCTGGTCCAAGTGCACAAGTCCGGAAGCCGCGACCGGAAGTAGTAATATTACTGTCCGGCCGCGACTTCCGGTCCACAGGAAAATGGCGCCGGACGGCGCCAATTTCAAATTGGACTGTGTGGGAGCGGCGCATGCGCAGTTCCCACACAGACGCCGTACACACAAGTGAATGGGACGGGAGCCGTTCGCAGTCCCTATGGGACTGTGGCTGCCGTATTCCATGTCTGTATGTGTCGTTAATCGACACACACAGAAATGGAACAAAAAATGGCAGCCCCCATAGGGAAGAAAAAGTGTAAAAATAAGAAAAAGTAAAACACAAACACACAAATAAATATAAACGTTTTTAATAAAGCACTAACATCTTGAACATATGAAAATTTTTTTGTGATGACACTGTTCCTTTAAATAATAATAGCCACTCCCACTGGTCTTGAGGGGAGTGGTGTGGGGTGCATGGGAAGTGTAGTAAGAAATAATAAATGAATAGTGTGTGTGCAAGTGTAATACTATAAGTGAAATATAGGGGGCAGTAATGAGTGAAGTGCCTCAATAGAAATAAATGGATAATGGGGTGCAAGCGTGTGAAACATGGAGGGATAGTGTGTACGTCATGAGGCACAACGTGTATAGCCAGGTAGAAGCCTATTTGTGACGCCTTTATAGTTCATAGAGCGGGCTACCCTGCTTGCTATGCCAAACAACAACACACCATGCTCTCCCAGCATCAAAGACCCGGCTGTGTCCAAGAGAAGCGAATATACGTAGTAATGAAAAATACCTGGGGTATTAGTAATCATTTTGGCCAAAAAGACGCAAGCTCGCAATCCACGACAAGGATCCCTAGACTTGCGAGTCCCTAACTCCTTAAATGGAACATAATGTTCCTGATGTACAGACAGAACCGATAAAAACAAGGGGACATATACAAAATGGACACAGCCAGGTCAGAAACGTTGCAGATATCACAGCGGACTTGCCAGAGATTTCAGTTTTTGCATTGCAAAGGCTGAAGTCCGCAGTGAAATTCCACTTCTTCTCCGCAACGTCATGAGCATGCTGAGGAGGGAAAATTCTGCACCGCAGCCTGATTTCCGCACAGTTATTTTCTGTAACGTCTGAACTAACTTTCCTAAAAATGTATAGAAACAAATGTAAAAAACGGCTGCTGCAGAATTCTACTGCGGACTGTACGCAGCGGAATTTAATAGCAATTACGCCACATCTGAACGTGGCCTTAGGCCTCATGCACATGGCCGTGCAGTGTTAGGGCTTATTCAGACGAACGTGTAATACGTCCGTGCAACGCGCGTGATTTTCACGCGCGTCGCACGGACCTATGTTAGTCTATGAGGCCGTTCAGACTGTCAGTGATTTTGACGCAGCGTATGGCCACTGCATAAAACTCACGACATGTCCTATCTTCCGTGTGACGCGCGTGATTCGCGCAACAGCGGTAAAAACTATGAATGGAAACAGAAAAGCACCACGTGATTTTCTGTTTACAAACATACAAACAGAGTGTCATAATGATGGCGGCTGCGCGAAAATCACGCAGCCACGCATCATACGCAGCTTACACGCGGAGCTGTTATGTACCTTTTGCGCCCGCAAAATGCAGCGTTTTTTGCGCGTGCAAAACGCACACGCTTGTGTGAATCCGGCCTTAAAGTCAGTAAATACTGGATGGACGGGCCGCGGGCGGACCACAGACTGTCCACCCACTGTCCATCCATTTGCGGGCGTACTCACATTAAAAAGTATATAAGCATGTCCCGTAAATGCAAAAAATAGGATATGCCATTAATTCCTACGGCCCGGACACACACCGGGAATTTTTCCGTGTCCGATAGAAAAATAATGAATCAGTATTTTTATCCGCAATTACGGATCCGTAATTGCGGATAAAAATTACGGTCATGTGCATGAGGCCTGGAATGTAAATTACAACCATTACCATACAGTACATCTATGGCTGTGTTCACATCTGACCATTTTGCCACTGTTTGGCAAAATGGCATGAAGATTGGTCTCCTTATGAAAAAAGCCTAGTGGAAAGAATTGATTGGATCCCATTGATTCTCTTATTGGAGATCCACTATATGTAGGTTTATCAGTCTATATAGGATGAGCAGCTAATGAAGTCGTAAAATGTGATTCTTATGTCAGCATATAATCATGTTACCCACTTATTGTGTATATTTTGAAAAATTGAGTTTGCAAACCAGTATATATTTAGCCACTGTATGATATCAGACAATAAACGAATGCCATGTCCTAAGGCCAACTTATGAAAGGGAAGGATGAAAGGTGGTTGTTTAGTTTTGGTTCTGAATTCTAACAAAGTATTTAGCTGATTGTATCCCAATGTAAATAATTTTTAGTACCAGATTTTCATTTTGGAATATAGAGAAAAAGAGCTTAAGGTGTAATAACAATCAACTAGTACTACTTTTTCCTTACCTTTTTTTAATATTAGAAGAAATAATATGAGCATTAAAAAAATGTGATGGCATCCCATTATCCCAATGTAACAATCATATATCAGTTACTGTGCCCTAAGCGATTCCCTCACCATGACCTCCTAGAATTGATGACTTAAATGACTTTTTCTTATCTTATAATATGAAAACACATCATTTGTATATAGTGGAACTTCCAGAAAGAGATTAGACCCGTGACGGCTGTATGAGCAGGGACGATTGTGACCACCATGTGCATCCAAAATTTACAGTACAAAGTAAGTCGTTTTTTTTTTTTCCATGCTCTGATCTTCAGGGTCGTGAGATGAATCTTGTTTATTTCCTGTCATGTTACTGGAATGGTCCCAAGAACGTTTGCAACCAAGAGTTTATATAAATGTTGTCTAGGAGAAATGTACTCTACAACGTATTCAACATAAAATATGGAACGGAATATGAACACTGGAAAGGTAATGAATTCTGGTGACACCTAATAAAGTTGTGAGCGGTAAACCCAAGGTAAAAAGTTGAACTCAACTCATTGTCATTGTTTTAAAGCCTATGTTCCTAAGGAAGCAGTTCTAGGAAAGTTCTAGGTTTCTATGATTGCTTCTACACAGATCACCATTGTGGTGGCATATACAACTCCATTTTTCTATTCTTTATTAATGAATACATCATAACAAATTTCAAGAAATAAAAGACAAGTGCGACCATGTATGCAACACCAATTTATAAATATATTCTGTGGTTTTTACTTGCGGTTTTATATGCTGTATCCTTCCTAGAGTTGAAATTACTCCCTTTAGTAATGACTTTTGGATGTTTTATATAGTCTTTGTCCCATTCACAGATTATTGTCTGCTGTAAATGGCAGTCTGTAGTCAGCAGATCACAGAACAAATATTGGAAATGTGAATTATCTCACTGCTAAAGGATGTGGTCCTGATAATAACAGAAGAGAAGTAACTAAATACAGTTCTGTTCACATCTGCGTAGGAGCCTCTGTCGCAGATTCATTATATTTAAAGGCCGGACATCAAGTCAGGTCTGATTGGTGTCCTTCGTGTGCCCGATTCGGCACTCCACCAATTTAGTTTTTCTGCTTCTAGGAGCAGGTGTGAACCCAGCCTTAGTCATTTAGCTCTTTGGCAGTAGTGTACCTGTCATGTCCATGGCCGCGGGCCGTCAGGTTCACTCACCTTCTGACGGCTGCAGCCATGGGTCTGCGAGCGCTGGCCCCAGTCTCCTCCTCAGGAGATGCCAGCACTTACTTCCGCTTACCTTGGCTGGGTCCCGAAGGAGGTGCGCTCGCACGCTCGTGCCCGCTCATAAATGGCCAGCGCGCGCACCGGAGTTTAATGTCAAAATGATCCCATGAGTACCCTGGACTATATGAAGGGCCCAGCCCCTTCCTCCTATGCCTGAGCGTTGTTGTTGTACCCTAAGTTTGTCTAGCAAATGGTCTCCTAGTGTTTTCCAGTTCCCCGTGTTCTCTGTTCCTTTACCTGTATCCTGTATCCCATGCTACCTGGTCAAGTGCCGTGCTGAGCTGTAGTTGTGCTGTGCTGTATCCCACGCTTGTCCTGCTACTCCATGCCTGACGTCTGCCTGCTGCCTAAGTCCCAGCTGAGCCTGTCTTGCTACTGTCCGAGCTGCCACAGGTACACTATACGAACTATAGACTGTGACCTGCGTCTTGTTGGCCAGCTGCTATACCGTCAAGGTGGTATGGCCCAGTGGGTCCACGCACCCAATGTGACAGTGCCTACCACAGAGGCAAAACGAGCTACTGCCTGTGCGGCCTAGTGGAAAGAATGGCCTCAACACGATGTAAAACAAATATAACACAAACCATATATCAAAAACTTAGCTCTACTCAATGTTTAATACTTTATAATGCTTCTGGTTTCAAGGAAAAAACCTAAAACATTTTTAAAAAACCTATCACAACCCTCAAGTATTAGCCAGAGTGAAGAGGGACTTGCCATTTATTTTGAAGGGTACTATATAAAACTTAATTTCCCCTATGGTGGTGCCATAGGATTTTTTTCTAGGTTCCCCCGCAGATTACAGGTGGACCCATCAGTGGGACACCCTGTGATCAGCTTTAAACAAAAAGGGATTGTCCAAAGCCTACATGCCCTTTATCCAGCATTTATGTGATAAGAAGCTTTTCTTCATAAATAATCTAGAAAATAAGTATTTGTTTGAAGTGAATTAAGGGATTCTGACTTTACTACTACTACTACTACTACTACTACTACTACTACTACTACTACTACTACTACTACTACTACTACTCTTGCTACTACTCTTGCTACTACTACTACTACTACTACTCTTGCTACTACTCTTGCTACTACTCTTGCTACTACTACTACTACTACTACTACTACTACTACTACTACTGCTACTACTGCTACTACTACTGCTACTACTGCTACTACTACTGAGCCGCTATTATAAATAAATGTGTAGCATGTTACATGGCTGGATAATTTGTGGTTTTAAAAATGGTGTCAGTGATTCTTATTGTTAGAAATTTCTTTCTTCTGTTCTTTTTATCTACAAAGTTAGTATTGTCATAAAGCGCAATGTAAACATTTATCTACAGATTAGAGAGTTGATTTCTGCATTTAGTTTCCCCTTTCCTGTATCTTTATAATCCACTGCTACACCTTAGTCTAAAGGTCCATTCACTTCCTCACAGTGACTTCATTCATATGAGCTGACCTCATCGTTTTAACTCCGTCATTCTCTGCTAATCAATAAATTGCCCAATTATACTGACTTAGCCACTACAACAGAGATAAAGTGCGTGCCGGCATGTATTTTTTTTTTACAGCAAATCTGCATGATTTTGGAGTGCTTCTTTATGCTTGCCGTTTTTGCCTGCTGCATATGGCTTTATCCTTGAAGTGACATTTAAAAGATATGTCCACCTTCAAAACCAATTTTTTTTATTGTCCCAATTCATCTAAAATGAATCTAAAGCAACTTTGCAATAGGTCTTGATTAATAATGTCCTTTAGTTTTGTCTGTACTGCTCCTCTGCAGACCTACAGTATGAGTTTCCAAGGTAACAGACAACATACAAATCCTGTGCTGTCGGATTCTTCAGTCATAATCTCTTCCATCTGTCTCAACTTCTTGCCAATCTACCAAATGTATGTTAGCATAAAGTAGGGAACAGATGGAAAGATGTATGACTACATAATCAGACTCCACAGGGTTTGTATGTTGTCTGTTACCATGGAGACTCATAGTTCTGCATAACGGCTGTACATACTAAACAATAGAATATTTTTAATGAAGACATTGCAGAGCTGCTTTATTTTTCATTTTAGATGCATCGAAGGAATACTTTAAGCCATTCATGCTGTATTTTAGCACCCGTGCAACCTTGGCCTTGGTCTTTCAACCTCATTAACAGGCAGTCAAAACAATGAACTCATTTACAATTACATTTTTAAGTTTCAATTATTTTCACAACCTCTTTATTTCCGTTTCTGTGGTCCCCTTATTGAACCGTCTTTCGTAACTAGAGTCAACATTTTCCAGTAAAAAGAGCCTGGTAAAACCCACTCACTATCCAGTGAGAAAGATTTCCCGGCATCCTTGGAAAAGTATTTCAAACAGGCTGGGACGTGTTTGGCTATGAATTCCCAATGACATGTCCTTATATGAAAATCCCCCTGCTAAAAATATCCCTTGTCTCCGAGACACATGTATTACACAATGGTCAACCAATATCTCTTTGTTGTGAAGCAGCAGCATGTGACAAGACGGCCGCTCTGATCATTTCCAGAAACAGTACTGCTGTATATACAAACTTTCATCAGTAAAATACGTTTATAATTTGATATTACGGCTTAGTACCTTGGTTTGCAGTTTGAACTCTTTTGCAACTGTGTCTGTGGACGTTATTATTACAATGAACAGTTCAATGTGTGAATTCCAGTTATAAGAGTTGCAAGTGCCAGATATTTAAACTATAAAAACAATACAGATGTCGTTTTTAGAGAAGTTTTCTCATCACCAACAACCCTTTAATATGAGAGCCGCCACAGGAATCAGCAGATCACATTGGATCCGGCTCCCAAGACCACCAGCCAACAGCTAATTTTGCCAGGAGAAAATTTGGCTACACAAATGTTGTATTACATGTAATGCATGGATGGCCTGAGAACCACCATAGTGAGAGCCGCTGCTTGCTAGCTCTCTTCTCTATCTTATTTAGTATATGAAAAGGGATGTCTTGAAGATAATGCAAGTTTGTCTGTAAACGACTGTCCTTAAAAATAAAGATAATGCTGATTTTATGTTCTTTTGAATTAAAATAGATGGAACCACGAATGCTATGTTAAAAGGATGTACTTAAAGAGTAACCGTCCTTCAGTGGGGCTCTGGGTGCTGAGAACCCCACCGATGCTGAAACAAAGGTATGGAAGAGCTCAGCTGAGCGCTCTGCGCCTTCGGTTGTGATCGGCGCTCCTTGTTAGACTGAAGACGGGCTCATAGATGTTCTATGTGAGTTTGTCTTCAGGCTAACGGGGAGCGCTGATCACAACCGAAGGTGCTGAGAGCTTTTTACACCTTTGTTTCAGCAACAATGGTATTTTCAAAAGTTTTCTGAAAGTACAGTTACTCTTTAAAGAAGAAAAAAAATAATCTGTATCTAAACTCCTTGTTGTGTGTTAAAATTTTTATAAAAGGCTTCCTGTATGGAGTTATTGGAGGCCTTCCTAAAACCCCTTCCCTCCTATTTTTTGGATTTTCACTTTTGTTTTTTCCTCCCCACCTTCCAAAAGCTATAATTTTTTTATTTTTCCATCTACATAGCCATACAAGGGCTTGTTTTTTGCGGGACAAGTTGTAGTTTTTCATGGCACCATTTAGTGTACAGCATAGCGTACTGGGAAACTAAAAAAATTATTTGTGGGCTGAAATGGGCAAAAAAAAAATCTAAATTTGGGGGGGGGGGGGGGGGTTTGTTTTTACGGCATCCATCAGGCGGTAAAAACTACATTTTCACCTTATTCTACAGGTTGATATGATTACGGTGATACCAAATTTATATGTTTTGTTTTATGTTTTACCACTTTTAAAAAAATAAAACTGTTTGCTAAATGAAAAAAATCTTTTGTGTCGCCGTATTCTGAGAGCCATAACTATTTCATTTTTCCATCAATTTAGTGATGTGAGGGCTTAAATTTTGCGGGGCAAGCTGTAGTTTTCAAGTTTTCAATGATACCATTTTGGGGTATATACGACTTTTTGATCACTTTTTATTTCATTTTTGTTGGAGCGCTAAAGTGACCAAAAAACAGCAATTTGTATGTTTTATATATATTTTTTATGGCATTCACCGAGCGGGTTAAACAAATGCTATATTGTGATAGTTTGGACTTTTACGGACGTGGTCATACCAGTTTACTTTTATTTTTTTAGCATTGATTTAGGGAAAAAAATTGAAAAGGGTTTTTTTTTTAACTTCTAATACTTAATTTTTTTTTCGAACATAACAAAAAACTTTATTTAACAGTTTTTTTTTACTTTTTTTTTATTAGTCCCCCTAGGAGACTTGAAGCAGCGATCGTTGGATCGCTTGCATGATATACTGCAATACTAATGTATTGCATTATATCGTAATTCTGACAGTCTCCTTTGAAGCCCTGCCGGAGGCACAGCTTCAAAGGAGTACAAAGATGGCAGACTTGGGGGCCTTTGTAAGGCCTTTGTTAGGCCCCCAGGCTGCCATAGCAACCATTGTTACCAGCCGATCGTGCCGTGGGGGGCGCGATGGCTTGTTTGAGGGGGCGCCCCCTGATTCTAACACTTTAAATGCCGTGGTCGCTCCGTTCTTCCCATTAACCTTTATCACGTACAGTTACGTGATTTTGCGTTAAGGGGTTAACCCCTTCCCGTCATCCGCTTTATATATATATATATATATATGGGGCTGTCAGGCTGGTGTTCCCGCAAACTGCAGTACCATTATGTCGCGTAATAATGCAGGCTCAGGAGCTGCTACAGCTGACACCCTGCTCTAGCGGTTAGGACCAGAGCTAGCCTCCGATCCGGCCGATTAACCCCTCAGATGCTGCGTTCAATAGAAATGGCAGCATCTGAGGGTTTTTTAGCCCCTGGCACCCCAGCAACGTGATCGCCGGGTAACCGGTGGCTGCAGAGGCAAATACTGGCCTCCTGCTCTGTCAGCTACGGAAGCCTCCTATGCCCCGCTCGAAGGCGGGGCCTAAAAGGCTTCCAGTACCAACGGCAAGATGTCGCCTGATCATCAGCAGTGGATGTCCGCTGTATGTTACAGCAGGCACCCTGCTGTGTAACGTCAGGAACCGGAGCTAGCTCCGACCCCTCCTTACAATGGTCTCTTGGTCTGCCATTACGGAAGTCGGTTACGTCTCCATAGGTAGTGCAATGTATTAGAAAAGCAATCAAACAGTTGGACCTTCAAGTCCCCTAGTGGGACTAAAAAAAGTGTGTAAAATAAAAGTATAAATAAAAGTTGTAAAAAATAAAATAAATGTTTCAAGTAATGAAAGTAATTTATTATTGAAAAAAATAAAAATAAACCATAAATATTTGCTATCACCACGTCCGTAATGGCCTGATCTAAAAAAATATTATGTTGTTTATCCCGCGCAGTGAACGCCGTAAATAAAAAAACAACCTAAAAAACATTGCCACAATTGCTTTTTTTGGTCACTTTGTCTTCCAAAAATTGAAATAAAAAGTGATCAAAAAGTCTCATGTATCCAAAAATGGTACCTTTACCAATGGTTGCCCTCATACAGATTAGTCGACGAAAAAATTAAAAAGTTATGACTCTTACAACATGGCGACAAAATACATTCTTTTTACTAAAGTAATTTTATTGTGCAATAAGTTGTAAAACATAAAAAAGCGCTATAAATTTGGTATCGCCGGAATCATACTGACCCGCAGAATAAAGTTAGCATGTAATTTATAAAGCGTGGTGAACGCTATATAGAAAAAAACAAAAAAAACGATGCCAGAATTGCTGTTTTTTGGTCATCTTGCCTTCCAAAAAAAAAAGATAAAAAGTAATCAAAAAGTCACCTGTACCCCAAAATGGTACCAATAAAAACTACAGCTCGTCTCGCAAAATAACAGCCCTCATACCACTACGTCTATGAAAAAATAAAATAAGTTATGGCTCCAATAAGTCAGGAAAGAAAAAATATGCGGTTGTGCAGGCCCGAGGGGAACATTTCTTCTGTTTCAAGTGGCGATTTATCAAGGCCCTAAAATTAGGGAACCAGGTAGGGGAGGGCCCCAACATATGTGCTGGAAGGAGAAGGAAGGGGAATAAGAAAATACATTAATCAAAGTGACACTGGCCTGTGCAGAAAGGATTGCTTCACAGCGTAACACACATCTATGGATTATTTTATTGTTTTTTTTACCCTATTATTATACCACCTGATTATGCCCTGATGTACTCTGCCCGGCTTACATTTGCCCCCACATTATAAACTAAAATACCAGTAAAACTCCAAACAAATCTACTACCAAGCAAAATCCATGCTCCAAAAGCCAAATGGCGCTACCTCCCTTCTGAACCCTACAGCGTGCCCAAACAGCAGTTTGCTTCCACATATATGGCATCGCCAAACCCTAACCAGGGAGAACCCTTTTATCAATTTTTGGGGTATATTGTCTCCAGTGGCACAAGCTGGGCACGACATATTTGCCACCGAAATGGCATATCTAGGGAAAAATTTAATGTTTTACTTTGCATCATCCGCAATACAATAATTTACGGAAATGACCTGTGGGGTGAAAGTGCTCGCTACACCCCCTAACAAATGCCTTGAGGGGTGTAGTTTCCAAAATGGGGTCACTTCTCAGGGGTTTATTTTATTATTTCACATCAGAGCCTCTGCAATTGTGAACCAATACTTTTTAAGTCGCCAAATTAGGCCTCAATTTTGCATGGTACTCTTTCACTCCTGACACCTTTCGATCGTCCAGGTAAAAGATTAGGGCTACATTTAGGGTGTTTCCAAAATCATGAAACACAGCATAATAATTAGAGAGCTGTGTTTTCATTGTGGCAAAAGCTGGGCACCACATATTGGAATATCTATGGAGAAGTTGCCATTTTCACTATGCAACATCGAGTGTACACTAATTTCTGTAAAACACTTGCGGGGTTAACATTCTCACTACACCCCTAGGTGTACACCTTGAGGGGTGTAGTTTCCAAAATGGGGTCACTTCTGATTGATAATAAAATCTATGAAACACCTGTGGGTTCAAAATGCTCACTACACCCCTAGATAAATTCCTTGTGGGGAGTAGTTTCCAAAATGGGGTATTTTTCAGGGAGCTTCCTTTGTTTTGGCATCTCAAGACCTCTTCAAACCTGGCATGCTGCCTAAAATATATTCTAATAAAAAGAAGGCCCCAAAATCCACTAGGTGCTACTTTGCTTCTGAGGCCTGTGCTCCACGTCCATTAGCACACTAGGGCAACGTGTGGGATATTTCTAAAAACTGCAGAGTCTGGGAAATAAATATTAAGTTTCATTTATCTCGTAAAACCTTCTGGGTTACAGAAAAAAAAGAATTAAAAATTAATTTCTGCAAAAAGAATAAAATTTGTAAATTCACCCCTACACTGCTAGAATTCTTGGGAAATGCCTACTAGGGTTAAGAAACTTTCTATATGCTGTTTTGAATACTTTGAGGGGTGCAGTTTTTAGAATGGGGTGATTTATGGTGGATTTCTAATATATAAGGCCCTCAAAGCCACTTCAGAACTGAACTGGTACATGAAAAAAATAGCCTTTTGAAATTTTCTTGAAAATGTGAGAAATTGCTGCTAAAGTTCTAAGCCTTGTAACGTCCTAGAAAAATAAAAAAACTTTAAAAAAAGATGCAAACATAAAGTAGTCATATGCGAAATGTAAACTAGTGACTATTTTGTGTGGTATTCCAATCTGTCTTACAAGCAGATACATACAAATACATACAAATTTTTGCTAATTTTCTCTAAACTTTGTGTTTTTCACAAATAAATATTGAACTTATCGACTACATTTTTTCACTAAGATGAAGTCCAATTTGTCACTAATTTTTTTTTATCAGAATCGCTTGGATAGGTAAAAGCATTCCAAAGTTATTACCACATAAACTGACACATGTTAGATTTGAAAAATAAGGTCAAAAGTGTCCAAAGAGAGAAGGGGTTAACGGATATGGACTAATAAACATTAGAAAATTTTATCTCCAGTGCTGGCTGAACATTTGTATATTGTCAGTGACCACCGTTGTTGTAGGAAGGTAGTCCGTGCACGGAGAACTGGCTGACATTATGCCAAGGGTTAATGGCCCTGCAGTTCTTCTTTCGTTTGCTAATTAAAACACATGGTGGCTTATATGGCCAAAAAGGATTTCAGTGCTTAATAACTAGTTCAATTACGTGGTATGTTAGGGTGTCCCCACACTATGCAGCCAACACGTGGTAATTGCATCCGAGAACCGCACAACAAAAAAATGCACACGGTTTAACATGAATTGACATTGTTTTTCGGCAAGTACAGGTAAAGCACATAAAACCATGTTCTTCACCTCTCCTTACAGCCAGACCAGAGAAATTTTTGTCAAACCGTTTGAGGGGCCACCTCATGTTCAAGCACTCTTAATAAATCTAATCAGAAAATGTCTGAACCTTTCAGCCAATTTGGCACCACACATGTGTGGTTAAATACTATCTTAAGGGTGTCCGCACACATAGGCGCTTGTGCTGCATGGCCGGGGACTGCCCGGCAAAAACTGCAAATGGTTTACTGTGAATTGTCATGGTTTTGTGTTGTGGTTTTGAGCCTCGCGGAAAGTACAGGTAAAGCACATGGTGTAACTGCGTGGCAACTACAACGGCTCGGGCGCAATGTGTACGGGCACCCTAATAAATATGACTGACATCTGCTCTCTTGTTACATTGAACAAATATCTTCCATACTCTCAAGGAAAAGTCCCATAATGTCCACTGTGCAATTGTGTCCTAGGTTACTTGACCACAAATGATGTATTATATTTGGGGTAATGCCTTAGGATTTAGATGGGAGTCAACTAACTCAATCATCGAAATCCTGTATGATTTAAGGATGTTAGGAAACATTATTAATAAAATAAATGGTAACTGGATTACTACATAAAGATGTGATATCTACCCAGAATTATGTGGACAGTTCCTGTATTTCTAGTATAAAAATGTCATCATGAAAAATCTCACCAGCTTTAGCTAGAGCAATGCGTTGACTGATTTATTGCAAGTCACAGCATGATTGTGTTTATGGCAACCAGGTTTCCAGGCGCAGGCTACTCTCCTGACAGCTATACTTAATTGTACTGTCCTTCAGGGTAACAGAAGCATCATGCTCTTTCTTCAAGAGTTTCCGTCTCTCATCTCCCATTGACATCGATAGAAGGCTGTGTTTTTTTGCCATCGACGCACAATGGTCACAGCCGAAAAATGCAGCGAAAAACGCTGCACAAAACGCGGCACAGAGAGTGCAGGCAGGTCAAAATCTGCCTCAAAATTTTTCAGATTTTCTGCCTGCAAAAAACTCAGTCTGAACATACTCTTAAAATGTTTTTCGACAAAATAAGAATAGAACTTGACATGTGCTATTCACTGCATTGATGACGTGTCTGCCTTACTATTACAAATAATAGAGAACTAAAGAACCTAATAGATTGTTAGACCCTGGAAATTGTATACGTTCTTACCAGCTGTAATAGTGCTCCTAGGTAAGCCTACAAATACATTATTTCACTATAAACTATTCCTGCTTCACTATAGTATATCCAAAGGAAAAATGTCTGGTTATTGAGCAGCGTATGAAGACGTCTGGGAAATATAAATAATTATATGTAATGCATAACTATGTACTTTACATTTATATTATTTCTAAGTATAGTATTGGTGTCATGTTCCTAAAAGGATACTATGATGGCTATCCCATATTAAAAGGCTGTGTTATTGAGTGTCTCTCTTCCTAGCGGACCTGTTCATCTCAATGTTGCCAGCCAATGGCAATTTGTAATATGTATGATCAGCATTGTCCATGGGCTGAGGTTGAATACTTGTTTCTGCGCTTTTTCAGACTGCTATGAGCAGATTGCGCATAGGATGAGGTACGGGTTTGCAGACTTAGGCCCCATGCACATGACCGTATATTCCATCCGTAATTACGGACCCATTCATTTCTATTGGCCACGGACACCTTTCCGTATTTTTACACCGGATGGGTGTCTGTGCTGTGCCTATGGGTGCTTCCGTAAATATGGACGGCTACAGGTGTTAATCCGTAAACCATCCGTATTTACAGAAGCATTGCTATGTAACATGTTGGGGACATCATTTGCAGCCTCCCTCTTTTTTTAACGGATACGTATATGCGGATCAAATACGTATGCACTACGGACCGTAATTGCAGATACCGTTCCGTATATACGGATAAGTTACGGATGACTATGGCTCCGTATTTGCGGACAGTATTTACGGATTGATGAAAATGCGGTCGTGTGCATGGGGTAGCACATAAATGATGTGGTCACATGACCATATAGCATGTTATGTTATATGGACAAGGTTTATGCGTTGTCGGCACGCAACATTGAGACAAATATTAGGGGAGATTCATGAAAACTGTCTAACAGTCTTTGTTGTCCATAGCAACTAGTCCCTATGGGCAACAAAGAGAGAATGATTCTCACCCATTGTGTTAGTAAGTGGCTTATATAAATATTGTATGTTTGTGGCCAACCCACTTGATTTACTCGATAGGGCAATGTTGTATTGCCTAAGGCTATGTTCACACAGAGTTTTTTGCAGGAGGAATATCTGCCTCAAAATTCCGTTTGGAAGTTTGAGGCAGATTTTCCTCTCCCTGCACGCCGATTTTCGCTGCGTTTTTCGCCCGCCGCCATTGAGCGCCGCGGGCATAAAACACAGCGAAATACGCTTTCTCTGCCTCCCATTGAAATCAATGGGGGGTCAGAGGCGTAAATGCCCAAAGATAGGGCATGTCGCTTCTTTTTCCCGCGAGGCAGTTTTACTGCTTGCGGGAAAAAGACGCCGACGCCTCCCATTGAAATCAATGGGAGGCATTTTTGTGCCATTTTTGACTAATTTTGCGATGCGGTTTCCGCGTCAAAAAACTCGTCAAAATACTCTGTGTGAACATAGCCTAATAGTTTCTAAGAGGTTTTAGTGCAGCTAAACGTGTAACAAACTTCTGACATGTCATAGTGACATGTCAGAAGTTTGGATTGGTGGGGGTCCGAGCACTGAGACCCCCACCAATCGCTAGAATGAAGCAGCTGAAGCGCTCGTGTGAGCACTCAGCCACTTAGTTTCTGTTCGGCTTTTTTCGGAAATCAATGTATCGGAGGACAGACTCAATAGATAGTCTATGAGCCTGTACTCCGGTACATCAGCCTTCCCGGAAAAAGCTCAACAGAAACGAAGCGTCTGAGCACTCACACGAGCGCTTCAGCTGCTTCATTTTAGTGATTAGTGGGGGTCTCAGTGCTCGAACCCCTACCAATCAAAACGTCTCACGTGTCACTATGACTTGTCAGAAGTTTGTTAAACGTTTAGCTACACTTTAATTTAACAGACTCAATGTAACATAATATAGCATAGGCAAAAAAATGCCAGATGAATTTTAATGTTGATAAATGTAAAGTAATGCACCATGAACGCAATAATATTATTAACGCATACACAATAAATGAAATAATATTGGGGATAACAGAACAAGAGAAGGACTTGGGTATTCTGGTAACAAATAAGCTACGCAGCAGCACTCAATGTCAGGCAGCAGCTGCAAAAGTGAATAGGTTTTTAGTGTGTTTAAAAAATAAAAAAAAGGAGATTAAAATCTGTGATTCAAATGTAATATTACACCTCTATAAATCAGTTTTAAGGCCACATCTTGAATTTGGAATTCAGTTTTCGGCTCCAAAATGTGAAAAGGATATAGGAGAACTGGAGAGGGTACAAAGGCGGGCAACTAGAATATTAGATGGGATGGAAGGTGTCCCTTACAGTGAAAGGCAAGAGAAATTGGGCTTGTTCAGCTTGGAAAAAAGACGTCTTAGAGGTGATCTTAATAACATGTATAAGTATATGTGTGGTCAATACAAAGAACTATCACATAATCTGTTCTTTCCAAGGACTCTACTAAAGACCAAGGGACATTCATTGCGTGTGGAAGAAAGACATTTCAGACATCAATATAGGAAAGGGTTCTTTACAGTTAGAGTAGTCGAACTATGGCATACCCTATCCCTAGAGGTAGTAATGGCAGATACTATGTCAGCATTAAAAAAAAGCTAGATGATTATTTACTGACAAATTGCATTAAAGGCTATAACTAATCTAGCAATGAATGACATATAATTGATCGAGAAAGGATTGAACTTGATGGACCTGTGTCTTTTTTCAACCTATGTAACATTGTAACTATATGGAAAATGCTAGATTCTGTTGGCACTCAGCTATATCAGGATTGACACTGGGTGAAGGTGCTAGAAATTAAGAAAACTGCCCCATTCATCATTTAGCTCTTGAAATATTCATTTTCTCAGCACAGGCTAACTTCTGGTATATGTTAAAACGGGGTCTCAAACACGCAGCCCACATGCGGCCCCCGAGGCTTTAGCCTGCGGCCCGCGGGGCACTGAAGCAGAAGAGGAGAGAGCAGGCCGAAGGAGGAGCGTGCTGGCGCTCCTTCTGAACGTTGTGAAGGAGCGCAGTCCCTTTCCCGCGATGCTGGATTGTTGGTGGTATGTGAGCAATGGCCACACAGCCCCCTGTAGATAGTGCAACCCCCCCGTGGATAACGCCCCACACACCCCACGCTGTTGACAGTGCTACACCCCTCCTCACTGCAGTTAGCTCCATTGGGGCTCCCTCTAGGAGTGGATTCCCCAGCTAGAGCGTTGCCGATGCTCGGGCCGGGGATTCCTCTGCTGGAGGAGTCTCTTAGGTCACTGTTCATATATGGACAGGGGCTTCTCAAGCAGAGGAATGCCCGGCCAGAGTGTCGGCAACGCTCTGGCTGGGGATTCTACACCTAGAGGGAGCCCCAATGGAGCTATCAATAGGGGGAGGTTGGCACTATCTACAGGGTGTGTGTGTGTGTGTGGCACTATCTACAGAGGGCATTGTGGTACAATCTACGGAGGGCACTGTGGCATTGACAGAGGGATCTGTGGCATTATCTACAGAGGGCAATGTGGCACCATCTACAGAGGGCACTGTGGCATTATCTACAAAGGGCACTGTCGCATTATCTACAGAGGATACCGTGGCATTATCTGGGGGGGTTGGCAGTATCTACAAAGGGCACTGTGGCAGTATCTAAAAAGGGCCTGCCCAATCTTGACATTCTTGCCAAACGCTGCCAACTGAGAAGCCAGACTGCATGTAGCGACACTTAAACTGGAAAACTGGATTCTTAAAATAAGAACTTGGAGTAAACTCGCAAGTTTCCAGTAAGTTTAGACCTAGCGGTATTATTATAGTAATGTAGTATTGTTATAGTAATATCGTATTATAGTAATGTAGTATTATAGTAATGTAGTATTATAGTAATGTTGTATTGTTTATAGTAGTTCAAATAGCTAATTCATTAACAATAATTTTGTATTGTATCAAATTTGAAAGTAATGCGGCCCTTTAACTTCAATTTTTTTCTATGTGCGGCCCATTTACCCGGCTGAGTTTCAGACCCCTGTGTTAAACTATATTCTTACATGAGTTCCTATCCCCAGTTTGTATAAAATGTTACATTTATGGTAAGTTTGTAAAAGTAAAATCTAGTTATACAGGTAGATAGATATCTGGGGCAAATTTAACTCAAACCCTAAAAATCTAATAAGGATACATAAAATGTGATTGTTACAGCCAAAGAAATTAATAATAATAAAAACTATAAAGATAATGCTTTTCTTTAATTTTATAAATTTAGAGATACCAGTACCCAGTCTTACTTATACATTTATGGTATTTGAAATGGATGACAGCCCTCAAACTATTCTACATTGATTATCTATCCATTTTGGTGACATTCCTTAGGTGCAAGAACCTTGTGAACAGGATCATAGCAGCTCAAACAAGCATGGTTGGTTTTATGGGCAGATTATGAACAAATTGTTCTTTGCAAGCTGTGTTTTTTTCAATTCTTAAACCGATTAACCCTATTGTGAGTATCTCTGTGTGTTTATCTTAAAGGACTACATAAAGAAGTACAAGACAAAATATATGATAGGCCCATACTCACCCCGTTCAGCCCATAAAGTATCCAGCTCCCATAGTGCCTCCCCATAGTATAATGTCTCTATAGAACCCCCACACAGTGTAATGCCCCCATATAACCCCCCACAGTATATTGCCCCTATAGCTGCCCCCACACAGCATAATACCCCATAGTGCCTACCACAGAGTATAATGCCAAATAGCTGCCCCATACAGTATAATGCCCCATAGATGCACCCATACATTATAATGCTCACACAGATGTCCCCATACAGTATAATGCCCACACAGATGCCCCCAAGCAGTATAAAGTCCCCATAGTTGCCTCCATACAGTATAATGCCCCCATAGCAGCTCATATACAGTATAATGTTCCCATAGCTGCCCCCATACAGTATAATGCCCCCATATAGTATAATGCCCCCATAGATGCACCCATTCAGTATAATGCTCACACAGATGTCCCCATACAATATAATGCCCACACACATGCCCCATGCAGTAGAATGCCCTAATAGCGGCCCATATACAGTATAATGTTCCCATAGCTGCCCCCATACAGTATAATGCCCCCATAGCTGCCCCCATAGAGTATATTTCTTTCTTAGCTGCCCCCGTACAGTATAATTCCCCCTTTAGCAGGTGCCCCTTTAGCAGGTGACCGCATACAATATAATACGCCCCTAGCAGGTGCCCTCATACAGTATAATGTCCCCTTAGCAGGTGCCCCATACAGAATAATGCCCCATAGTGCCTAATAAAAATAAAATAAAAAATACTTACCTAGCCCTATTCCCGCGAGAAGTGGAGGAGATCCCTCTGCTCCTCTACTCTGTGCTGAGTGGCTCAGTGCAGACAGACGCGGTGAAGTCACTGCATTGCGCCTGTCTGTGTCGAGCCTCTCACGACTGCTTACACAGTGAATAATAATACACAGTGAATTCTGAAGCAGGGAGCTAACGGTTCCCTGCTTCAGCATTGGATTCAACTGTGTCTGCATACTGAGAGGACGCAGATACAGCAGAAACAAGGACAAACCACCGGCCGCCCAGGACAGCGGGACACTGGAATCAAGGACTGTCTTGCTGAATCCAGAATGGTTGGAAGGCATGCATATACACAGATAAGTGCCACTATTTAAGCCAAATAAAATGTTAACATTGAGCTGAATAGTGATTTGGAGCTACACATATTACTGAAGTTGACAGAATTCAAAGCAGGAAATGTTAAAATAGGATCATAGGAATAATGGAAATGCGGGCTTCTCGTCTGTGACGTCAAGCACTGATAACACAGCATAGAAGTCAGATATTTGAAACTGTCTCAGATAAATTTATGTATGGTAGGTATTCTTTAGTTTAAAGGGAATGTGTCGCTAGAATTTTTTTTTTTTTTTTAGTTAAACAATTAATATTTAAGTGATTACACATTGTTTTAATTTTTTACATTTTTTCACAAGTCAGGAAATATTATAAATTAGATTCTAATTTATAACATTTCCATGTGCTGGGCACTAGAGGGAGCAGTTCCAAAAATTGCAGCATGGTCAATGTGGTAAAGCAACCTCATTGCTTTATGCTGCAAATTTGGGGTAGACACACTCGCTCTAGTGTCCTCACACAATCCCCCCTCCCTTATTCTGGCTAGTGCCAGGAGATGGAGGGGTTTGAATCTTCAAACCTCCTACACTGTGTGCCGGCATTTTTTGAGCGACTGTACTGTGTAGTAGGATTAGATACAGTGCTCAGCAGACAGTATAAGGCCCGATTCACACGAGCGTGTGCGTATTGCGTGCGCAAAAAACGCTGCGTATTGCGTGCGCAAAAAACGCTGCGTTTTGCACGCGCAAAAGGTACATAACAGCTCCGTGTGTCAGTAGCATATGATGCGTGGCTGCGTGATTTTCGTGCAGCCACCATCATTATGGCACTCTGTATGTTTGTAAACAGAAAAGCATGCGGTGCTTTTCTGTTTTCATTCATACTTTTTACCGCTGTTGCGCGAATCATGCGCGTCACACGGAAGTGCTTCCGTGTGCTGCACGTGATTTTCACGCACCCATTGAGTTCAATGGGTGCGTGATGCGTGAAAAACGCACAAATATAGGACATGTCGTGAGTTTTACGCAGCGGACATACGCTGCGTGAAAATCACGGACAGTCTGAATGGCCCCATTGACTAACATAGGTCCGTGCGAGGCGCGTGAAAGTCACGGACGTATTACACGTTCGTCTGAATAAGCCCTAACACGAACATACATGAACATAATACACACATCACATACACGAACATAAGTTACCTGCTCCTGCCGCCTCCACTCCTATGCCTTGCGCCTTCGCTTCCTTGAACATATGGCCGGAAGCCGCGGCCGGAAGTCGTCATCTTACTGTCCGGCAGCGGATTCCGGTCCACAAGAAAATGGCGCTGGAATTCGCTCAGCAAACGATCTTCGTTTTGGTCTGTGTGGAAGCGGCGCATGCGCCGTTCCCACACAGACGGCGTACGCTGCAGAGAATGGAACGGCTCCCATTCACATTTTCTATGGGGCTGTATGTGCCGTATTCCATCTCTGTATGTGTCATTAATCGACACATACAGAGATGAAAAAAAAAAATGCCAGCCCCCATAGAGAAGTAAGAAAAAAGTAAAAAGTAGAACACAAGAACACAAATAAATAAAATGTATTTTAATATCATACTAAAAGAAATATTATTAAAAAAAAATCTATATTTCATGACACCTTCCCTTTAAAGTGAAGCCCCACATCAGGAATATTATATTAGGCAATTGCAGTTAACAATTTCAAAATGTTATGATATTATTGGAATAAACAGGGGCTGCAATGAATTTAACATTTCTCGCTCTTGCAGTAAAAGGTTTTTATCTACTTCAAGTTGCAACATTTATGAAGTGTTCTATGACATATTCATTAATATGTTGCAGATTCCAGGGAATCACATTGCCAAATATGCCATACAAGTAACACTTACAGATGTTACATTACTCCATGATCTGAACTTTGGAGTTGGTTAAAAAATAAATAAAGGCAAGGGACGCAGAGAAAAGATCCTGTCATGTGGAAGATGTGCATGCTTGATTTGTACCAGACTTAGCATTTTCCATTAGGGCAAAGCCACACGTGGCGGAATTGCTCTTGAATTCCGCTGCGGACACTCCGCAGCGTTAATCTGCAGCGGAGCCGTTTCTCCATTGCCTTCCACTTCTTTTTAGTAGGCTTCGTTTAGACAAGGCTGAAAATTCCGCTGCGGAGCATAGGCTGCGGTGCGGAATTTGGTGTCCACAGCATACAATGGATGTTGCGGACCAGTGGCGGACTGGTTGCGGACTCATGGCGGAAGTTCTCCATTGACTTCAATGGAGATTCTAAATTCCGCAATGAAGTCCGCAGCTGTCATGCACATGTTATGTGTGCTGCGGATGCGTCTTGCTTTTTTGACATGACATTTCTTCATTCTGGCTGGACCTACAGTGAAGGAAATAAGTATTTGATCCCTTGCTGATTTTGTAAGTTTGCCCACTGTCAAAGACATGAACAGTCTAGAATTTTTAGGCTAGGTTAATTTTACCATTGAGAGATAGATTATATATAAAAAAAAAAAAAGAAAATCGCATAGTCAAAATTATATATATTTATTTGCATTGTGCACAGAGAAATAACTATTTGATCCCTTTGGCAAACAAGACTTAATACTTGGTGGCGAAACCCTTGTTGGCAAGCACAGCAGTCAGACGTTTTTTGTAGTTGATGATGAGGTTTGCACACATGTTAGATGGAATTTTGGCCCACTCCTCTTTGCAGATCATCTGTAAATCATTAAGATTTCGAGGCTGTCGCTTGGCAACTCAGATCTTCAGCTCCCTCCATAAGTTTTCGATGGGATTAAGGTCTGGAGACTGGCTAGGCCACTCCATGACCTTAATGTGCTTCTTTTTGAGCCACTCCTTTGTTGCCTTGGCTGTATGTTTCGGGTCATTGTCGCGCTGGAAGACCCAGCCACGAGCCATTTTTAATGTCCTGGTGGAGGGAAGGAGGTTGTCACTCAGGATTTGACGGTACATGGCTCCATCCATTCTCCCATTGATGCGGTGAAGTAGTCCTGTGCCCTTAGCAGAGAAACACCCCCAAAACATAATGTTTCCACCTCCATGCTTGACAGTGGGGACGGTGTTCTTTGGGTCATAGGCAGCATTTCTCTTCCTCCAAACACGACATGTTGAGTTAATGCCAAACAGCTCAATTTTAGTCTCATCTGACCACAGCACCTTCTCCCAATCACTCTCAGAATCATCCAGATGTTCATTTTCAAACTTCAGACGGGCCTGTACATGTGCCTTCTTGAGCAGGGGGACCTTGCGGGCACTGCAGGATTTTAATCTATTACAGCGTAATGTGTTACCAATGGTTTTCTTGGTGACTGTGGTCCCAGCTGCCTTGAGATCATTAACAAGTTCCCCCCGTGTAGTTTTCGGCTGAGCTCTCACCTTCCTCAGGATCAAGGATACCCCACGAGGTGAGATTTTGCATGGAGCCCCAGATCGATGTCGATTGACAGTCATTTTGTATGTCTTCCATTTTCTTACTATTGCACCAACAGTTGTCTCCTTCTCACCCAGCGTCTTACTTATGGTTTTGTAGCCAATTTCAGCCTTGTGCAGGTCTATGATCTTGTCCCTGACATCCTTAGAAAGCTCTTTGGTCTCGCCCATGTTGTAGAGGTTAGAGTCAGACTGATTAATTGAGTCTGTGGACAGGAGTCTTTTATACTGGTGACCATGTAAGACAGCTGTCTTTAATGCAGGCACCAAGTTGATTTGGAGCGTGTAACTGGTCTGGAGGAGGCTGAACTCTTAATGGTTGGTAGGGGATCAAATACTTATTTCTCTGTGCACAATGCAAATAAATATATATAATTTTGACAATGTGATTTTCTTTTCTTTTTTAATATAATCTATCTCTCACTGGTAAAATTAACCTAGCCTAAAAATTCTAGACTGTTCATGACTTTGACAGTGGGCAAACTTACAAAATCAGCAAGGGATCAAATACTTATTTCCTTCACTGTATGTATTTCTAGGTCTACAGCCAGACTGAGGAAGTCAATGGGGCTCCCGTGATTACGGGAGCGTTGCTAGGCGACGTCAGTAAATAGTCACTGTCGAGGGTGCTGAGTTAAGCGATCGGCAGTAACTGTTTCTGCACCCTGGACAGTGACTACCGATCCCAATATACAGCAACCTGTAAAAAAAATAGAAGTTCATACTTACCGAGAACTCCCTGCTTCTGTCTCCAGTCCGGCTTCCCAGGATGACGTTTCAGTCTAAGTGACGGCTGCAGCCAATCACAGGCTGCAGCGGTCACATGGACTGCCGCGTCATCCAGGGAGGTTGGGCTGGATGCCGAAAGAGGGACGCGTCACCAAGACAACGGCCGGTAAGTATGAAATTCGTTTACTTTCACGAGGGAAAGGGCTGTCCCTTCTCTCTATCCTGCACTGATAGAGAGAAGGGAAGCACTTTTACCGCAGTCCGCAGCAGCTAGTCCACATCAATTTACTGCACATTTTGGGCAGAACCGCCGCAGAATCTGCAACGCAGATTCTGTGCGGCATTGATGCGGACAGTTACGGAGGAAATCCGCCACGTGTGGGCATGCCCTTAGTTTTCCATAAACTGAGTTTAATGCGCCAATTTCAAGACATAGCTGCCTGTGACGTTCTCATCATTCACTGTGGTCATATAGATTTAAGCAATAGAAATAATCAAAAATGTCTACATGAGGAATACTGAGATGTGAGTTCTCTTACAATCAATGTACTAAAAGCACAAAAGTTTACAAATGACATAGTTTACCTTTTATTTTACTTCTAATGCTGCAATGTTCAAGGTCTACAAGAGAAATTAAGGATGGTGATGATCATCTCCTCATCTTCATCATCATTTAGTATATGTAGCACCTGTGCTGACTAAAGCATGTTGCTAGTTATCAAGCAGTACACATAGTGGACAGGCAGCCCAATAGAAAACAAAATAATGATGGGGTCTCCTTCCTTGTGGTCCATGCCACTGCTCAACCCCTTCATCCTGGACAGAGACCTAGAGTTTGGATTTGTCTTCTCTATTCTGTTCGAAAGCCTTCCCATGCCTTGTATGAAAGATGAGCATTGTCACCACAGGGCTTATTCCCCAATTTAATGTGCAGAACGCTGCAATGAGAAAGAAACATGGTGCCAAGTTAGCACTGCTCTCTGCAGAGGCCCAATAGCAGATGCATGAGCTGCATTTATGGTACATGCTTCATTTTTGGTAAGGCTGTATAATCTGCTAAATTACATGCACAGGCTGTCCTGATGGTGTCAATAAACCTGACAGGTACAGGCTGACCTGATGGTGACATTAGACCTGACAGGTACAGACTGACCTGATGGTGTCAATAAACCTGACAGGTACAGGCTGACCTGATGGTGACATTAGACCTGACAGGTACAGGCTGACCTGATGGTGACATTAGACCTGACAGGTACAGGCTGACCTGATGATGTCATTAGACCTGACAGGTACAGGCTGACCTGATGGTGTCAATAAACCTGACAGGTACAGGCTGACCCGTTTGTGACATTAGACCTGACAGTTACAGACTGACCTGATGGTGACATTAGACCTGACAGGTACTGACTAACCTGATGGTAACATTAGACCTGACAGGTACAGGCTGACCTGATGATTATTAGACCTGACAGGTACAGGCTGACCTGATGGTGTCAATAAACCTGACAGGTACAGGCTGACCTGTTTGTGACATTAGACCTGACAGTTACAGACTGACCTGATGGTGACATTAGACCTGACAGGTACTGACTAACCTGATGGTAACATTAGACCTGACAGGTACAGGCTGACCTGATGATTATTAGACCTGACAGGTACAGGCTGACCTGATGATGTCATTAGACCTGACAGGTACAGGCTGACCTGATGATGTCATTAGACCTGACAGGTACAGGCTGACCTGATGATGTCATTAGAACTGACAGGTACAGGCTGACCTGATGATGTCATTAGACCTGACAGGTACAGGCTGACCTGATGATGTCATTAGACCTGACAAGTACAGGCTGACCTGATGATGTCATTAGAACTGACAGGTACAGGATAACCTGATGGTGTCATCAGTGCGGGCTAATCTAATGGTATCAACAGGCCTATAATTACAGGTTTGCTAATTATAATGGATTACAGTAGCTTGACGTTTTGTTTCTTTTATGCAATTTTTGGGGATTTGCTCTCCTGGGTGATCTAGGGATTAAATTATGTGATCCTGGACCTTTAAAGTTTTAGAACAAGCCCCAGTTCACAAAGTGATCATTATTCAGATGAAGGAAATTATTGTAATTTAGGGCACGGCCAGACGTGGCAGAGTTTTTCCGCTGCAAATGTTGGTGCAGATTTGGGGCAATTACGCAACGAATCTGCACCAACATTTGCATATTTGACAGGTAATTCACACGTTGCAGAAAAGACAGCGGACTTGCCACAGATTTCAGTTTTTGCATTGCAAAGGCTGAAATCCGTAGTGAAATTCTGCTTCTTCTCCGCAACAGACAGTGCATGCTGCGGAGGGAAAATTCCGCACCGCAGCCTATGGTCCGCAGCGGCGTTTTCCGCCACGTCTGAACTAACTTTCCTAAAAATGTATTGAAACAAATGTAAAAAGCGGCCGCTGGAGAATTCCACCGCAATTCCGCCACATCTGGCCGTGCCCTTATAGTGATAATTGCTCTGTGATAATGAACAAAATGACCAATGATGAACAATAAAAACATTGCCCATTATTGATCCTTTGTATAAGCTCTAATGCTTTCAAAAAAGTTCTGTTTGTCATGTGCAAAAAGAAGTCTTTATGAATCCAACCACTTTGCCACTCAGCAACTGCTTAATAGCGATCACTTTTTTTTTTGGGGGGGAGTATGGCAGATCATAGAAGGATATTGGCAAATAAAGAATGATGACGAGGTATCTTTCTAAGGCTTCATTCAGATGGCTGTAAAGTAGCAGCATTCTAGTATCTGTATTATGGAAACAAGTCCCAGCTCTGCCGGTGGTATCATGTTTCAAACTAACACATTGCAGATCCCTATGATGCTGGCAGTTCAGGTCATTAGAATTACATTCAGGTCGGGACGTGCGGACGTAATATGGACACTACAATGTGGCCACTTTACAGCTGTCCGAATGAGAAAGGTAGAAATGCATAAATGGGCAGTTTGACCTTCTTTTGCAGTAGCGCGTGTACATGGTCCCATCAGCAAAACTCCTTGTGATCAGCTTATCGCCAGGGGGCTCATCTGACAAAAAGGGATTATTAAAAGTGGACAACCCTTTATGTGCAGAGAGAATTTTCTGTAATATTGTCTACCCCTTAAGGCCTCATGCACACGAACATGTTTTTGCGTCCGCAATTCATCCGCAAAAATGCGGATGAATTGCGGACCCATTCATTTCTATGGACCCATTCACACGACCGTGGTTTCCATGGTCCGTGCATTGGCCGGGAGCCCGGACCGCAAAAAAATAGGGCAAGTCATTTTACGGGCCGCATTTGCGGTCCGGGCTCATTGAAATCAATGTATAATATATATATATTAACATTGTGCATCTCCTTTAAAATGCCATATTAATGGCTGTACTTTGTTGGGTTCCCCTGTAATAGTTCTTTAATAACTGCAGCTTCTAGAAAGCATTTTTAATATCCTTTTCACATATACGTGTACATATTTCTGGAGTTGTGTGACTGCTTGGGGAGGCCAATCTTTTTCTGGACTCTTCAGTCATTCTATTGAAGAACACTACATACGGATTCTCCCCAGCTTGAGATGGCTGATAACAGGGAGCAAGAGATTCTATTTAACTGCACAGCAAATGCAGATACAATAAAGCTTAGGTTTGGTGTCTGTTTACTAGGACTGTGTTGAGATGAGCATAATATCCCCCTAGAAGTTTGTCTTTTTATCCCATTGCTTAGGACATAATAACTTTAGCCTCCCGCTGGGTCAGACTGATTCAGAGCCCAGTTGGTACCAGCATGGAGAACTCTTGAGGACCATGAGTCAGACATAAATAAGTGGTTGCGCTTAATGCGCCTTCTCGCTGTGTAAATATTGCTTATTCCCATAACTCTTAGTGTTGGATAAACATTTCCAGACTTTGCCCCACATCAGCCCACAACCTTTCAGGTTCAGTGTTACAAACTCTTCCCTGATCACCTCCCTGGCAGCTCTGGCGTCTGCTTCTCCTCCTCCTCACACGTCAACACTGGTTTATTTCTCCCACTAAACCAAGAGGAGGAGAGGAAAAAAAGGGAAATCAAAAAAGCGAAAGGGAGGGATGATGCTTGGAGGGGGTGGGAGGATGCTGACAGCAGATCAGGGGGTGGATGTCATTGGCTGCTGACTGCATCGGAGTCCTTCTGTTTGAGGCTATAAAAAGATGAGAGGATGGGAAGCAGCAGCAGCAGAGCAGTGACAAGCTGGACACACAAATCCAGCGAGACAGAAACAAAACAGAAAAATAATACTCTCCACATCTGGGAACCTGACCGCACAGCCAAGATGTGCAAAGGACTTGCTGGAGTGACCTCCTTCCCCGCCACCTGCCTGAAAAGGTGAGGCTGCAATCTGCTCTGCAACACACAATGGCCATTCAATTGTAAATATGGGGTATGCAGGACCTTCAGAAAAGGGACATGTCCATTGCAGAGTAGAAGATCTTCATATGGTGGGCATTGCGTTGTTGTGGGGGCTTCCTATGCTCCTATACAGCACTGCAGAGCATTTCATCCCAGGTCCGGGAGCCTCAAGCGAAGGCTTCCAAGCAGCAATTATTATTGGTTCCTTATCCCAAGGTGTTAACCCACTGTGAGATGGTTGCTTATAGCTTGCGTTGCATGGAGTTTAGGCCAGGATCAGATTTTAATTTGGGTTTAGACACGACTTGTTTTTTTTTAGACCCAGATTTTTACGTGGCTTCAGGATGTTTGATTCTGCTTGAAATGAATATTTTACTGGTTACCAGATAAGATGGCCGTAGACTGTGCCGGGATTAGGTGAACATTGCAATACTCGACTATTTCTATATGCCGTACATGTTTTGTTATTATCATAAGAATTCAATACAGTCATTTCTGAATCTCATTTGCATTAGCTCAAATGGAAAATGTCTTAGGCTGAATTCACACGCAGCGTTTTGCTGCATTTTTTTTTTGTGCGTTTTTTGCTGCGTTTTTTAGTGCGGCCAGATGTTACATCAAAGTCTAGAGTAAAATATCAAATGCACTACACACAACTGCATTTCAGTTTGTGGAGTTTTTGAGAAAATTTTGTGGTCGGTGGCATTTTTTACAAAAGCAGCATGCACTGGGTATGGCTTTTGTTTTTCAGGTGTTTTTCCCATAGACTTCTCCATGGGACTTCAAAAACTCTAGAAAAAAACCATGTACAAAATGACACCAAATAAAAAAACGCCACTAAAATCGCCTTAAAAAACGAATGTTCCAGTTTAATAACGCTAGCGTTTTGAGAAGTCCTTTTCGATGCAGTTTAAAATGGCACAAATGTTGTTTGCGTGAAGGAGGCCCTATGAATGCTGTATGCTATAATAATAAGTACAATCTTTCAGCAGGTCCGATACATTTAACACCTGGTAAAATAGATTTCCATTGGTCGGAGCCAATCATATTGTTACCGGAGAACCCCTCACTATCAATTGGGAAAGCTGAATTATCAAGAATAGTTACATGGGCACTCAAATAAATATAATATAACATATAATATAACATATAACATATGCTGTTATAACACAAGTGACTGGCATATGTCCCGCATTCATAGAAGACTTTGGCAAACAGCCTGAAACCACTAGCCATAAAATGTCATCGTAATGGCAGTGTTTAATGCTAAAATAGCGTACACTGTAAACCACAGGATGTTATTGGGTAAATACCCTGTGATATAGTGGTAGTTATTACATAACCAGCTCTAAAGTAACAATGTATCTCGCTGAATGTTGTGTGAAACTGAGATGATAATATTAGTGCATATTATATATAAATATTTACTGAGTAAACTAAATATTTACTAAATAACATTAAACATTTATTAAACATGGCAATACATTATTTTACTGTTAGGCTATGTTCACACGGGGTCTTTTGCCGAGTTTTTTGACGCGGAAACCGCGTCGCAAAACTCGGCAGAAACGGCCCGAGAACGCCTTCCATTGATTTCAATGGGAGGCGTCGGCGTCTTTTTCCCGCGAGCAGTAAAACTGCCTCGCGGGAAAAAGAAGCGACATGCCCTATCTTCGGGCGCTTCCGCCTCCGACCTCCCATTGACTTCAATGGGAGGCAGGAGAAAGCGTGTTTTATGCCCGCGGCGCTCAATGGCCGCGGGCGAAAAACGGCGCGATAATTGCTATTCACACGGAGTATTTTGGGGGAAGAATATCTGCCTCAAAATTCCGTTTGGAGCTTTGAGGCAGATATTCCTCCCCCAAAATACTCCGTGTGAACATAGCCTTACTGTTGTGTATGCTTTTATATATACCTGATGTAGTAATGGCGAAAGCAATGAACACGTAGAGACACTTTACTGCAGTGCTATAGGAACTATCCCTGGAGATGACAATGTAGCAGTCATGTATGTATTAGGGCATGTTCACACTGCTTATTTTCGGACATTTTTCAGGCTGTAAACGTCCCGAAAAACGACTGAAAAATCGTAAGCAGAACGCATACAAACATCTGGCCATAGATTTCAATGGGAAATACGGCGTTCTGTTCTGACGGGGCGTTATTTTACGCCTCATTGTCAAATAACGGCGCGTAAAAAGGTGCCCCGTAAAAAGAAGTGCATTTCACTTCTTGAGAGGATTTTGGTGCCGGTTTTCATTGTCTCATTAGAAAAACAGCTCCAAGAACGGCCATAAAAAACTCTCTTTCTCTCTCTCTCTCTCTCTCTCTCTCTCTCTCTCGTTCCCATTCCTTATATAGCACCACCATATTCCATAGCACTGCTCATTATAATCACTCTCATCAGTCCCTTTCTCCAGTGAGGCTCGCAATCTAATTTCCCTATGTCACATACATGCATGCAAACGAGGGTCATAAGAAGCCAATGAACTTATTAGTGTGTCTTTCGAGAGTGGGAGGAAGCCAGAGTATGCCGAAGAAACCCACACGATAAACAGGAGAGCGTTCAGACTCCGTGCTGATCTTGCCCCTGCTTAAAGTCGGGAACCCTGTGCTGTAAACATAATCACTATATATACAGATGTAGCAGAGCTGAATATGTCATGAAACTGTTTCTTTTGTGTATTGTCATAAGATAATACAGTCACTTTTTAGCCTTCGTTCACATCCTCGTCAGGGTCCCGTTCTGATGTTTCATCGGAGGTTCCCGTCAGAACGGGACCCTGAGTGACATAAACGGAAACCATAGGTTTTCATTTGCATCATCATTGATTTCAATGGTGGCATATCTGGTGTCAATGGTTTCCGTTTGTCTCAGTTGTGCAAGGGTTCCGTCGTCTTGACTGAATGAATAGCGTAGTCCACTTCAGTGAGGGTCCCATTCTGACGCGAAGCTCCGACGGAACGTCAGAACGGGACCCTGACGCAGATCTGAACAAAGCCTTACCTGTAGCTTTATGTTGATAACACAACAAGATCTGAACCGAATGACAATCTCAACCCTGCTACATCTTGTTTGGTGCTGCGTTATCAGCTCACCGATCTGAGCTTTTGTAGCAACACTTTTTGATATAACCTTGAGTTGAACTCAAAGGGCAAACTCAGCTCTGCTACATCTGTGCTGTGCTATAGGGAAAATGCTTCATTACTGGCAATAAGGTAAAAGGAACATTACAGAGGTAAAACGCAGATAGTTGAAAGTAAACAATGTTTCTTCATCGCTGTTGGCACGTGTTGTAAAATATTGAACATACTGCAGACTATTATATATATGGCTCCCACTGCATCGATGCTAGATTATTCTACACGTCTGTGTGGGAGTACAGGTTCTGTTTTGAATCGGTTGCGGGACAATGGGTTGTTATATATTCACATGTCATTGTGCTCTAGCTTTCACATATAATTCTGGTGACGTATAATAATATCGATATAGATGAGTTAGGTCTGCCCTAAAGAGCTTACAATCATTATACCACCACAACACTGTGTAAATGTTGTTGATGTGTGTATACATCAGTACCATAAGGATAATTATCAATCTAGGGGAAAATGTTATATTTTTCACACTACTTTACTAACCAGTAGGCGGGGCTTCAATGAATGGGTGTGGCCTCCGACAAATTTGCTCTAATTTACCCCAAAAACTGGCAGAAATTATAGCGCATATTATTCCGGCTCGTAGCTGGGGTGGATTTGACTTTCTTGCGCATAGACGGCGGCTCCTAATAAATTAGGGGTATCTTACTCCAGCGCTCTTTAGATTAAGACTGGCGTCTGAAACGGCAGTCTAATTATATTTCCCCCTAGTGTCTGTAGGCTGAAATCTGGTCCATCTCAAAGTGAAGTTTAAATTAGGACTGCTTTCTATATGGCTGGGGAATGATGAGAATCTGCCTTTGGTCTATGTCACTGTATGACAGGGCAGGTTAATCCTATTTTATTGCTGTGAGATATAAGGCACCAGGCACAGTCTGACTCATATATAGTGTCTTTTATCGCTCATCTGCCTTCCCACATCATTGTCCCTGATATAAGGGACTTCACATGATATATTATGATGGCACCATTAATGAATGATTTATTGTACAGCACTTTATTAAGGATAGTCCAGACTTACATCATTGTTTATCAACCAGGGTGTAGTATGTACCATGTGAAATTCATATGTGATATCATCACGATTATCATTTATTGAGCAATTATATTTCATACCATACATAACAGTTAGATTACAGGGGATATATGTTACTGCAATTCCTGTACCTTCTAATATAAAATAACATGGAATCAGTAGTACAGTCTAAAGCCCCATGCACACGACCGTAAAAATTCTCAGCAATTACGGACCTATTCAGTTCTATTGGCCACGGACACCTTTCCGTATCGCTATGGATAGGTGTCCGTGCCATAGAACTGTACCGCAAAATATAGAACATGTCCTATCTTTTGCGTCTTACGGGCTGTGCCCCCATACTATGTATGGGAGCACGATCCCAAAATCCGGGGCGGCTGTCCGTGGCCGTCAGCGGATGGCTGTGCCCGCAATCGCAGCCCGTGATTACGGGCACGGCCGTGAGTGTGAGACCTAAGTAGAGCGCGAATAAACTCAGCCTCCTCTAACTTCGCCCCTGAGTTTTCTTCGTTGGCGTACTCACTTATTTTTTTATTAGAGTCAGTGGCTGCCTGTCTGTGTTCATATAATAATGACAGGATATTACAACCGAAATTTGCATCTCCTTTTGA
This sequence comes from Rhinoderma darwinii, assembly GCF_050947455.1. Taxonomy (NCBI): domain Eukaryota; kingdom Metazoa; phylum Chordata; class Amphibia; order Anura; family Rhinodermatidae; genus Rhinoderma; species Rhinoderma darwinii. Next base: position 46,638,349 of record NC_134693.1, read on the forward strand.
TATAGCACAAAGTCCATGATATTTTTATATCATTGATGAATCATTCAGCTTGCTCCACTTGCAGAACAGATTCTAATAATCATTGCTGCGTCACTACAGTTTACAAGCAGCGATAGTGGAGATGGGCGATATCAGTCTTGGAAAATTGCATAGTCTTTATGTTACTGCCACATTCCCAGTCATCCCTTTATGGACCTTGCTTAATGTAATTGGGCACAGTCATGCTGGAAAAGAAAAGGGTCTTCCAAAAACTGTTCCCACAAAGTTGGAAACATATAATTGTCCAGCATTAAGATTTCCCTTCACTAGAACTAAGGGGCCTAGACCAACCCATGAAAAACAACCCCATAGCATTCTCTTTCCCCCACCAAATTTACAATTGCCACAATGTGGTCAGGCAGGTAATGCTCTCCCGGCATTCACCAAACCCAGACTCGTCCATCAGACTGCCAGATAGAGGACAATGATTCGTCACTCTACAAAACATGTTTCCACTTCTCCAGAGTCCAGTGACGGCGTGCTCTACACCACTCCCTCCGACGCTTGGCATTGTGCTTGGTGATGTAAGGCTAGCATGCAACTGCTCGGCCATGGAAACCCATGCCATGAAGCTCCCGGTGCACAGTTTTTGCAGCACAGCGTTGGTGACTTTTATGCACTATGAGCCTCATCACTTGGTGACCACGATCTGTAACTTTACATGCTCAGCCACTCGGTGGCTGAGTTGCTGTGGTTCCTAAACGCTTCCACTTTGCAATAATACCGCTCACAGCTGATGGTGGAATATCTAGGAGGGAAGAAATGTCATGAACTGACTTGTTGCAATGTTGGCATCCTATTACAGTACCACGCTCAAATTCCGTGAGCTCTTTAGAACGACCCATTCTTTCAGAAATATTTGTAAAGGCGGCTGCATGGTGAAGTGCTGGATTTTATACGCCAGTGGCAACGGGACCAAATGAAACACCTGAATTCAATGATTAAGAGGATTGTCCCAATATTTTTGTCCATATAGTGTGTGTAATGTATTTGCCTGAATTGTACTTTGTAAAATTTGTCACAATCACATAAAATGTAACTGATTACTATTTACACATTTGTTTTGTTTCCTTACAGCGCCAAAGATATGAAGCATCGACTAGGATTTTTTCTGCAGAAATCTGATTCTTGTGATAACAGCACTTCCGTGAAGAAAGACAAACCTGGATGTCAGAGGTAAGTCATCCTGTCTCTTGTGTGTGTTTATGATTTACACAAATGACATAATAATTGCCAGTAACCCATAGATCATTGCTGATGGGAAGCTCTGTGTAGCTCTAGGGAATGGAAATCCATCCATAAAGTATAATAAGCAGCACTGTTTACTAATCACATCTCTGGGCTACTGGTGAAATACTCATCTGGTCCAGGGTTTTATGTAATACTTTATCACTGCACGCTCAGCCAGGATCGCTAATACCTGAGAATAGTTATTACTACTAAATTGTCTGGATCCTACAGTGAAATCAATATTTACAACTAGTCAATTTTGGGATAAGAATAATGTATCTGTACAAATGTATGCACCAGACAACATACAGTACAGAGTTCAATGAAGTTGTCAGATGGAAACCTGACTTTGTCTGATTGATCTTAGGCCAGATCTCTATTCGCAAATCATTATAGCTCTTTGCGATCGCCGTCGATTTTTTTGGTCACTTTTTCTGCAATCGCAAAAGAGATGAATGCACAAACAGGCAGAACCGGGATTACAGCATCAGACTACCTGAACTGAAATTACACAATACATATTTACACATTTAATACACATAAAAGACCACACACTTAAGAGTTGTACCCAATCTTAGAATCCTACACACCCATGTGGAAATGTACAATGAATAAAAAATGATGATGTATTTATTGATTAGAGAAAATAACTCATAGCATGGGTCAAAAGTAGAAGTTTTCAAATGTTGTTGTATAGTCTATGGTCTGAATTATTATATTGTAAAACTTATAGAATATATCTTTCTGTTTTCCAGGCTAACTCAAGAAGAAGTTAAGAAATGGGCAGAGTGTTTGGAAAATCTGGTTAACAATGAATGTAAGTGAGCAGCTGTCAAGTTAAGATCAATATCAACAAGTCAGGAAAATAAATATGCTATTAAAGTAAAAAACAGTGAGACCCCCACCGATCGCTAGAGCAAAGGGTCTGTGGACCTTTTCTGATCAAAGTGCCCATTAGGCTCTCCTCAGACTCTCTCGGCTTTACTCAGGAGAAATACTTTTGGACTGTAATGATCCCTCAGCCCTTTTCTTTTTAGAAATCAATGGCGGTGTCACTGGTCTTCACATTAAGAACACGGGATGATATTTTAGAACCTAGTAGCTGGGCTAGAAACCAAAACACATGCAGCATCCTTCAGCAGATTGGATATAATTAAAGTTCATCCACAGCTGAAGACTCACCAGATTGTTAAATCCCTGAACTAAATTTTTAACTGTATGCTTTCTAGACATGTTGACCTGGAGACCCTTCCATAGTCTGTAGTTGTGTATACGTGACTTAAGTCAGCTAGGAAGACCAAAATGGTTTGGACGTCACGTGAGAAACTCGACTTAGAGATATTACTCTTAGTGTATTAGGAATTTTAGAACTTCACTACAGATTTCAATGACGTCAATTTAGGGTCACTTCTTGTCTCATAGGGCCTTGGTTTGGCCGTCGTACAAGACACTGAATGTTGTTACTAGTCCCTGGAGACAAAAAAATGTAAATTGATTTGCTAGTTCCACTGCATTGTGGTTCCCAGATTAAATAATTTTTGCTGCTTCCTGACCTATAATACATGAGTCAGATGTTGAGATGTTAGACATACGGTGAGAGCTGCTGGTTGGTCCTTCATCATTAAGTCCAACCTTCACTATTTTTTCATACTGTATGTAGAAGGTCAAGAAACTTTATGATGCAATACAATAAAACACATCTTAGCATGGGTAATATGTTTAAGATTTTCTGTAGTTTAGGACATGTAAAGTAGTACTTGTGCTTCTTCTACTACTTATGGCATTATCTGAAGGACATTGTTGGACAAAAGTGTTTAGAGAATTTATAGACAATTGTCTTCTTCAACTTCTAATGGAATTAATGTTACTTTTAGGTGGCATAGTGGCTTTTAGATCCTTCCTTCAATCAGAGTACAGTGAAGAAAACCTTGATTTTTGGCTGGCATGTGAAGATTACAAAAAGACAAAATCAACATCAAAGCTTTCAAGCAAAGCCCCAAAAATCTACGAGGACTTCATTTCCGTGGAGGCTTCCAGAGAAGTAAGTTTCCAATATTTCTGACTTACCCAAGTAACTTGATGATAAAGAAGTAACACAACCATCTCACGGGGTGCTCATTTTAGTTATAGATGACCCCTTGAGAATTATACCTCACCATTCTAAAGCTGAAATCCAGAAAAAAAAAGTTTAAAATAGGAACAAAACTTTGGAAAGCTGACACATATAATTGTCAACCAATTAAATTTTTATTGGGGTTTAAAATGTTACTTAACTTAGAGGAACATCTTGACAGTAAGAAACGTAGGAATGTTATAACTTCAGTTACAGCAAATTGTAACATTAACATTATTTGGTGCCACATTTAGGGATGTCATATAAGGAAACATCTAAAATGGAAAAAGCTAAATGAAACATTGACCAACATATATATTAAAGCTAATTCATTCCCATAATAGGAGGTGGGAAGCTTAGAAGAACTGGTAATCTTTCTAGTGCTTTATGCAATAATTAAAAATGATTAGGACTTTTTCCATAAATGATAAGACCTGGTGTAAGAATATGGGGTGAAGGTTGTAAAACATCCAGCCACCTTAATTTTGAGAACAGTCTGTCTCCTCTATTTTTTTGTGGAGATCCAATGTGTACATCAGACCTCCTAGCTGGATATATCTAGAATTCCACTTTACATATAATTAAGTATCTGTCAAAGCAATATTCTTTTCTTGTGTCAAAACCAATATTCTATTGTTTTTTTGCTTAGTCCCCTCCCAAGCAATAGTATCTAAAATATTTTTATTTCTTTACCTTTGTTCAGGTCAACCTGGATTCAACTACTCGAGAAGAGACAAACAAGAGTATTCTTCACCCAACACATTCTACTTTTGACCAGGCCCAGCACAGAATATTTACGTTAATGGAGAAGGATTCATACCGACGCTTTCTCAAGTCAAATTTCTACCTGGACCTTGTCCACTCTACCACTGGTGGAAGTACAAAGAAGATGAAAGGTCTTAGCACTGACAGCAACCCCTTCATTCCTCAGTGCGCCTAAGACACAGACTGTGGATGGCCACAGCTACGAACTAATCGTCTATGTGCTCTTATCTATACTCTACAATGGCTCAGATCCAATCTTGAGCTAGCGCCTCTTATTTATTAGATGTGTGTGTCTTGCATGCATTTCTGTTCTATTGGGGCGAGCTGGAAGAAGCATTCAGACGCTTCCAATGTTGTACAGACTAGGGACTCGCTGGTAAATGAGTGAGGCAGGTCTTATAAAATATTCTCAGGTGACACTTGTGAAAGATTTAAGGTGCCTTCATTATGAAGGACGTAGCTAATCTATCTTGTACAAGACATGATGCTATAGCGCGCCAACTGACGCTAGCCGGCAGAGCATGACGTTAACTAGCCTTGTAATTGTAAATGTACAGGCATACGAGCTTCCCTTTGAGTGAGAAGACGAGGTCAGGATCAACAGCAAAGATGTTCAACCTTCTCTAACCAAGGGAAGCCATTAAATAGCAATATTTTATTGCTGTATTACAGTGTCATATGTCAATAGATGGATACTAGAAACTACTGACTGAAGCAGACAACACTGCAATTATTTTATTACAGATATTTATTTTGACAATGCTGTTTTTAAGTTATTTACATGCATTTGCCTTTTTCTAAGCATATTTGGTGTTTATTTTGCTTTTTATGCATTGCTTTTATAATTTATATTTTTGTTAAAACAAAAAGAATTGTTCTCATGGAGATTTCATTTATTAAACACCTTGTCAATGAGCAGCTGAGAGAGACAAAAGCAGAACAAGGATGGTGATGAAAGTCGGCAACTTTTGCTGGTTTTGTCAAGGAACAATCCTTTAATTCAATAGTGTTAGGAGCATTTCTGCCTGGGTCCCTCATAACATGTGCATGTTTGTGATATCAAAAACGTATGTGACGCTAAACGTCATGTAAATAGTGTTATATTGTAGAGACGGCATGCTGGGGTATATTACCCAGTGCAGACACACTGGACGTGTGATGAGTATATTCTCAGGCACTTAATAAAGGAATGAATGTCTAATCCAAAGAGATGGAAATGTTTATTTCAGTCAAGCCACATTTACTACCTAGATACCATTTTGGTGTCTGAATATTATAGTTTAAAAAGCTCAACTACTGGAACATAGACACAGACTTAATTCCCATGTATTGTATGCAACCGACTGGAGGCCATATACTACTATGAAGCATATATACTGTAAGTTTCCCCATGGAGAGAAAAGGTTAATATGGGCCTGCTATCAATAAAACAATTGAGACAGACATTTTTTGCTGAGCTATCATTTATTTGTACTCTATCACCAGGAACTAGAGACTTCCTGAGGTTTGAGGCACTCTGTACACCTTCCTGGCACAACATGGCTGCCTCCATTGTGGGTAGATAATGTGTCCATTGGATGGAGTAAATCTACAGGTTCATAAAAGAATAGAGGGCATATTATGGGGCCAATAGGATTCTATGATACAAAAATTCTCAATAATGTATGCTAGTAATACAAGTAACAAAAACACTAAATACTGGCAAACATGCGCCATAAACATTACACCGAAAGGCATATTGGATTTAATTTTTCAGCATAATGATAGGGCAGTGCCAATATTTTTGTATCACTCTTTTAAATATATTTCTAAAGGAGCATAAAAGCCTTGGTTGCTTTGATCCAGTATAAAATAGCGACACGTGTTCGAAAGGCGTTCATACGTGAGAATGCGAGAAATAATGCTGTGATTCATTGGCAACCATAGGCTGCCATCAGCTTTGTGTTTTAGTGAAAATTAAGTCAAATATGCCTAAATATTTTAACAACTTGTAAAGGCTGTGGAAATAAAAACGTGGTAAAGGGAAAGACCTTTTGTGATTAACATTGTATTTGTCAGATAATCTCTGACTGTACATATGTTCCCTATAAGATTTGTGTGTAGCTCTTCTGTAATGTTAGTATGCAGTACATGGTGTTAACAGCATACTTTATATATTCTGTGTTTGGGTCATGCCATATGTTGCTGGATTTGAATCTATTTATTGTATTACTTGAAATAAAGATGTTTCCTAATGACAAACCCTGAATATTGATGTTGTGTCGACTTTTGTGTATTTGCGGTGTGTTACTTAGATTCTCTTACAACAAAATAGTAGGTTTTAGGTACAAAGATTGACACAATTTTTTTGCGTCACAAAGAAACGATGCATTTAATGTCCCATATTTACCTATGCTCTTTATTAGTTAGACAGTGTAAACTTAGACTACTCAGGCACAAAATGTAACTGCACCAATTTGCACCAAAATTTGATGCATTTTTCAACACTTTCTAGACACAGAGAGAGTAGGAAATCTGCCCCAATATGTTTCTGTCCGGTAGGTCATTGATATTAATTGAGGGATTGGGGCTATTGATATTAATGGTGGGACAGATGAGAATGATCTGTGTCCGTCGTTCCCATTCAGCCATGCTTTTTAAAGGCACTGAACTGATCCCCCTCCGGAATATATAATAATAATAATAATAATAATAATAATAATAATAATAATAATGAACTATAGCTTGCCATTAAATATGTTTGCATTATTTGACAGTTAGCAGTGGTGATGCCTCTGGCCTATACTATATTGTGGTGATTAAAACTCCAGGCCAGGGCCGGCTCCAGGTTTATGTGGGCCCTTGGGCGACTCCGACTTAGTGAGCCCCTTTGCAGGAGAACTGATGGCGGCAGTAAAACGGCAGAAAACTGAAATTAGGCCCTGTTTTTGCCCCATATAGAAATTAGGCCCACAATTTGTGCCCCCCATATAGAAGTTAGGCCCTGTTTATGCCCCCATATAAAAATTAGGCCCCCTTTATGTCCCCATGAAGAAGTTAGGCTTACCAGTTTGCGAGCCCCATATATATACAGTGCCCTATGTAGATAATGCCACAGTGCCCTCTGTAGATGCCACAATGCCCTCTGTAGATAGTGCCACAGTGCCCTCTGTAGATAGTGCCACAGCGCCCTCTGTAAATAGTGCCACAGTGCCCTCTGTTGATAGTGCCATAGTGCCCCCTGTAGATAATGCCACAGTTCCCATTGTAGATAGTGCTACACACCCCTGTAGATTGTGCCACACAGCCCTTTGTAGATAGTGCCACACAGAACCCTTGTAGATAGTGCCATTCTCACCCCCTTGTATAGAGTGCCATGCACACCCCCTTGTAGATAGTAACACACACACACACACACACACACACACACACCCTTGTAGATAGTGCCACACACATCCCCTTGTAGATAGTGCCACGCACACCCCCTTGTAGATAGTGCCACGCATACCCCTTTGTAGATAGTGCCACACACCCCTGTAGATAGCGCCACCCCCTCCCTGTAGAGAACACCACAGGGGCTCCCTCTAGGAATGGAATCCGCCGCCAAAGCATTGCAGACACTATGGCCGGGGATTCCTCTCCTGGAGAAACCCTTGATGTCACTGTCCATATATGATCGTCCGCAACGCTCTGGGTGGGGAATTCCGCTCCTAGACAGGGGCTCCTTCTAGAAGCAGAATACCTGGCAAGAACGTCGGCAATGCTCTGGCCTGGGATTACGCTCCTGGAGGAGCCATGACGGCAGCGTAATGTAGAGAGTTAGATAGATATTTTGCCCTGGGTGATTTTAATTTGTTTAATACTAGTTCCCACCATCCCCACATATATGTAGGTTTAGTCCAAGTTCTGGGTGTATGAGCAGCGTTAGGGACCCACCTTATAGGGGTCGCCTTGTTGTGGCAGGTGGGCTCACACAATTTGAACAAAATGTGCGCTAAGAATCTCATTATTGTAAGTAGATTCAGCAGCAATGCATATTTATTTATTTATATTTAGTGGTTTTGGTGGCATTGGTGTTCACAGTGTGCTGTCGCCATTTTCTTGTGTGCTGTAGATAGATAAATGTCATGATTCCGGGGTATGTGTACCCACTAGGCCGCTCCGCCATACCGGAGTGGCAGCTGACAAGACAACAGTCAATGGAAAGTCTAAGTACAAGAGTACCTGTTTGAAAGTCCAGACAGACACGAGATGTAGCAGGTGCTTTGGCACAGATGATTCGTGGCACCATGCTTGGCGTGCCAGACGACACTGGAGGTGGTAGATTACACATGACATGGCAAATGACACCAGACATGGCAAATGACATAAGACGTGGCAGAAGACTCCAACACGACTCCAACACTAGACTTTAGCTCGGCAACAAACACAGTTACTGGATACGAGAAACAGGATACGGGAACACTGGGAACAGGATACAACTAAGGAACCATTTGTTTAACTAACATGGAATGACAACAATAGCGCTCAGGCACAGGATGGTGGGCAGGGCGGATTAAAGTAGGGCAGGGTGGACAGGGATGAGTTAGGGAATGAAATAGTGGTGCGCGCGCTGGCTCTAGAAGAGGAGACCAGGGCGCGCACGTGCACCCTATGGGAATGAGCAGCAGGGAGAAGCAGTACTTCCTGGCATCTCCGGTCTCCGCTGGCGCTATAATAGAAAGATATATCGATAGAGATCTGAAATGATAGATAGATAGATAGATAGATAGATAGATGGATTTGAGATAGATAGTTCAGAGAATCTTGTGTCATCAGCCTCCCTACAGAGTGAGCAAGACTTTGCAAAATTAAGCGTAGCTTATCTTTATTATTATATAAAATGTATAAATTAAAAAAAAATCTTTAACTTTTTTTAAGTTAAAAGTTTATTTAATCATTCCAAACACCCACATTATAATAAATGTCTAATATAATAAGCTACAAGGACCTTCATAAAGTGGATGGTCTTCACAGACATTAGAATGTGTTCCCAAGGTTTCTGTTAGTTTCCGGACTAAAAGTCACAATTAGAAATCATTGGTGACCACCATCTGCTCAGTGTGGAGGACTCTGCCAAATAAATCCATATAGCTCAGCTTTTGATACTCCTGTGAGTGTGACATTGATGAGGGGAGATATTTTTGTCAACTGGGAAATAAACTCACAAGAATAAATTTAACCTGAAAAACATTGTGCTCTCATATGCAATCTTAAGGCATTAAAAGATTAACTGGATAAAGTAAAACTTACTCTATATATGGATCTGTGTATCTTCCAGACGGGACCAAAGATCAATACCAACCACTGCGCATGGACTGGTCTTATTACTCCTGTGCGGGCGTTCTATTATTACTACTGCACTAAGCATCTAACAGAGCTATCATCGCCTGGCCATCAAACAACTGCGCTGGCACTAGCAATGTGGATGGCGCCTGCATGTTTGGCTTCAGATCTCCACCAATAGAATATCAGTGAGGAATATTACCATGGAGATGCAAGATGCGTCTCTCTGGTAATGATCATAACAATATAGACAGGAAGGTTGTATTTAAAGGACTATTGCAAATATGAATTGGGCTTTCCCTTGCTGAATGCTTAGTCACTTGCGCTTTAGGGTAATTGACCATGTGCCCCCTCTTCGTAGGGGTGGGGATAGGCAGACTTTGCAACAGAAAAAGGAATTATGGTGGATATTATAATTGTTCCGACAGAGCAATTACAAGAATTAAAAAGCAATGTTTCGGTGTTGCAGGATCCTTTTCAGGTTCGGCGAGTCAGGTTGTGGGTACATTTTGGAAATTCTACTCTATAGAGGCTATTTTCTTTTGGTGATAAACAGTCTGGGCTCGGAAAGCTGCTGACTGGATTCAAACCATGGTGGAACTACCCATAGTCCTATAGGTTGTCCCTAGTTTAAGCCAGAATTGTGCACCACTTCCTAGCTTGGCCAGGCCTTTAATGGTTTTGTTTGCTGATTGGCCAGTTACTGTAATAACTAGAGCATTTCGTACTTTTGTCTAGTATTTCTACTGTCTAGTACTTCTACTGTGGTTGTTATTTCAATGATTTTAATCAAAGCTGTGGCAATTTATCAACCCAATAAAAGTGTGTTATTTATTTTAGCTTGCATTCATCTGTTGTTTGGATAAATTGCTTTAAAGTAGGGGGTACCATTCTGTATCCAAAAGTCATAAATGTAGTTTCATAAAGTTACTAATAAAAAAGCAAAAAATCCCAAGTTAAAAAAAAAAGGAAAAACCCATCTTTTGCCCTAACAAAAAGCTTTATGGAAAAAGCTACATTTAATTGCTATTGTCGTGTCCATAACAACCCAAACGTTAAAATCATAATATTATTTAACCCGCAAGATGAACGCCGTAACAAAAAATAACATAAAAGCAATGCTGAGTTTCTGTTTTCTGTTCATCCTGCCTTCCAAAAAAATGCTATAACTAGTGATCAAAAAGCCATATGTTTTTCTAAATGGTACCAATAAAAACAATAAGTCATCCTACAAAAAAATAACCCCTCATAAAGCTGCGTCGGCAGAAAAATAAAAAAGTTTTGGCTTTTGGAATATGGGGACATAAAACAAATACTTAAAAAAAGAGTTTTATTGTGCAAAAACCTAAAAAAAACTTACAAATGTGGTAATAAAAAAACGTAATAAAAGTTGATTAATAAACTATATGTAATCTTGTCCCGCAAAAAACAAGCCCTCACATGGATATGCCTACGAAAAAATAAAAAAGTTATGGCTTTTTAAATGCGACGTTCGAAAAACGAAAAAAATTGCTCCTTCATTAAGGCCCAAAAATAGGCTGGTTACTAAAGGGTTAAAGAAGTGTTTTTGTTTTTTTTAAAGTTTAAAATAATTTCTGTATAAAATCTATATCTTCACTGTAATATTATTATTCGTTAATAGTACGTGCTCTTTCAGTACTTTACCCCTTAATATTTAGATTATGAAGTTGTAACATATTTAACCTCCAGACAACAATAAAGTAAATAAAAGGAAATACATTATTAATTGAAAACTAAAGCCATGGTTTGGGAAGCCATCTCCCAGGCTTATTCTGGGTCCCAGCCAGAGAAGCTTCAGAACCTTAGCTCGAATAACATATAATAATTCCCTTGTAATACCATGACTACAGGACGTGATTATATTGTCATATTCTGTTAAATCTAAGTAAAACGTCTCTAAAATTATACATATAAATATATCCAGACTGTAATAATATCCGGCATCTTGATTTTTCCAGTACTATACTTGGTCTCTCACAATGAACACATTTGGCATCAATTTGATTGGATCATGATCGTGATGACCAAATCGGTAATGTACAGTACGTTGCCACACAATCATTCGATTTAGCAGCTGGGTTTCAATATGTATTCAATATGCATCAATTTGCCTTGTTATTTAACCCAATGCTTAGAATTTGATCAAGTTGCATGATACGAAAGGTGCTTAAAGCTATGTAAATATTTAGGAGGCAATTTTTTTAAAATAAATTGACATATTTATTGATAAAATATTTGGAGTTAACTTTTATTAAAAATTGTGTTTATTTTTCGAGACGCAGCTTCTTTGCATTCCCTATATATAGAAGCTGCATCTCGGCGCTTAAGGCTGGATTCACACGACCATGTTACGTCCGTAATGGACAGAACGTATTTCGGCCGCAAGTCCCGGACCGAACACACTGCAGGGAGCCGGGCTCCTAGCATCATAGTTATGTATGACGCTAGGAGTCCCTGCCTCGCTGCCGGACAACTGTCCCGTACTGTAATCATGTTTTCAGTACGGGACAGTAGTTCCACAGAGAGGCAGGGACTCCTAGCATCGTACATAACTATGATGCTAGGAGCCCGGCTCCCTGCAGTGTGTTTGGTCCGGGACTTGCGGCCGAAATACGTTCCATCCATTACGGACGTAACATGGTCGTGTGAACCCAGCCTAAAGCTGCATTCGTCAGTGAACTGCACTGACGCCATGGCTGTCAGCATTTACTGTGTCCCTCTGATGCCTTCCATAACCCTATTACCGGATCATATCTAAATTGATCAGATTAGATGTGATCGGTAACGGCCCGGTTGGGACAGGCTGCAGAGCCTGAAGTCACTTTGGCACAGCCCGTCTTGGTGGAAACCCCTGAGGAGCTGAGATCTCCAATGTCGGTGTAGGACCGCTCAATAACGGGTGTGCTACTGTAAAGTAAGAGAGTTCAACTGCAAAATCCATGTAATCTCTTGAAGACCCTGTTACAAGTCTTTAACCTCTTCCCTTCTGGAGTACACTCATATACTATATAATAAAATTATAAAAAAAACTAGAACACCAGAAGTTTCACCGGATAGAGGCTGCTGTACGACAGTACACAAAGATTCTTCTAGCTTTTTAAGACATTCTGTTTGTATTTGTTTCCTTCAGAAATCATTTTTGCAATAAACGTGCAAAGAGGGGGGAATATTTATGTACATATGTATTGTGAGGTAGGAGAACTACAGAGGAAAGAAGCTTATTTACCGGCAATAGGCCGCTGAGGCACAGCTGAATCTGCGACAAAATACGCATGTGTTACACTTGGATGCAGATTTTATGGGGGATTTTCGTGCTGTTTTCACCTTATGCCTTGCAAAACGTTGTATATGCGGTGAAAATCAGCAACATAATTGACGTGCTGCAGATTGAAAAATCCTAAGCAAAAACAAGTGCTAGATAGGCAAAATTCGTCCAAAAAAATAAATTCTTTACTAGATAGGTATTAAAAAAGTAGATTTACAATGAGTCACACAAGAATAAAAATGGAGATCATCCAGCAGTCATAAATATACAGTACAGTCAAAGAAAACATAATTAAATGTAACTAAACGTTCAACAAACTTCTGACATGTGACATGACAGAAGTTTTGATTCGTGGAGGTCCGAGCACTGGGACCCCCACCAAATCACCAAAATGAAGCGGCAGAAGCGCTCTTGTGATCGCTGAGCCGCTTCGTTTCTGTTCGGCTTTTTCAGGAAATCGATGTATCGGAGTACGGCTCAATAGAAAGTCTATGAGCCCGTACTCCGATACATCAGCTTTCCGGAAAAAGCCAAACAGAAACTAAGCGGCACAGCGCTTGCACGAGCACTCCTATCGCTTCGTTTTAGAAATTAGTGGTGGTCTCAGTGCTCTGACCCCCACCAATCAAAACTTCTGACATGTCACTATAACATGTCAGAAGTTTGTTGAACGTTTAGTTACCCTTTAAATCAATGACATGAAACCCATATTGCAGGGGACCACAGGACTGGTGTCCACCCCGACACACATTTCTGCACATGTTTTGTCTAAAAGCCCTTGTCTGATGCCATTCCTGTGGTCCCAATGGGTTTGTACATTTTCTTTACTACTTGACATACTGATTATGTTTATAGATATTTGTACTTTTGCACTTTACTGCATGGTAACTCTAGTTTTCACTCTTTACTTGGGGTATACTGTCATTGATTTAATCATTTTTGCTTTGACTACATTTACGACTGCTGGATGATGTCCTTTCTTATGTGTGACTCATTTTTAATCGACTTTTTTTTAATACATATCTAATAAAGAATGAATTATATTGGACTAATTTTGGTTACCTAGCTCTCTTTTTTGCTAAGTTTTGTTCTATTTATCATGAGTGTAGCGCTGTATGTATATTTTTTTATGTATACACTGATTGGTTAAATGGTCAGGGGTACTTGAATTTATGTGTAAAACAGTTACATAATACGTATGGTATTTAGTACGGTTGAAAAAAGACACATTTCCATCAAGTTCAGCCAAGGGATGGGAAAAGTTGCTACTGCACTATATATTTGGTTTAATAGATTAAAAAATCCACAGCCTACCCTTAATTCCATGAACGGGATATTGAAAACCCAACCCACATGTATTGTACTGTAAATTGCTGCAGATTTTCAGTGCGGAATCCGTATTGATAAAGCACAGCAATTCCACAGCATGTGAATTCAACCACCTCAATTTTATTTGGTTGCAACTGCTAGAATTTCCCATCATCTAAGCTGGATTTGAGGTTGGGTACTTTCTCTGACCATGATTGTCATATTACGTAGGTATCCTCCCCTAGGTGGCTTGAATTTTACTATTCTACTCGGGCAGACCCTGAAAATGAGTTCCATTCTGTAGCAGGGCTTTACTTTATTGTTACTTCTGTACTTTGCCTGTGTAAGCAGTGTCGGATCCTCATATGGGCGTTTCGGGCGGCCGCCCGGGGCCCAAGGCTGCACGGGTGCCCATAGCTGCCCAAACTGCACACAAGACAAAAAAAACTCTCCAGGGCTGCTGCCGGCCGCATTCTAGGGGTCATCGGTCCCACGTGCTGCTGATGAAGAGGAGGGGGGGGGATGTGCAAGGGGAGTGAATTGCGGCCAGGGTACAGGGGCACAGCACATCAGCTGTAGAGAGCAGACTGTCAGAGATTGTGATTGGCAGGTGCTGGAGTCTCCCTGACAGTCTGCTCCTCTGTGCTGCTGTGCACTGTCCCTCCTGTTTAAATCTCCAGCAGCTGCCTGCTAACGGCAAAACTGAAACTAGAGGGTGAAGGACCTGTGGTGACGTAACAGTCACATGATTAAGGTCCGGGAGGCTGCCAGAGACAAGCACCGCAGAGGAAGAGACTGTGGTAAGTGTGTGTGTGTGTGTGTTTATGTGTGTTTATGTGTGTGTGTGTGTGTGTGTGTGTGTCATAATGTAAGTCTATATAGTGTGTGCTGTGTATATAGTGTGTGCTGTGTATATAGTGTGTGCTGTGTATATAGTCTATATAGTGTGTGCTGTGTATATAGTGTGTGCTGTGTATATAGTGTGTGCTGTGTATATAGTCTATATAGTGTGTGCTGTGTATATAGTCTATATAGTGTGTGCTGTGTATATAGTGTGTGCTGTGTTTATAGTGTCTATAATGTAAGTCTATATAGTGTGTGCGTGTAGTGTGTGTGGTTTGAATAAATAGTGTGTGGTGTTAGTGTGAATTGTATGTAGGGTGTTTAATCTCTCATTTTTTGTGTGTGAAATAATTTTCCACCCATAGAGCACTCTGCAGTAAGTCAGATGCTCAGAACCCCCCCTGCAATATAATCTCCCCCATAGAGCCCTCAGTAGTTATTATACTGCAGGGGGGGGGGGTCAGAGCGTTTGATTGACTGTTGAGGGTTCTATAGGGGAATAACTCCTTCCCCCCCAGAGCCATAAGGGCGGATTTACACGAACGTGTAATACGTCCGTGCACCGTGCGTGCTTTTTACGCGTGTCGCACGGACCTATGCTAGTCTATGGGGCAGTGCAGACCGTCAGTGATTTTTGCGCAGCGTGCGTCCGCTGCGTAAAACTCACGACATGTCCTATATTTCTGCGTTTTTTGTGCATCACGCACCCATTGAAGTCAATGGGTGCGTGAAAATCACGCATGCCACACGGAGGCACCTCCGTGGGACAAATGCGTGATTTGCTCAACAGCAGTAAAACTATGATTGCAAACCGAAAAGCACCACGTGCTTTTCTGTTTACAAACATACAAACAGAGTGTCATAATGATGGCGGCTGCGCAAAAGGCACGCAGCCGCGCATCATATGGTGATGACACACGAAGCTGTTAAGTGTCCGCCCTAAGTGTCAGACGCTTAGACCCTCCCATAGGGCACTCAGCAGTCAGTCAGATGCACTGGGGAGGGGTGTCTGACTGCTTAAAGTGTAACTAACTAAACTTTTTTTTAAAAATTACATGTCATAGTGACATGTCAAATGTTCTATTCGGTGGGGGTCCGGGCACTGAGACCCCACCAATCGCTGAAACAAAGTGGCAGAAGCGCTCAGGTGAGTGAGGAGCCACTTTGTTTCTGATCGTCTTTCCTCTGATAGCCGAGCAAGCGGTGTATGGGCACAGCAGAAAGTCTATGAGTCCGTACACCGCGCCGAGCAAAGGCAATCCGAAATTAAGTGGAACAGCGCTCACCCGAGCACTCCTGCTCCTTTTAGTGATAGGTGGTGGTCTCAATGCTGGGACCCCCATCGATCAAAACTTCTGACATATCACTCTCACTATGACACGCCAAATGTTTTTTAAAAGTTTAGTTACCCCTTGGGGACTGAATTTATTGGTTTGAGTTAATGTATGGGCCTGGGGTCTTAATTTGCTTAGGGGTCTGGGGTATAAGACAATTTATGGTGTTTATGTCTGAATTTTTATGTTGCTATAGACGCTGAAAATGGCTACAGAATCAAGGGGAAAAGATTTCTCATCAGGAAACTCTGCAGTCATCAGGAGAAGTCGCCATAGCGGTCTGTGTCAGATGGAGAAGAAAAGAGAACGACCCATCAGTGAAGACATCTCCTGTGAGTCATTGCATTTATAGATCTGTTACCTCTCCTGACATGTCTGTTATGTATTCCACATAAAGTCTTTGTGTACCCAGGACTAATAGACAAATGCGTGTTACCATTCTCCTTGTCAGGAGGATGTGTCCCTACACAGTGTGATACTGTCAGCGATGGTTGGAGACTGTCAATATGTAGGGACACAGCCCTTTGACATGGGGAATCGTAGCACTCATTTGTCAATGCTCACACAGAAAGGTGGTGTTTAATATAGACATGACGTGGCAGGGCGGTGGTAGACAAGGGGGCCCAAGCTTGAGGAACAGCCCAGGGCCCATGGTTTACTTAATCCGCCACTGTGTGTAAGGCTTTGTTCACATATCCGTTAGAGCTCTATTCTGATGTTCCATTGGAGGGTTCCGTCAGAATAGAGCCCTGACTGACACAAACGGAAACCATAGGTTTCCATCACCATTGATTTCAATGGTGACGAATCCGGTCCCAATGGTTTCCGTTTGTCTCAGTTGTTCAAGCTTTCCGTCGTTTTAACGGAATCAATAGTGTAGTTGACGTTCCGTAGTCAACGGAACGTCAAAATAGAGCCCTAACGGATATGTGAACGAAGTCTTACTATGCTATTTTCTGTCAATTTGTATCGTCTATTATGAACAATAGATTGTATGTAAACATGTTTTCAGAATTTCCTTATGGCTTTTGTACTTTTTCATATAAACAGTAACGATGCTTGAATACCACTTTGGTTGTTTTTATGATTTATTTGTTTTCTTGTTTCGCTTATCTGTCAAGAGAGTTGTTTTTCTCTTAGAGCTGATGTTTCCATTTGCTTTATATTAATGCTGAAGTGGAGCTATCAGGTACTTTCTCCAGAGGCGACATGACTTGATTTACTGAAGATCAATACACCTTCTAGAAGAAAATCCTGCATTTAATTGCAACACATTTCATTGAAACTAAGTGTACGTTTGCCATTAGTCATTCACTGTAGTCTCACTCCAAAATACATCTACCCCCTCCCCTAACTTTTTTAAATATTCTTTCACTGTTTACCTGCTTTCATGTAATGCTCAAAAAATGCTCAAAAAATAAATACAGTAGATGAAAAAAAAATATGGCCTGTCAAGTGGCGTAACTAGGAAAGACTAGACCCCATAGCAAACTTTTAACTGGGCCTTCCTCTCCCACAACCCCTGACCTCCCGACAATGCACATTTATCAGTTCTGTATACAATTTTAAAAATACAGCTAGGCCGCCAAGTGTAAATTTTTTATCGCTTAATCCCTTTCTGACATCCACCGTATATATAGAGTGCCACAGAGCCCCCTTTGTAGATAGTGCCACACAGCCTCCCCTTGAACATAATGCCACATAGCCCCCTGTAGATCGTGCCCCACAGCCCCCCATCTAAATTGTGCCATACACAGCCCCCACTTGTAGATCATGCCATACTCCGCCCCCCCCCCCATTGTAGATAGTGTCGCACAGCCCCCCTGGTAGAGAATGCCACACAGCTTTCCCTTGTAGATAATGGCACGCAGCTTCCCCTTATAGATGATGCCACACAGCTTTCCCTTGTAGATGGTGCCCCACACAGCCCTGTAGATAATGCCACACTCCCCCTATAGATAGTGCCACACACAGCCAGTCTTGTAGATAGTGCCAAACAGCCCCACTTGTAGATAGTGGCACACAGATTCCCTTTGTAGATAGTGCCACAAACAGCCCTGTAGATAATGCCACACCCCCTCATAGATAGTGCCATACAGCCCCCCCCATGTAGATAGTGCCAGACAACTCCCCCTTGTAGGTAGTGCCACAAAGCCCCACTTGCAGATATTGCTACAAAACCCCTCAAACACATTAAAAAAACTCGTACTCGCCTAGGCCATGTCAGGCTTGCATCCTATGGGACGCCAAAACAGTAGCCTTGCGTAGGCTGGTGTGCTCCAGTGACGTCATCACGCCGGCCTGCGCAGGAATCCTGTCCTGCCAGCTCTCTGCTCTGCCAAAGTATTCAACTGTATGTACATCCTGAAGACGCAGATACAATTGAATGTGGAAGTTGCTAGCACCGTGCTTCCGGCGCCCCCCGGGTGACAGGTGCTATCGACGCCATCGGGAATGAGGGGGCCCATACCGCCCAGCCCGGCACATACAAGTGCCGTGTCGGGCGGCATGGGCCCCCTCATGGCATGAGCCCCGAAGCAGCCGCTTTGGCTGCTATAGCGGTATTTCTGTTACTGGGCCTGTCCTATCCTTAGGTTAGGCTTTTTCAGAAAATTTGTGAAATCATGAGCTGTAGCCTATGTCTAAATAGGCTATTTATTGACTCCCCGACCCAGATGTTTAACAGCGTCTAAATCGCACACATGGACAAACATCAATAAAGTTTATACATTTTACACTGTCCCTATCCTGTCTGTATCCGATCTTTAGCATAAATTCCGCTGGCCGCTTCGCTAACGATACTCGTTACACGCTACAGTCAAAGCGATAATGATTATCACTAGAGAGGAATGTCTTATACGTTTTTGATAGATTAAAAAGATTTCTTTCAATCATAAAATATATTTTCATCCACATACATTGCCATAAACAATCATTTCAAACTAGTTCCACTAAAAAAAAAATCTGTATTCGTTAATGCATTCGATTAGGTTTAGGGATTTGCGATTATTAATTAGGGTTACGCTGTGGTCACATTTTGTTTGTGCATTTTAGAGCGGTTTTCCCACAACGTGCAACAATTATAGTTTGTATAGAGAGATGGAAAATTTTGTACCTATATAAACCCCAATTTAATTTGTATGTAAAAATGTGTTAGTACATTCCTGCAGTTTTAGAGTTTCCTTTAATCACACGGTCATTCTGAATGTAGATTTGTGAATTCCTCACATCTTATAGATTTTGCAGAGTACAGGGGTTTGTTAGAGTACGTATTTTAGCCACATAGTTAAATTTTAATAACACTTTTTGCTTCTAATCACTGTTTAATGCAAAGCTACATGAATGTGGTTGTGTGTATATATTTTAATTTTTACATTTTTTTCACACAATATGCTGTGTGCGTTCAATAAAATTAGATTTTCGTAGCACTGTAGCTGTTTGCCATGTGCAGAATAGTTATTAAACAGATTTGTGGATGATGGCCAAATATTGCATGGTCCCTGTTTCAGCGTTTTTTTGAGAGCACACGCTCTTGTTGATGTAGACGCTTGTGGTATACATGAACTTTGCACACCTTGGACTATTATTTTTACATTGTTTTTGTATGTAAACCTCTGCTTGTATGTGAGTTTTAAGCTGAAATGTATTTTTTAATGCATGTAAAAAAAAATAGAAAACAATTCCTGATAGGCGGACATGACTGCCAACACCACATCAAGACAACCTCAATCGTCAGGTCATCTGCTTTGAGGAAATATATAGGGTTTGGGGGTGCACTCACTTTCAACGTGTGCAATCTCTGTATTTTATAGGTTGTTACTTTTTTTTAAATTCCAGTTGAAGACCAAATTTTTTTCCGGAGATTTTGGGAAGATATGTGCATGTAGACATAGTCATAAGTGGTATGTATAAACTGTACATATATTGAACTTTTATTTTTAGGATGTGTAATGCATCAAATTTTCTGTTGATATTTTTGCAATTTTACGGGAACATTTTACTTAGACACAAAATGATATGACAGTGAATGTCTGTCTGTGTGTGTGTGTGTGTGTGTGTGTGTGTGTGTGTGTGTCTGTGTGTGTGTGTGTGTATAAAAGTAGTAGTAATCCTTCAATCAAGGAGATACAACCCATACACAAAGTACACTGCAGATTAAAAATATAAAATTTACTTTATTGAGAAATTCATCATGTAAATAACATATATAAAAAATGTGGCAGAGAGACAGTGCAGAGGGTGAGTATCCACAACACTTATATATAAAATCGAATACATTTCCACACCTAACACTGTGTCTGGCCTTTGACCTCTTCGTGAAAATGGTGACCAGGGAATTTGCATCTTTACCCTGTCATATTAAAAGGGACAATTTGTCGGCCACCCAGAGACAAGCATTACACTAGTTAAAACGCGTGAAAGATTTAGTATTTAAGGCCGCAGATAAGCGGTGGGCAACATGGTGATATTGCCGGTTGATATGTATAGAAAGGAGGCATATTGCCAAGTGAATAACACTGAGTGTTGTAAGAGATTGTATAACAACCCACTCCAGTTATTTAAAGTGGAGTTTATTAAGATCCTGACCACAGCTTTGGAAAAGAGAACTGTCCCAAAAACAGTTTGATCGGTTAGTTGTGCCTCACCTCATTGTGCCAACACCATACTTGTTACCTAAGGTGCACAAAACCTTACCAACCACGCGGACAGACCAATTGTGCCTTGGGTGGTAGATCTCCAGTGTGCAAACTGATTAATTGTTATCTCAAACCATTGATTTGAATGCTTCCCATCTTTCGTTCATAATACCACTAATGTCCTGTTGCCACTGGATGACATCACAAAGGATGAGAAAACAATTCTCGCCACTGTAGTATGGAGTCATAGTAATATGGAGTCATAGTAATATGGAGTCATAGTTGAGCAAAAATCTTGGTGTTGCTTGAATTCACTTTGAGCCACAATTTCTTTACCGGACACCAAATTATTCTTACAGACCCAGGGGACCGCCAAGGGCACGACCTGTGCACCGGCCTGTGCAAATGTATTTTTGGGAGAGGTCTCTTTTCAACTCGGTATGCTAATTTAGTACACCAATTACATCAGAACTCAACTACACACGCACACCCAATACTTAGCATTTTATCATTCATTACTGTCTACACCAGCTTGGTCCCATCAGCACTGATTACACAAACACAAGGCTAGTTATTACTATTTATTTCACATGCAGTGTTACATAGATTATATATCATATTAGCCAGATAGATCCAAAGACAAATATAAATTCATATGCAGTACATGCAACACATCACTATCACACTCCGCCATGAGACAGCAGAGATGGATTGAAACCTCAGTAGTTAAACTGCTGCACCTCAGTATTATCTGTAGTGGTCTTATTAATATCTAGGATATGTTTGGCAGCTATTTTTTTATTTGAATTTGGGGAACAAAATGTGTGCATATGTAAATTTTGAATTGTTTTTTTTTGTTTTTGGAAAATGCAACCTTTACGCATCCATAGATCTCAAATGTGCTACAAGATACATTAAAAACTATAGATTGCATTTTTCTGCTTTGTTAAGGGCTCATACACATGGAAGAGCAGTGTACACAGAGGCTGTATGGTGGCACATGGCATCCTTATGGCTCCCTACTATGATGTCGTAAGCACTCTGTATGGTGCCATGCTTCTAGGGGTGAATACCTCTATAATACACCAGCATCAGTCTGTCTAATTCCATATGAATCCCTATGACCTACCTCCTTATGCCACTGTGTGAAATCAGTGGAATGGGGAGGTACAGTATATACCCATTGAATTCCTTATGTGCTGCATACGGCCACGTGCATCAGCCCTAAATGTAAGAACAATGAAAATAAATAATACAGTACCTACATTGGGCCTCAATGAGGAATCTGAAATAATCATTAAATGGAAGACGCGACAAGCGTGGCATTTTCACACTACTAACTTGAGGGAAGACGATATACTCCGCACTGTGCAATGGTCCACGGGCAACATAGTGCTTTTTAGATCTCAGTCATTGCCTAGTAACAGGAAAACATAACAGCAATGATTTAAGTTTATCAACGTCCTTCTGATTCCTCTTTGTGACCTTTTTAGGTATGCTTATAGCGCAGATATTTTGAGGGGAACATTTTGTTATCCAGGAAATAACCTGGCAGTGTTTCTAACCAAGATGTGAGGCTTCGGAGAGGAAACATGCTCAGCTCTGGCTATTACAATACCGTTACTTTCTGCACGTCATTGTAGTGTTTATAACCTCTTCTAGTTGTATCCAAGTACCTCAGAGGGACACATGGATCAACTAGTATAACGCGAGACTGTATTTCAGTGTCCGAATGATAAAGGGAGTCTGCACATGATAGACTTCAATGATTCACAGTGGGAAGGTTTAAACAAGGCTGATCTAATCCCTGGAGTGCGGGCGCCTAACATTTCACTGCTGGCGCCTAATTTTATTTATTTAATATCACAGATCTGTGAGTGCTTCTCTTCCCCGGTTACTGAGCAAACAGGCCGACTCTTAAATCATTGCCTCAAAATGTCAAGTATTGCATGTTCCCTCTCTGACTTCAAATCTACGCAACACTAGAAATCTGCGGAATGATTTACAGATAGAGCGCCAAACACGTGTAACTGACAATTTTTCTGCTGCCGGAATTAGCTGGAAGATTAATTGCACACATTAAGTAGACCGTGTTATATCGTCATGCCCATCTGATCAAATCTAATGCAAAACATTCCAATAAGTGCATGTATTCCATGGAAAGTGGAGAAGGCCATTTAGATTCATTAATCTGACTGGTCACGCTTATATTTTTTCCATTAATATAAACGGTAGAACATTTTACTTTGTCATATCACAATTACAAAACCCAGTACTGTTACATTGGCAAACTCAGTTCTGCTACATCCGTAGGACATAGAAATGATTTGTCAATTAATACATATGGACACATTGATTCCCCTACAGTATTCTATTTTTACATAGAAAGCAAAATATTAATTGGTGGGATAAAGCCCAGCTTTATGAATACATTATTATTAAAATGAATGAATATAGTATTAGTGATAACCTGCTAGTTGACATGTATGAGTGCAGCGAAAGAGCTCCTTAATTTCTCCCAGTCTTGGTGATGTATTCAATAAAATCGTTTACAAGCACATTATTCTCATTATTCGAGTCCAGATAATGTATATACTAGTGAAAAGGTTAAACAAGATGATGGAGCTGCTCTTATATAATATGTAGGAGATGCAATCTCTGCTTCATAGATTTCCCTATAAGTCCTGGTACCAGTAGAAATAAAATCTGTGTCCTGTTCCTGAACAGTCTCACAGATAAAAGTACTAAAAATTGATAGTGTAGGAGTAATGTATAGTCTATGAGCCACCATATTCACGAAAAGCAACATAGGACACTAAAAGGAATTAAAGGGTACGTGCACTTTTGCTAATAATCTTATAATAAAATATGCCACTGTTTTGTGTATACAGCTCTTATGCAGATCTGTGTGTCTCCTTGGTTACAGACTACAAACAATCCCTGTAGTCATGTGTTACCCCACTCACTCTGCTTACTAGTTTACCTACAATCAGTAGAAGAGGGGCCGATGGAAGGAAATAACGTATGACAAAGTTGTTTCATTCTTTATTTTTGATGCATCGGAGAAATAAGAAAAACCTGGATACAAAAGTGCACATAGCCTTTAAAGAGGCTAAGCTTTTCAGTGTATAACCAAACTGTAAAATATTTTATGGTTGCAAAAAAACATATAGGGAAGAATTTTAGAGTCCACTTTAATGACATGGATTGTTACACAGTGACTTTTTGGCTCTTATACAGATGACGTCACTCTATACCCATACATATTAGATGGATTGGTAATTATTACTCATCACTATCGTAGACCTTTACTGAACTTTTTAATAAGTGCTATGCCAGATGGCCAGTATAGCCACCCATTATACCTCTTTAAGAAGAGACTTGTCACCCTGAAGTA
Source organism: Rhinoderma darwinii (assembly GCF_050947455.1). Lineage (NCBI taxonomy): Eukaryota > Metazoa > Chordata > Amphibia > Anura > Rhinodermatidae > Rhinoderma > Rhinoderma darwinii. The sequence continues at coordinate 46,662,605 of NC_134693.1, forward strand.
CATGTGCTTTGTGAACCATGTGTTTACCAGGGACAACTGCCTAAATCTAATGGTGACATGGCCTTTACACTGCCTGAAATATGCAGTTGAACCCAACATATCAATATTGGGTTCTTTCAAGGGAAGGTGGAGACAAACCATAGCCCTGAAATACCCTATTTAGCGGTCTATCCGTGTCTACCAATGTATTAGCCACTAGTAAATCTCTGGCTCTTGTCCTATTCTTCAGTGAAATTATAGTAATCATTTTTCATGATGGCGGATTGGATATACTGAACCCTCTATGACAGGTTTCTCATGCTGGCTGACATGAGAGGAATACTACCCTTTCAAGTTCACCCATTTCTGTAGATTAACCATCCTATATATTCCCATTAGTGGGGGTTCTTATATGGTGTGATACCAGGATAGTGTGCTGAACAAATAATACCACATCACCCAAAAAAAAAAGTGCTTTACTCTTTTTTTATACAATAATTTTTGGGGTATGGTATAGGGAGGTTTTTCTTCAGATACAAATATCTGATGACTATGACAGAACATAAGATTGACATTCCTCCTACAGAGCAAGAATACAGCATATAACATATTGCAAAAATAAACCAGGTAGAAGACTCAATTTGCATGTTACGGAGCTGTGCAGATGTTCCATAAAACGATTCCAAGCAAAAGCTTTAACATATTGGTATTATTTTCTGTTATTGCCAAGGTGTCCTGCTTTATAGTATAAGTAGATGAGTGGCCCTTAGGGTATGTTCACACGGCCAAATTTCAGACGTATACGAGGCGTATTATGCCTCGTTTTACGTCTGAAAATACGGCTCCAATACGTCGGCAAACATCTGCCCATTCATTTGAATGGGTTTGCCGACGTATTGTGCAGACGACCTGTTATTTACGCGTCGTCGTTTGACAGCTGTCAAACGACGACGCGTAAAAATACAGCCTCGTCAAAAGAAGTGCAGGACACTTCTTTGGACGTTTTTGGAGCTGTTTTCTCATAGACTCCAATGAAAACAGCTCCAAAAACGGACGTAAAAAACGCCGCGAAAACGGCGCGAAAAACGCAGCGAAAAATGCGAGTTGGTAAAAAAACGTCTGAAAAGCAGGGTCTGTTTTCCCTTGAAAACAGCTCTGGATTTTCAGACGTTTTTGTTGACTACGTGTGAACATACCCTTATGTCATTGGTTTCAATGGATAATGGACCTTTGTAAAGAGGATGCAGATTACATAGAATACTTGTATGTGCTTTTTAGTATGTGAATACTTATTAAATCTTGCCAGATTTGAATCCAATACTGATCCCCTTATATCATCATTACATGTCTTGGATTCATGCACATTGAATAAAAAATATTGAAAAGCAAGCAAGACAGTCTTTTCATTCTTCCTGCTGAATGACTTAAAACAAGTTTCTTGGAGTTTCTTGTACAACAGATGTAACTTTTAGTGACCACTTGAGAACAAGTAATGACATGTACTGAAATGGTGGTCACCCAGCTTGGAAGACTAATGGTTGCTAGGCAACCTGAACGGAGATTGCAAAAAACCCTTAGGCCCTGTTTACACAGAGTTTTTTTGCAGGGAGAAAAACCCGTCCTAAAATTCCTTCAGGAATTTTGAGGCACATTTTGACGTGTCTGCACTTCCTTTGAGTGCCCCAAGCAAACAACAAAGCGAAAAACATGTTCGCTGCCTCCCATTGATTTCAATGGGAGGTCAAAGACAGAACCGTGACAAGAAAGAGCATGCTGCTTTTTTTTTTTTTTTTTTTTTTTTAACCGCGAGCGGCTAAAAACCACAGCCGAAAAAAAAACCACCTCCGCCCAATGGGAGGCGGTTTTGGTTGTTTTTTGCTGCTGATTCCGATGCGGTTTCCACGTCAAAATCAGTGCACAAAAACTCTGTGTGAACTGGGTCTTAGGGGAAGGTGCAGTAAGAGAAATAAACATCAATTCGGCAAAGATACTCTACTAATTAAGCGCTCTGTAACCCCGTATATAATTTCGGCTAACTAATGTTGACTATGAGCAATGAAGGCAGCCATATTTAGTATAGACCAATATTCACTTCAAAGCATCTCATAAATTTACTAGAAACTAGTGGCACCACTGACAGACAAAACGACCACCTACATTGTATACATGTGATTGATACTCTTATGTGACAAAGATTTCATGGTTGCCATTACGTGACGCAAGTTTTGTACATTTTATTACAGAAAAAAACTAAAAATTAAGGACAAACAATGATCCCTCATACTGAACCAGTCCTAGCAGAGAACGGTTACATCACCTTAAGGGAATCTATGCATTTGCTTTTTTTTTTCCACCTCCACAAGATGACAGTCTGAACAGTGTTTCCATAGTTTCCATATAAAGTGCTATCCTAGGTTACACGTAATACAATTATTAAGCCCATTTGCCTGCCTTACAGAAAGGATCCCTCATGTACAGGCTGTTCTTTGTGTAAACCTAGCCAGGTTTAACACGTAACAGGACATAGTACATTTGTGTTCCATGATTCAGGAGATGACACTATGTACGGAGTTGGTGACTCTGATCAATCAGAACATTCTCAGAAGCAGAGAGATATAGCGGCCTATAGGAAAATGTCATGATTGTCTCAGGTTCTTGGAATTAACTCTGATCTTACACCTCAATAGGGAAAGAACGGTTTCATTTATTGTTAGTATTTTAAAAACCTTAGCTTATCCTTATAGGGCCCTCTTCTTTACATTCACACATTAAATTAGAGGATATGTCATGCTCACACTCAGGGCTAAGAGGCCATATTGCCATGTATCTAATTTTCACTTATGAGAGAGAAAGTAATTGACAAATAGAATAGCCACGTGCATTATTTAGGGATTACTTCCTTTCTTCTAAAATACTCTCAAAGCAAAATTGGTGTTTTTTTTTCTTTTTTGAAGTGTTACAGTCCCAGATGTAAAAAATTACACTGACCCGTCTAGAGTAGCCATCCCTCTAACCCCATTTACATTACCTTGAACTTTCATTGCCACCTCATCACATAAGGTGCCTTTATGGCAAAGTCCAAATACCATTACACCTGAGTTCTTGTCTCCATGTGAAATAATTTAGGTCATCCTGTACTTTTGAAACTACCTATTTCTTGTCATACCTCTCTGTAAGCTTTTCACCCCATTCCCGGAACCTTACAACAGGTCTCCTTTACAAATACTTATCCTGAGACTGGAAGTGCCATCCTACAGGTCCTGTTTGGGTAAGGATTGCCTTTAAAAAAATAACTTACTGTGACAGTCTCTGCAGGCCACTAGGACATGTACATTTTCCGAACGTGTATTAACGTTACTGTAAACAATCAATGTAATATTGTAGAGAAGAATTATTAAGCATTATAGGGTTAGGACACTTGACGTGTTCCTTATGGTCAGCAGTCTTGACTCTCAAATTAGTAGGGAAGGTGCCTATGTATATTAAATAGGTTACTTTCAATAGCTCCCAAGACTTTTGTCCCTCTTGCTTTACGAGAGGTCTACATATGAGCTCTTTGGGATTTCTTTTAAGTGTACACACTATGAACCTTGATCGGCATTCATCTGGAACACTGTCTCCTACGCTGATCAATTCACCTTGATGAATTCGAGTTAACCTTGGCTTTAATCCAATAGTTATTTTGTGATAATTTTTCAGGTCATTTAGTTATATGGTACATATAAATTGCTGCTCTGGCTAAAAACAGCCCCTTTTAACCTGGATATATGGCTTCTTTTACTAATTCATAACATGTTGTGCAAAATTCTCTCTCAAAATCCCATGGGACCGGTGGGGCAATAGAATTAACAGACCAAACATCTTATATGTGGTTTAACAAACCACTGCAATCACTACATTCCACTAGGTATGGTTTTCTACAATTACTCACAGGGTTAAAAACTTTTTAAATTAATTCAATTGGATAACTTTTTTATTTCTTTTTCTCTTAGGGCTCATTCAGACGAGTGTGTTCCTCGTCCGGGTGCTGTGCCTTAAATAACTCACAGTGCACGGACCCATTCATTTCATCAGGGCTATTCAGACATGCGCAAGTTTTCACGCAGCGAGTGTCCGTTGCGTGAAACGCACTGCAGGTCCTATATTGGTGCGTTTTTGCGCACCTAGTCACCCCTTAAAGTCTATGGGTGCGTGAAAACCACGGACAGCACACGGACGACATCCGTGTGCTGTCCGTGTTTCATGCATCAGTTACTAAAGAAATGCAGAGAAATATAAAAAAAAATAAGTGCTAGCACGGACGTGAAAAACGCAAGCACACGGATGCCAACACGCAACACACACTGATGGCACACGGACATGAAATTGAGAAAAAAACGCTGTGTTTTTTTACGCGCGCAAATCGTACTCGCTCATCTAAATGTAGCCTAATTTTACACTTTATACGTAACAAAAGTTGTGCAGACTTTCTATATTCTGTAAAACAATGGACAGATTGGCAACAACAGTCAATATAAAGGGCCTATTAGAAAAAGCAATTTCAGAAACAGACCAGCAAACCAGAGGGTGAAACCCAAGGTGTGCGGGGGGTGCACTGCACAGCTCTATCACACTGCTAGATCACTAGGTCTTGATAGATCTCTGAGCGGATAAATCTGGGCAGTGAGTCCTTCTCCATTAGAGCAAAGATCTTCTTCTGGGCCAGGTCAAAACTTGAGGATGATGGTTCCACCAGGTTCTTCATGGTCACGGCTTTGGTGAAGTGGTCGATGTTGACCTGCCAAAATAAATAATAGAGTGTTTAGAAATTAAGTATATAATCATAAATTCCGAATTCATGCGTGTACATGTCAACATATTTCATACATCTGCATTTCCAAAGTAGATAAAGTATTGTCCACCTTGTCCGTTGTCCACACAATGAAGAACTATAGATAAGAATAATATAAATATCACAAATTCTATAAACATGAAAAGCAATAAAGACATAAACAGGGCTATATTTATTGTTGATCTAAAAATTGGTGGTAGTAGTGTTTTACATTAAAGGGTAACTACACGTTTCGCAAACTTCAGACATGTCGTAGTGACATGTCAGAAGTTTTGATTGGTGGGGGTCTGAGCACTGAGACCCCAACCAATAGCTAAAACGAAGCCGCAGAAGCGCTCATGTGAGCGCTCAACCACTTCGTTTCTGTTCGGCTTTTTCCGAAAATCAATGTAGCGGTATACGGACTCAATAGAAAGTCTATGAGCCCGTACTCCACTACATCAGCTTTCCGGAAAAAGCCGAACAGAAACAAAGCGGTTGTAGATAATGTAGTAGACTTACTTGTAGTTTTTTTTAATTCACAGATTTCACCGCATGATTTCATGATGGGGCATTACAGAATTAGCTCTGCTACATCTAACAACTTGCAGTACTCAGCTGTATGTGTTCATTGCTTGTGTGCACACAGGTTATTGGGACATATTGCTCATACGGTTTTTAAAGAGACATTGTATTATATTTACAAGACATTATAACCCCGATCAATAAAAAAAAGTTATGGTTCAAGCAATTTTATAGATTGACAATTTTTGCATGAAAGCTTCAGGAATATAGTTTTATTGACCCAGTACTGGATTGGTGTAAACAAGTCCCATTTTTAACGGTAAATTTTGTAGTTTTGTGGTAACAGGGGCAAGTGTCATAATCCTCGTATGCATAGAATAGACCGGGACTAATGTGTAAGTGCAATATTTTCCCACAAGAAGATTTCTATTTTTCATTAAGAGTAGAGCTCCGGAGATATTCTACATAATATTCAGGAAATGAATAAACGACAATTGCTTAGTATATTGTTACTAGCCGAGTAACGGTTATTAGCCACAGGGAGAATGGCCAAAGAAACTAGTGGAATTTCCGGGTTGATCTCTTTCTGTCTGTCAGCAGATTACAGGTTATTTTAGGTTATAGTCTCTGCCCCATTTACAGACAAAGACATAAATGGCAGTCTATAGCCTGCTGACTGGGGTACAGGGCAATTGTAAGTAATATAAAATAGCTCTGGGTGCCATGCTTTGTTTTCTGGTCCCTCGTATTTCTAATGGGAGAAGCGACATAAATATAGGGGGTCGTAGTGATCACAATTTTGTCTGGGCTTTGAAGTCTCGGAGCCTAAAGTTTCCCTGCCACATCAATCATTGGTGGTGGGAAGAGTGGACATCGAGTACACTGTGTGGGTGGCTACTGCTGATTAAAGGGGTTTTCCCACGAGGGACATTTATGACATGCCCACAGGATATGTCATAAATGTCAGATAGATGCGGGTCCCACCTTTGGCCCCCTAAACCCCGTTCTACCTTCTTCTGCTCTCGCTGCCTCCCGGCAACTTCCTGACTTTATGGTTGGGAGTTACGAAAACAGCGTAAGTCGCTGGGCTATGCCGTTTCCGTAACTACTATTCAGTTCTATGGGACTTACAGGAAACAGCAAAGCTCAGTGAGTTACTCTGTCTCCTTCTTTACGGTCGGAATTCACCTGCTTCAGCCGCAACACAGAGTGGCAGAATGGGGTTTAGTGGGCCCTGTTCTAGAGATACATGCGGGTCCCAGAGGTGGGACCAGCATCTATCTGACATTTATGACATATCTTGTGGATATCTTCAGAAAAAGCGTGGTGAACAGCAGCACACGTCTCCCAAGTTTCAATCAATATGTTCTTTTATTGGTCAAACATCCAGTAAAAAATGGCAACATTTCGACCCTTGACAAGTGGAGGGTCTTTCTCAAGCCTATTTTACTTTTTGGATATCCTGTGGATATGTCATAAATGTCTCTGACGGGAAAACCCCTTTAAGCCACTCCTCACCCACCACCCCCGCCTAGCTATTGCACAACTCTGCACATGCTGAACCATTGCACCCGAATCCATAGCCTTTAGCTACACCTCTTAATTGAGTAATTTCGTTGGTAATTATTACGTTGAGCGCAGTGATGATAACACACATCGTTATTTCATGAACAGTCCCAGGCATAAAACATGCAGAGGACAGACTGTCCCTGGTTATGTTTGAAACAGATCAGGGGAGTGGTCAGTTTTCTTCTAAAATTTTATTTTGAATTATTGGCAGGTAAAAAAGTATATAAAACATATTCCGTCATTCAGAGCCTACACATGCAATACTGATGTTCTAATGCAGCAATGCGGCAATGTACTATTTCCCATGTCTCTGTAAGCGAAATCTCAGTGTCTGTTCACATTTGAGTCGTGGCTTCCGTTTATTAATGGAAGCCATGACGAAGCGCCAAATCAGTTTTGCGATGATACCAGCGGTGCCTTAAGGACCCCATTGAGGTGTCTGTCATTTTCACGGGAAAAATAGAATCTGCAATGGAGGCTCCAAATGGAACCTCCAACAAAGATGTGAACATAGCCTTAAAGCGGTATTCCATATAAGCAAGTAATATCATATTTTTTATCATATGCCATTACTTCTTGATGGTGGGGGTCCAAGTTTTGGAAACCCATTAGAGCGTTAGAAAGAAGGGGGGGGATGGGGGATTCCCCTGCACAGTGCTGCTGGTGACCAGGCATTGTGCAGTGATTGGCAACTCAGGGTTGCTGTACCTGTAAGGGACGGCTGTGCTCTACAGAGACAGTGGCCCCTTCATTCATGCAATTGTTAAGGCTTCTAGTGATCGCACCCCCTTAAATCAGTAAAGGACAGCTTATCATAGCAATAAGCCATCACTTAGTTATGTGGGAAAAATCCCTTTCAAGTTCTGTAGCCCTAAGGAAGAAAGTATATACCATGCAGAAGAATTTTCAGCTACAGTGAAAAAAACACTTCGGCCTCTTGGAAATTAAATAAGTATGGACGCTTTTTTTCTCTTTTGCCATATGAGTTTTTTTTCTATTCTATTCTTTTTCTCTGCCATAAAATTGCTGCGGCTCTTATGTTACTGCTCATTCACAGAGGGTTATATATTCCCAATGCTTTTATTAGAGTGGAAAAACTGCCTCATGTTCCTTTTACACATGCTGACATACAAGATGAGGCTTTAATACTAACATAAAAGGATGGTAAAAATTCTATTACAGATGATGAATGATTCCTGCAATCAGCACAACATAAGGGCAGAAGAATACATGATGGACTGAGATGAACTGCTGATAAAAGACAAGTTTCCCCTCAATACCTAAAGTGATATTTCAAGAGCAGTTCTGGATAAAGGCTTTTTTTTTATGTTCCCTTTTATATTTATATAAAATAAGATCACGGGCCTCAGATTCATCAATGTAAAGTAAAAGGGGGTTGCCACCCAAAGCATAAAAGTTGCCATATATTAGTAAATCAGAAGTTTCTCTGATATTTTCTTCATTTTACTTCGTTACATTGTTTTTTTGGTTTGTTGCAGAGCCCTTTTTTGCAAAAGTGACAAGAAGTGCAGCCATATTTGATTTCACCTTTTAATTAACTTCTCAGTCCATGGTCCATGTTATATATAGCTTTAACATGCTGTCAAAAGGACAGTTTGTTCGTAGACACGGGTTCAATGATCCACCTGTAATTGATCACATCTAAGTTATGAACTTAGATGTGATCTGCATGTCAGAGACCCACAGGACCCACGGACACTGAACCCGTCAGTCCCACGTACCAGATGGATTCAGGTTTCAGCACAAAATACAGCTGCTGTGTATACAGGATTTCAAAGCAGCTGTATCTCAAAAAGTATTTTGAAAGTTGTACCAATCACACTGATAGACATTTTTATATATAAAAAAATAAAATAAAATAAACGATTTCAAAAGGTGTACGTAGCCTTTAAACATGAAAGTTCTTAGTGGTCAGAGGATTAGAAGACCAGCTGAAAGGATTGTGTAATTGAACTGATGTTACCATTACGATGCACTTTCTGCTGTACAATATAATGGTATCTAATTCATAATGGAAAAAATAATTTGCCTGTGCTTTTATGTAATCATAGAACTCCCATAATACCTATAACAATACTATATTATACAGTCATTCTACAGCCCATTTTTTTTAAAATCTATTCATGCACCTATCCAAGTCCAAATCCAAGGTGTATTAAGAGCCCATAACCATATTACTGTACTATCAAGTAGCAGTCCTAAAGTGGCTCATGAATATTTTTTATAATCACCCTAAAGAACTGAGGGTTCAGCATGAACAACAGAAGTCCATTGGCCTACTTCTATAATACTTTTGGGTAGCTGGAAATTATCTACCTTCTCTTGATAATCCTTCTTCATTTATTAGCTAACTAGGTTGAATTCTGCAGTGGAGATTATCTAAAAATTGATTTTATTTTTTAAATTAAGGCTCTTATCTAATTAAAAATAATAATAATTTATTTCTGACCGTCAAAAAATAGACCATGTTCTATTTTTGGCTGTTTTTATGGCTCCAATACAACTCAATGGATCAGTTTTTAATAAATCAGTTTATTTGTTTTCTGTTAAAAGTGTGAGGGGCTATATGTGGAGCACTATCTACAGGGTGTGTGGGCTATATGTGGAGCACCTGTAAATCACTTAATTTAAATGTTTATTCTGCCTCTAATTAGTACTGTAGTCACTGTATGATCTGCAGCAAGATAATGGATGGTATGATTTTGGTTTTTTTGTGAGGCTGCTAGTGATATAGAACAGCCATGGGGATATCAGTCAACATTTGGGGGCGCAATTTCAATTTTTGCCTCAGGAAGCAGAAATGCTAGAATCGGCCCTGACCTATTCTATAAATCTGGTGTTATTTTTGGCTACAAGTGAACAGTATAAAAAAAAAAACAACAATAATGGAATTGCAATTTTAAATGCATTTAGTCAATAATAACAAAAATTAACATAAATTAACATTCATTTATATGCTCCCCAAAAAGATTTCCTAAACTTTGTCCCACAAAACCTTATAGAGCTATGTCAACAAGGCGCATTAGTTAGGAAGCGCTATAAGGGTATGTTCACACGAGGGCGTCCGTAACGGCTGAAATTACGGGGATGTTTCAGCCTGAAAACATCCCCGTAATTTCAGCCGTACCGGCATGTGCAGGCGCTTGAACGCCGCGTCCATTACGGACGTAATTGGCGCTGCTATTCATTGAAGTCAATGAATAACGGCTCCAATTACGGCCAAAGAAGTGACAGGTCACTTCTTTGACGCGGGCGTCTATTTACGCGCCGTCATTTGACAGCGGCACGTAAATATACGCCTCGTGTGAACAGACAAACGTCTGCCCATTGCTTTCAATGGGCAGATGTTTGTCAGCGCTATTGAGGCGCTATTTTCAGACGTAATTCGGGGCAAAAACGCCCGAATTACGTCCGTAAATAGGCCGTGTGAACATACCATACCCTTACTGTGTGAATCACAAAGAGGACAGACAGGGCAGGCTGTACAGTACAGCAAACTCTGCCGAACCGAGGATGTGGCTGTCAGTGTTTGATTAGAAAGGATGCCAAACTCCTCCCCAGACGAGAAGACCCGGAACCTTTGTCCCCGATCCCTGGCAGCGACATCCTCTGCTCCGTCAGCTGTAATAATATCTTTGGGAATGGGGTGTGCACCACAAGTCTGGCCAAGACTTCATAATTATTTTTTTTTATTACCCCTCCTTGAGAAAATCCTGCATATGTCCCTGGGTCATGGTGCTTCAAGGGGTTAACAAACTGAAAGCCATACAACCTATAATTCAGTGAGCAATGTCTTACAAATGTAGTAAACCCTAATATTGTCATAATTTATTACTTGAAGTATCAGGATTTATGTAAGTTTAAAAACACTTTAAAGGGATTATCTGTATTAGTCTTATATGACAGATCACTAATAATGTTGTTTTAAATATATATTATGACAAGAATTTGGCCCCAAAGAGCTGATCTCATGGACCATGGCTGTGGTGAGTCTATGGTTGTTTACATCTGCATAGCAACCAATGGATACAGGGTAAACATATAGAACAACGTACAAACTGATTTCATAAAGCTATAAGGATGTGTACGTGTTAAAAAACAGCCTCCATAGCCCTCAATGCCGCTGCGCTCAAGGACTACACTTTGGCATTCTTGGAGCACCTTAAATGTCCTGTCACGAGACTGACTAAGGATCTTTTAACACCCCGTTTGGCCATACAGTTGGCAGAATTTGGGCTCGTCCACACGCTGGACTAAATTGCCACATTTTTTTCGTCTGGAATTTTGGATGGAAAAAACGCAGCAGAATACAGTTAACAAAAACATTTAACAAATCTCATCCAAACGCTGCGTAAAAATTCGGAGCAGAAATTGGCCTGCGGTGCATATTTTTCGTACCCCCAACATGTCAATTCCTGCTGCGGAAAGTGTCCAGAATTTCTGAGTTTTTCAGAGGAGATGTCACCATCTCCTAACATTGTAAAAAACGCAGCAAAATACGCACCATTTTCTGCCGTAAGAAACGCAGGAAAGTGTGTGTTTTGCCGCAGAGTGTGCGGCTTTAAACGGAATAGCTGCAGAAATTTTCTGCAACAATTCCATAGTGTGGGGACAAGCCCTAAGTCTGGAATTAAAGTAAAAAGCATTGAGACATACTGTAGAGTACTTTTTATGATATGGGGAGAAAAGTATGCCAAAAGAGTATCTTTTGGTCTACTTCGGCAGGGTTACCTCTTACTTTTGGATCTGCCTGGGAAAAAAATATATCAAAACAATGAATAAAAACATGATACGGATGGCAACTGTATGCACCTGACATTTTTTATGGGTCAGTGTGACAAATCAGTCAAAAGATGTGAAGTTACATCAATTTTTCACAGTTTACTTTTTATAGGTATTCTATTAGTTATATTTCTGATACAGGGAAAAATACATGGTGTGGATCTGGCCTAACATAAATGTAAGAGACACTTTCGCAACCAAAGATTTGCTTCTATAAAGATTTGTATTAGACAGACATTGCATGATAGTCTGAAAGAAAATATATTGTGTTTTTCTTCATGCACGTCATTTCACTTAGTGGTCATTTTCAGGAAGAGAGTGCATACCCTCTTGGAGATAATCTTCTGCCAGCTGCACTTTTGGCTATGATCCAGTTAGACCCATCACGCCGTTTTCCACAGTGCCGCATGTCACGAGCTGCAGCACTAAATATTTACACAAGTGTCTGAGCACAGGGAGGGTCACCATGACTTCCCCCGAGAGACTCTACATCCGCAGAAAGTGGCAGGACCAGATCTGCTGGGATAAAACATCTGTGTCTTGCTTCGGTAGATCACCATGGGAAGCAAAGTCCTTGACATTCAGTACGTGCAGCATTCAAGCTGTGAGAAGACTCAACTGCCTCAGGGCTAGATGTTCAGACAGGGGATATGTCTACCATATATTGAATGCCAAATGCTCCTACTTAATTAGCCTACTTATTAAGCCTTACCTTGCTTTGTATTCTTGGAACATGCTTCCAAAAATATATTTTTGTATGTAGGCATTTTAAAAAGAATATATCAGAAAATTATTTATTTAAATTTGTTTTTTATTATAAAGATATATTTAAAAAAATATTTAGTTTTCACGCTGGCTATAGTAGGACACACAATAAACTGTCATTTCCTGTTTTTTGCAACTCACTTATATTTGCTGTGTAGGCTGGGGCAGTTTCATCAGAGTCACTCCACCATTAAGGGGCAAGGGATTTAATGACAGATGACCGCTCTATTGTAATGCTCTTGGAGGTCTAGGTAAGAAAGGATATGAACACATAGAAAAGACTCTATATTCATCTCCCCTGTCCCCCTCTAGTCTCTGGGGAAGGGAGCTGTACTGCATGTTTTTCGGAGGACTGTATTAACCTATTGACATTTTTCTGACCATTAACTCACATTCATTGCAGCTGAATGGGTTCAGAATTTACCACAATGCAGTGTATACGATACAATATGAAGAACTCTTAGGGGAGTGAATCATTTTTATAGGTACTGTATGTAATAATATCATTGATTATCCTCTCAATCCCCAAGGGCCTTATGTACGAGTTGTGTGGGGATATGTGGCCTTACCCGAATGATAATTTTGCCAAAAAAATAACGTCTAATTATGCTTTTGTTAAATGTCCTGAGATTTTAAGTACATCGATATATCTTGTGAATGCACATTTCATTGTAGAATTTGTTCTCAATTCTTTCTTCTATGTAGTGATGGTTTTAGCTGAACTAAGAATATATTATAAGGTTTCACACATTGAGCAGCTAATGATAGTTTATTTTTATTAGTTATGTGGTGGACTGATATACAGCAGAGGACTGCCCTATTCTAACCTTTGTTATGGTGCCACATGATTTAGCGCTAAAAAGAGGCATGATCTAATTAAAACCAAGGAGTGTTGGGCAGCAATGGTTTGCGATCCAGGCAGACCAGAGTTAAGGGGGATTTTCACTGGGCGATTATCGGGCAGACGAGAGTTCATAGAACGCTCGTTCCCGATAATTGCCCTGTGTAAACAGTGCAGCGATCTGCAATGTCTGGGTAGGGAGACAGACAGGTGAGCCCTAATCCACCCACCACTCAGTCCTTGCCTACTTGCACGGCCCGTCCTAGGCGACTGCGTACAACTGGGCGACAGTCCCTACGCTCAATATGTGTACGAAACCAACAAAGAAAAATGATCGACTGAAGCACAACAAATTGATAGCAAAAAATACAAAATTTTATTAACATGAAACCATGACAAAGGTTAAAACTGGAACAGGGAATGAGTCACTCAATAAAAAGACATCGACAACAATCATGCACTAGATGTAGATGTAACATAAATCTATACAAGCTTGTTTATTTGTTGATACAGCAAAAGAGGACAGTGTACGTGCCTATGCGGACCTGAGGCTAATGAGGCCTAATGAATGATGGCAAGAAGAAGGTCAACAAGGGATAAAATGCATGTATGTACTGCCTGGGTTGCCTCTATAAGAGTATATATGTGGCAATAATTATGTGCAGATACCTGATTATAGTGATTATCTGTATATGTATGATAGTCTAATATACGCCATAGTGTGTATTACAGGATCAGTGCTACAGGTAACATAAAGCAATGTGCATGGACGCACAGAGAGGTACCAGGCCAATACCAGGCAAGAAAGTCAGTGAAAGCTGTATAACATACCAGTGGACATGATGAGGATGTCTGGACCCGACGCGCGTTTCGGCAACTGCCTTCGTCCGGGGTTAGGGTCAAGCTGCTAAAATCTACCTATATATGGAGCATAGTTCAGGTGTTTGTAATATAAGAAGAGGAGGAGGCAGAATCAAATGACGAAAAACGGCGTCTGGTGCGGGGTACCAAGATGGCGCTGCCCCACTTCCGGTCCGCGTCATCAGAGAGGATGTGGGGCAGCGCGGACTAACCACGCCCCCCACATATCCTACTCCGAGTCTAGACAGCGGTCTGAAGAGGCCAGGGCCACTCCCCCCTCGGACATAGACATCTGATCAGGATGTCATGAACACCAGCGCGCGATCCATCAGCGATATGTGCCAGAAGGAAACAAGAAAAAGAAGAACTTACAATACGAATGGTTTGCAGGGTGTTGTGTATAGTTGGAAATAAAAAGTAGCATAAAACGGCTTCCTATGGTGTGAATTCTGTGATGTGTAACATGGAGAAGAAGGGGGGGGGGAAAGGGGGGAGGAAGGAGGGTTGGTTATGATGTGAAACAATAAATGAATGCACCACTGGCAATAGTGAGATGAAAAAATATATATGATGAAGAATGTGAATGTAGAAAGTTGAAAATGAAAATTTGTGAATGTATAGGATGATGAATGTGAGTGCTAATAAAATTGTGAGTGGGATGACAGATGTGAAGTGTGATACTGGTGAATTGTGCTGGGAATGTGATGAAACATAGAGAAAGCAAAAAAATCCGGTTAATGTGTGTGTAAAAATACAAGTGTAGTGGACACCCAATTATACTATAAAAATCAATACTGAGTAACACCTAAATGAGAAAAAGCAAAAAACACGGCGCCACATAGTGCAGGTTACCCAGGTATGGAGTGGTGTACAAGAAGAGTGGTACTCACCTGGTAACGGATGGTAGAAGGCAATAAAGGATAAAGGTACAGCTGCTGCCAGGACTCGGGACCGGTGATTCAAATGAACGACCGCGAAGTTTATGCTGGTATAGCAGGAAAAGGAGTCACCACGGGCGCTGCTGCACTTCAATGGAACCAAAATGCTTGGAAGGTTCAGATCGTTGGTAATAATGTACGGAGGATTGTAAGAATAAATGGAATTTATTAATAATAGGACTACGCGTTTCAATGCCGTACTGGCATCTTCATCAGGTCATCAGCTGCTTGTTTTTGTGCCAGTTTTCTTTTAGGCCGAGTGTTGAAGGTATTCAAGGCAGCAGATAAAGGGGGCAATGTGGTAGTGTGGCCATGTGTCATGTATGAGGCGGAGGCAAACAGACAGCTGAGAGACAAACATTGCTACAAGAGGCTGACCTTCAACCCTCTGTCGGCCTTTAAACGGGAGTTGCAGATCAAACTTCTCCAGGCAGTGGAAGATAATGTCATCTCCAAAGAACTCAACTTGGCACTTTCAATTGATGAACCCACAATTCCCACCCTTTATCTGCTGCCTAAGATCCATAAAAATGAGAGGATTCCACCAGGGAGACCTATCATCTCAGGCAGGGGCAGTCTCACTGAAGGGATATGCAGATTCATTGACCACCATTTAAAAAATCTGGTGGTCAATTTACCATCGTATATTCGCGATACTGCTGATCTTTTGCAGAAGATCAGCGGTATCAGCATTGATGGTGACATGCTCCTAGTCACCATCGATGTAGAGTCTCTTTATACATGCATTAAGCATGAAGATGGTCTGAGAGCAGTCCAGTACTTTTTGTCAATATCAGAACTTGACAAATCACTATGTGCATTTATTGCACAGATGCTTGAACACATCCTAACACACAATTTCTTTGTGTTCAATGATCACTTCTACCTACAGCTCCAGGGAACAGCCATGGGGGCAGCGTGTGCACCATCTTACGCTAACCTTTTCCTGGGGCTGTGGGAGAGGACTCTATTCTCAGATGACCGGGAGGAATCAATGGCGCGGGTCCTCTTTTGGGCCCGCTACATTGATGACATTCTGGTCATCTGGAAGGGCACACATGCAGACCTGGATTCCTTCATGGTTGGGCTCAACATGAATGATATAAACCTCAAATTCACCCATAAAGCACATCCTAGTTGTGTGGATTTTTTGGATGTCAAGATTTTTACTGATGAGAAGGGCTTCATACATAGTGACGTATTCCGCAAGGAAACCTCTGTGAATGCACTGCTCCATTCTTCCTCATCTCATCCCCCACAGACCATTTCAGCGGTCCCCATTGGACAATTTTTACGGATTAAGAGGATATGTTCCTCTGACTCGTTATTTGAGAAACAGGCAGCAGATCTGAAACGTCGTTTCCTAGAGAGAGGATATAGTGCTAGATCAATTAAAAAAGCCTATCGTAGGGCAAAAGGGACTCCTAGGGATGATCTGCTGTTTCCTAAAAAGAAGGCAGAGAAACAGAACCAGGTCAGGTTCATTACAGGATACCATTCTCGATGGCCTCAAATGAAGGAAATCCTTAAAAGATACTGGCCGATTCTCCTGACCGATCCCTCCCTAAACAGATTCATCACAAAATATCCCTCCGTGACTGCAAGACGATCCAAAAATCTAAAAGATCATCTTGTAAGAAGTTTCTATGACCCAATAAAAACTAAATATCCATTCGGGACCAAGGGTCCAAGATGGGGATGTAAGCCTTGCGGAAGATGCGTAGCGTGCCCTAATGTAGAAGATGTCACTACTTTCACCGATGTATCTGGCAGTAAAACTTTTAATATCACTCATTCCATCACATGTACTACCAAAGCCGTCATATATTATGCTGTATGTCCGTGCCCGAAGATTTACATTGGTCTTACTTCCAGAGAGCTGAAGGTGCGGGTACGTGAACATATGGCCGACATAAAGCGAGCAGCAGGGGCAGAAATTTTGGAGATGTTGAAACCTGTGGCCCGACATTTTAGAACACACCATGCATGCGATCCCTCTAAGCTGAAAGTGAGAGGGATTGATCATATTATATGCGGTACGAGAGGCGGGGCCACTAAACAAAAACTCGCACAATGTGAGTCTCGTTGGATCTGGACCCTTGGGACAATGTCTCCACATGGATTAAACGAATCTTTGAGCTTTGTTTCGTTTTTGTAACCATTGACTCCTTGTGGGTCTTGGCTCTTATTTTTCCTCATCCCTGTTGTCATTTTTTTAAAAACTAACTACCCTCTTTTGTTGTGTTTTCCTGATATACAGAATTATGATATTCTTCCATTGAGTTCATCTGAGGAGGTGTCTTGCAGTCCATTCTTCGCTACTTCTAGGAGGAAACAAGATACACTATACTGCGCTCTATATATATTTTCTGCATTGGTCATTATATAGATATGGCATTATTTGTATCACATATTACTCATTTTCTATTTATTTCCATTTTGTATGGATCATTTCGATCCTTTATTTTGTACGATTCATTTCCAATACTTTATTTCTGTATTTTGCTATATTATGTTTTTGTGTATGTGTTCCTTACCAATTTATTTAGTGCCACCAGTAGCATCTATTAGACACAATTATATATGTTCAGTTCTTACAAACATAGAGAACTTAAAGTGATGTATATATTGCTTACTGTATGTATAGACATTGGTGTGTAGTGTATTTTTGTACCAATACATGCGGCTTCAATATTATGGTTTTTCTAGACTTAGCATTTAGGTGTTACTCAGTATTGATTTTTATAGTATAATTGGGTGTCCACTACACTTGTATTTTTACACACACATTAACCGGATTTTTTTGCTTTCTCTATGTTTCATCACATTCCCAGCACAATTCACCAGTATCACACTTCACATCTGTCATCCCACTCACAATTTTATTAGCACTCACATTCATCATCCTATACATTCACAAATTTTCATTTTCAACTTTCTACATTCACATTCTTCATCATATATATTTTTTCATCTCACTATTGCCAGTGGTGCATTCATTTATTGTTTCACATCATAACCAACCCTCCTTCCTCCCCCCTTTCCCCCCCCCCTTCTTCTCCATGTTACACATCACAGAATTCACACCATAGGAAGCCGTTTTATGCTACTTTTTATTTCCAACTATACACAACACCCTGCAAACCATTCGTATTGTAAGTTCTTCTTTTTCTTGTTTCCTTCTGGCACATATCGCTGATGGATCGCGCGCTGGTGTTCATGACATCCTGATCAGATGTCTATGTCCGAGGGGGGAGTGGCCCTGGCCTCTTCAGACCGCTGTCTAGACTCGGAGTAGGATATGTGGGGGGCGTGGTTAGTCCGCGCTGCCCCACATCCTCTCTGATGACGCGGACCGGAAGTGGGGCAGCGCCATCTTGGTACCCCGCACCAGACGCCGTTTTTCGTCATTTGATTCTGCCTCCTCCTCTTCTTATATTACAAACACCTGAACTATGCTCCATATATAGGTAGATTTTAGCAGCTTGACCCTAACCCCGGACGAAGGCAGTTGCCGAAACGCGCGTCGGGTCCAGACATCCTCATCATGTCCACTGGTATGTTATACAGCTTTCACTGACTTTCTTGCCTGGTATTGGCCTGGTACCTCTCTGTGCGTCCATGCACATTGCTTTATGTTACCTGTAGCACTGATCCTGTAATACACACTATGGCGTATATTAGACTATCATACATATACAGATAATCACTATAATCAGGTATCTGCACATAATTATTGCCACATATATACTCTTATAGAGGCAACCCAGGCAGTACATACATGCATTTTATCCCTTGTTGACCTTCTTCTTGCCATCATTCATTAGGCCTCATTAGCCTCAGGTCCGCATAGGCACGTACACTGTCCTCTTTTGCTGTATCAACAAATAAACAAGCTTGTATAGATTTATGTTACATCTACATCTAGTGCATGATTGTTGTCGATGTCTTTTTATTGAGTGACTCATTCCCTGTTCCAGTTTTAACCTTTGTCATGGTTTCATGTTAATAAAATTTTGTATTTTTTGCTATCAATTTGTTGTGCTTCAGTCGATCATTTTTCTTTGTTGGTTTCATCTATTGTTGATCGATGCACCAAGGTTATCTTGGTCATTATCTGGGACGCAAACACAGTAGATTTTATATTGTTCAGCAACGTTGCTTTATATTGAACATTACTCTGTGTCTGTGCCCCTTTTTTCGGTGGTATTGTATTTGTATATACTTAACCCTTTCTGTGTTCTCACAGAGTCCAATACATCGGGTCCCATGGACTATAAAGCCAGGGAATGTGCCTGGCGTTCTCAGATGGAACAGGTTTTTAAGGATGAGTCCCCAATACATGGTTTTAATGTGTGCAGAAACGTGACTGAGCTCCAGAACAAATATACCAATTTATTACACCGCCGCATGAAAGTGTGGTGGAACAAAACCTTCCTGGAAAATTATATCCAGAGAGACCTTGTCCCAAGGGGTCTAAGAATTCAGATCTTCCCATCGTTTCCTATCATAGAAGAAGAATTCATCTCCAAGTGGGAAGAGGTATGCAACCAGGGCTCCAAAAAATTCATGGAACTTCTGGTTGACCTCAACCACAAAATGATACTGGCCATGGATGTAGAGATTGAAAGTGTACAGGCACAATTGTTCCCACTCATGTCTGCAGATGTTATGTCCAAATTTAAACATAACCTTGATATCCAATTTGTGGAGTGGGAGAAAGACATCCAAGAAGTTAAGTCCAGAAAATTTTCCAGAGATATTGGAGATTTCCAAAATAACAAAGTATACAGGTGGAGAAGAAACCAGGCCCCAGGTGGTCTCAACCGTACCCCTTCCATCTCCTCCATTTCGTCTCAGAGTGAAACCGATACCATGCCCTATAGATCTACCTTCAACACTCGGCCTAAAAGAAAACTGGCACAAAAACAAGCAGCTAATAAAAAACGACCAGATGTACGCGAACCGAGTAGTCAACTAAAGGTAATTAATTTGTCATCACATGTATTTTCTAAAATTGATTTGGAACTGATAGCCAAGGGCCTGACTTTTTCACCCAGTGCTGCCTTTGATATATTTTCTGCAGTAAAAGATTTACACGTCTTTGGCCGCTCACTCATTTTCAACAAATGGTTTAACAAACCAGTGGATAGGGATCTGTTCCCTACATCTGAGGAACAGCAGGCACTCAAGGCGCTTGAAGATTTTCTGGGAGAACATAACATGGATGAAACTGCAGGTAATATTCCTGCATGCATTAGGATTAAATCAAAAAACTTCCCTGCCCTTAGTCTATGCCCCGCGGTGGACCTCTTCATTAAATCAGTAACTCAAGAATTTCATAACATCCCTAGATACATCAAATGTGATAATCTAACTTTGCTAGAGAGAAACAGCTTAAAACAATTGAAAAAAATCAAAGATGTGGTATTCAAGGCAGCAGATAAAGGGGGCAATGTGGTAGTGTGGCCATGTGTCATGTATGAGGCGGAGGCAAACAGACAGCTGAGAGACAAACATTGCTACAAGAGGCTGACCTTCAACCCTCTGTCGGCCTTTAAACGGGAGTTGCAGATCAAACTTCTCCAGGCAGTGGAAGATAATGTCATCTCCAAAGAACTCAACTTGGCACTTTCAATTGATGAACCCACAATTCCCACCCTTTATCTGCTGCCTAAGATCCATAAAAATGAGAGGATTCCACCAGGGAGACCTATCATCTCAGGCAGGGGCAGTCTCACTGAAGGGATATGCAGATTCATTGACCACCATTTAAAAAATCTGGTGGTCAATTTACCATCGTATATTCGCGATACTGCTGATCTTTTGCAGAAGATCAGCGGTATCAGCATTGATGGTGACATGCTCCTAGTCACCATCGATGTAGAGTCTCTTTATACATGCATTAAGCATGAAGATGGTCTGAGAGCAGTCCAGTACTTTTTGTCAATATCAGAACTTGACAAATCACTATGTGCATTTATTGCACAGATGCTTGAACACATCCTAACACACAATTTCTTTGTGTTCAATGATCACTTCTACCTACAGCTCCAGGGAACAGCCATGGGGGCAGCGTGTGCACCATCTTACGCTAACCTTTTCCTGGGGCTGTGGGAGAGGACTCTATTCTCAGATGACCGGGAGGAATCAATGGCGCGGGTCCTCTTTTGGGCCCGCTACATTGATGACATTCTGGTCATCTGGAAGGGCACACATGCAGACCTGGATTCCTTCATGGTTGGGCTCAACATGAATGATATAAACCTCAAATTCACCCATAAAGCACATCCTAGTTGTGTGGATTTTTTGGATGTCAAGATTTTTACTGATGAGAAGGGCTTCATACATAGTGACGTATTCCGCAAGGAAACCTCTGTGAATGCACTGCTCCATTCTTCCTCATCTCATCCCCCACAGACCATTTCAGCGGTCCCCATTGGCCAATTTTTACGGATTAAGAGGATATGTTCCTCTGACTCGTTATTTGAGAAACAGGCAGCAGATCTGAAACGTCGTTTCCTAGAGAGAGGATATAGTGCTAGATCAATTAAAAAAGCCTATCGTAGGGCAAAAGGGACTCCTAGGGATGATCTGCTTTTTCCTAAAAAGAAGGCAGAGAAACAGAACCAGGTCAGGTTCATTACAGGATACCATTCTCGATGGCCTCAAATGAAGGAAATCCTTAAAAGATACTGGCCGATTCTCCTGACCGATCCCTCCCTAAACAGATTCATCACAAAATATCCCTCCGTGACTGCAAGACGATCCAAAAATCTAAAAGATCATCTTGTAAGAAGTTTCTATGACCCAATAAAAACTAAATATCCATTCGGGACCAAGGGTCCAAGATGGGGATGTAAGCCTTGCGGAAGATGCGTAGCGTGCCCTAATGTAGAAGATGTCACTACTTTCACCGATGTATCTGGCAGTAAAACTTTTAATATCACTCATTCCATCACATGTACTACCAAAGCCGTCATATATTATGCTGTATGTCCGTGCCCGAAGATTTACATTGGTCTTACTTCCAGAGAGCTGAAGGTGCGGGTACGTGAACATATGGCCGACATAAAGCGAGCAGCAGGGGCAGAAATTTTGGAGATGTTGAAACCTGTGGCCCGACATTTTAGAACACACCATGCATGCGATCCCTCTAAGCTGAAGGTGAGAGGGATTGATCATATTATATGCGGTACGAGAGGCGGGGCCACTAAACAAAAACTCGCACAATGTGAGTCTCGTTGGATCTGGACCCTTGGGACAATGTCTCCACATGGATTAAACGAATCTTTGAGCTTTGTTTCGTTTTTGTAACCATTGACTCCTTGTGGGTCTTGGCTCTTATTTTTTCCTCATCCCTGTTGTCATTTTTTTAAAAACTAACTACCCTCTTTTGTTGTGTTTTCCTGATATACAGAATTATGATATTCTTCCATTGAGTTCATCTGAGGAGGTGTCTTGCGGTCCATTCTTCGCTACTTCTAGGAGGAAACAAGATACACTATACTGCGCTCTATATATATTTTCTGCATTGGTCATTATATAGATATGGCATTATTTGTATCACATATTACTCATTTTCTATTTATTTCCATTTTGTATGGATCATTTCGATCCTTTATTTTGTACGATTCATTTCCAATACTTTATTTCTGTATTTTGCTATATTATGTTTTTGTGTATGTGTTCCTTACCAATTTATTTAGTGCCACCAGTAGCATCTATTAGACACAATTATATATGTTCAGTTCTTACAAACATAGAGAACTTAAAGTGATGTATATATTGCTTACTGTATGTATAGACATTGGTGTGTAGTGTATTTTTGTACCAATACATGCGGCTTCAATATTATGGTTTTTCTAGACTTAGCATTTAGGTGTTACTCAGTATTGATTTTTATAGTATAATTGGGTGTCCACTACACTTGTATTTTTACACACACATTAACCGGATTTTTTTGCTTTCTCTATGTTTCATCACATTCCCAGCACAATTCACCAGTATCACACTTCACATCTGTCATCCCACTCACAATTTTATTAGCACTCACATTCATCATCCTATACATTCACAAATTTTCATTTTCAACTTTCTACATTCACATTCTTCATCATATATATTTTTTCATCTCACTATTGCCAGTGGTGCATTCATTTATTGTTTCACATCATAACCAACCCTCCTTCCTCCCCCCTTTCCCCCCCCCCTTCTTCTCCATGTTACACATCACAGAATTCACACCATAGGAAGCCGTTTTATGCTACTTTTTATTTCCAACTATACACAACACCCTGCAAACCATTCGTATTGTAAGTTCTTCTTTTTCTTGTTTCCTTCTGGCACATATCGCTGATGGATCGCGCGCTGGTGTTCATGACATCCTGATCAGATGTCTATGTCCGAGGGGGGAGTGGCCCTGGCCTCTTCAGACCGCTGTCTAGACTCGGAGTAGGATATGTGGGGGGCGTGGTTAGTCCGCGCTGCCCCACATCCTCTCTGATGACGCGGACCGGAAGTGGGGCAGCGCCATCTTGGTACCCCGCACCAGACGCCGTTTTTCGTCATTTGATTCTGCCTCCTCCTCTTCTTATATTACAAACACCTGAACTATGCTCCATATATAGGTAGATTTTAGCAGCTTGACCCTAACCCCGGACGAAGGCAGTTGCCGAAACGCGCGTCGGGTCCAGACATCCTCATCATGTCCACTGGTATGTTATACAGCTTTCACTGACTTTCTTGCCTGGTATTGGCCTGGTACCTCTCTGTGCGTCCATGCACATTGCTTTATGTTACCTGTAGCACTGATCCTGTAATACACACTATGGCGTATATTAGACTATCATACATATACAGATAATCACTATAATCAGGTATCTGCACATAATTATTGCCACATATATACTCTTATAGAGGCAACCCAGGCAGTACATACATGCATTTTATCCCTTGTTGACCTTCTTCTTGCCATCATTCATTAGGCCTCATTAGCCTCAGGTCCGCATAGGCACGTACACTGTCCTCTTTTGCTGTATCAACAAATAAACAAGCTTGTATAGATTTATGTTACATCTACATCTAGTGCATGATTGTTGTCGATGTCTTTTTATTGAGTGACTCATTCCCTGTTCCAGTTTTAACCTTTGTCATGGTTTCATGTTAATAAAATTTTGTATTTTTTGCTATCAATTTGTTGTGCTTCAGTCGATCATTTTTCTTTGTTGGTTTCATCTATTGTTGATCGATGCACCAAGGTTATCTTGGTCATTATCTGGGACGCAAACACAGTAGATTTTATATTGTTCAGCAACGTTGCTTTATATTGAACATTACTCTGTGTCTGTGCCCCTTTTTTCGGTGGTATTGTATTTGTATATACTTAACCCTTTCTGTGTTCTCACAGAGTCCAATACATCGGGTCCCATGGACTATAAAGCCAGGGAATGTGCCTGGCGTTCTCAGATGGAACAGGTTTTTAAGGATGAGTCCCCAATACATGGTTTTAATGTGTGCAGAAACGTGACTGAGCTCCAGAACAAATATACCAATTTATTACACCGCCGCATGAAAGTGTGGTGGAACAAAACCTTCCTGGAAAATTATATCCAGAGAGACCTTGTCCCAAGGGGTCTAAGAATTCAGATCTTCCCATCGTTTCCTATCATAGAAGAAGAATTCATCTCCAAGTGGGAAGAGGTATGCAACCAGGGCTCCAAAAAATTCATGGAACTTCTGGTTGACCTCAACCACAAAATGATACTGGCCATGGATGTAGAGATTGAAAGTGTACAGGCACAATTGTTCCCACTCATGTCTGCAGATGTTATGTCCAAATTTAAACATAACCTTGATATCCAATTTGTGGAGTGGGAGAAAGACATCCAAGAAGTTAAGTCCAGAAAATTTTCCAGAGATATTGGAGATTTCCAAAATAACAAAGTATACAGGTGGAGAAGAAACCAGGCCCCAGGTGGTCTCAACCGTACCCCTTCCATCTCCTCCATTTCGTCTCAGAGTGAAACCGATACCATGCCCTATAGATCTACCTTCAACACTCGGCCTAAAAGAAAACTGGCACAAAAACAAGCAGCTAATAAAAAACGACCAGATGTACGCGAACCGAGTAGTCAACTAAAGGTAATTAATTTGTCATCACATGTATTTTCTAAAATTGATTTGGAACTGATAGCCAAGGGCCTGACTTTTTCACCCAGTGCTGCCTTTGATATATTTTCTGCAGTAAAAGATTTACACGTCTTTGGCCGCTCACTCATTTTCAACAAATGGTTTAACAAACCAGTGGATAGGGATCTGTTCCCTACATCTGAGGAACAGCAGGCACTCAAGGCGCTTGAAGATTTTCTGGGAGAACATAACATGGATGAAACTGCAGGTAATATTCCTGCATGCATTAGGATTAAATCAAAAAACTTCCCTGCCCTTAGTCTATGCCCCGCGGTGGACCTCTTCATTAAATCAGTAACTCAAGAATTTCATAACATCCCTAGATACATCAAATGTGATAATCTAACTTTGCTAGAGAGAAACAGCTTAAAACAATTGAAAAAAATCAAAGATGTGGTATTCAAGGCAGCAGATAAAGGGGGCAATGTGGTAGTGTGGCCATGTGTCATGTATGAGGCGGAGGCAAACAGACAGCTGAGAGACAAACATTGCTACAAGAGGCTGACCTTCAACCCTCTGTCGGCCTTTAAACGGGAGTTGCAGATCAAACTTCTCCAGGCAGTGGAAGATAATGTCATCTCCAAAGAACTCAACTTGGCACTTTCAATTGATGAACCCACAATTCCCACCCTTTATCTGCTGCCTAAGATCCATAAAAATGAGAGGATTCCACCAGGGAGACCTATCATCTCAGGCAGGGGCAGTCTCACTGAAGGGATATGCAGATTCATTGACCACCATTTAAAAAATCTGGTGGTCAATTTACCATCGTATATTCGCGATACTGCTGATCTTTTGCAGAAGATCAGCGGTATCAGCATTGATGGTGACATGCTCCTAGTCACCATCGATGTAGAGTCTCTTTATACATGCATTAAGCATGAAGATGGTCTGAGAGCAGTCCAGTACTTTTTGTCAATATCAGAACTTGACAAATCACTATGTGCATTTATTGCACAGATGCTTGAACACATCCTAACACACAATTTCTTTGTGTTCAATGATCACTTCTACCTACAGCTCCAGGGAACAGCCATGGGGGCAGCGTGTGCACCATCTTACGCTAACCTTTTCCTGGGGCTGTGGGAGAGGACTCTATTCTCAGATGACCGGGAGGAATCAATGGCGCGGGTCCTCTTTTGGGCCCGCTACATTGATGACATTCTGGTCATCTGGAAGGGCACACATGCAGACCTGGATTCCTTCATGGTTGGGCTCAACATGAATGATATAAACCTCAAATTCACCCATAAAGCACATCCTAGTTGTGTGGATTTTTTGGATGTCAAGATTTTTACTGATGAGAAGGGCTTCATACATAGTGACGTATTCCGCAAGGAAACCTCTGTGAATGCACTGCTCCATTCTTCCTCATCTCATCCCCCACAGACCATTTCAGCGGTCCCCATTGGACAATTTTTACGGATTAAGAGGATATGTTCCTCTGACTCGTTATTTGAGAAACAGGCAGCAGATCTGAAACGTCGTTTCCTAGAGAGAGGATATAGTGCTAGATCAATTAAAAAAGCCTATCGTAGGGCAAAAGGGACTCCTAGGGATGATCTGCTTTTTCCTAAAAAGAAGGCAGAGAAACAGAACCAGGTCAGGTTCATTACAGGATACCATTCTCGATGGCCTCAAATGAAGGAAATCCTTAAAAGATACTGGCCGATTCTCCTGACCGATCCCTCCCTAAACAGATTCATCACAAAATATCCCTCCGTGACTGCAAGACGATCCAAAAATCTAAAAGATCATCTTGTAAGAAGTTTCTATGACCCAATAAAAACTAAATATCCATTCGGGACCAAGGGTCCAAGATGGGGATGTAAGCCTTGCGGAAGATGCGTAGCGTGCCCTAATGTAGAAGATGTCACTACTTTCACCGATGTATCTGGCAGTAAAACTTTTAATATCACTCATTCCATCACATGTACTACCAAAG
The DNA here is from genome assembly GCF_050947455.1 of Rhinoderma darwinii. Classification (NCBI taxonomy): domain Eukaryota; kingdom Metazoa; phylum Chordata; class Amphibia; order Anura; family Rhinodermatidae; genus Rhinoderma; species Rhinoderma darwinii. The sequence goes on from NC_134693.1 coordinate 46,689,832, forward strand.
CCGTCATATATTATGCTGTATGTCCGTGCCCGAAGATTTACATTGGTCTTACTTCCAGAGAGCTGAAGGTGCGGGTACGTGAACATATGGCCGACATAAAGCGAGCAGCAGGGGCAGAAATTTTGGAGATGTTGAAACCTGTGGCCCGACATTTTAGAACACACCATGCATGCGATCCCTCTAAGCTGAAGGTGAGAGGGATTGATCATATTATATGCGGTACGAGAGGCGGGGCCACTAAACAAAAACTCGCACAATGTGAGTCTCGTTGGATCTGGACCCTTGGGACAATGTCTCCACATGGATTAAACGAATCTTTGAGCTTTGTTTCGTTTTTGTAACCATTGACTCCTTGTGGGTCTTGGCTCTTATTTTTTCCTCATCCCTGTTGTCATTTTTTTAAAAACTAACTACCCTCTTTTGTTGTGTTTTCCTGATATACAGAATTATGATATTCTTCCATTGAGTTCATCTGAGGAGGTGTCTTGCGGTCCATTCTTCGCTACTTCTAGGAGGAAACAAGATACACTATACTGCGCTCTATATATATTTTCTGCATTGGTCATTATATAGATATGGCATTATTTGTATCACATATTACTCATTTTCTATTTATTTCCATTTTGTATGGATCATTTCGATCCTTTATTTTGTACGATTCATTTCCAATACTTTATTTCTGTATTTTGCTATATTATGTTTTTGTGTATGTGTTCCTTACCAATTTATTTAGTGCCACCAGTAGCATCTATTAGACACAATTATATATGTTCAGTTCTTACAAACATAGAGAACTTAAAGTGATGTATATATTGCTTACTGTATGTATAGACATTGGTGTGTAGTGTATTTTTGTACCAATACATGCGGCTTCAATATTATGGTTTTTCTAGACTTAGCATTTAGGTGTTACTCAGTATTGATTTTTATAGTATAATTGGGTGTCCACTACACTTGTATTTTTACACACACATTAACCGGATTTTTTTGCTTTCTCTATGTTTCATCACATTCCCAGCACAATTCACCAGTATCACACTTCACATCTGTCATCCCACTCACAATTTTATTAGCACTCACATTCATCATCCTATACATTCACAAATTTTCATTTTCAACTTTCTACATTCACATTCTTCATCATATATATTTTTTCATCTCACTATTGCCAGTGGTGCATTCATTTATTGTTTCACATCATAACCAACCCTCCTTCCTCCCCCCTTCCCCCCCCCCCTTCTTCTCCATGTTACACATCACAGAATTCACACCATAGGAAGCCGTTTTATGCTACTTTTTATTTCCAACTATACACAACACCCTGCAAACCATTCGTATTGTAAGTTCTTCTTTTTCTTGTTTCCTTCTGGCACATATCGCTGATGGATCGCGCGCTGGTGTTCATGACATCCTGATCAGATGTCTATGTCCGAGGGGGGAGTGGCCCTGGCCTCTTCAGACCGCTGTCTAGACTCGGAGTAGGATATGTGGGGGGCGTGGTTAGTCCGCGCTGCCCCACATCCTCTCTGATGACGCGGACCGGAAGTGGGGCAGCGCCATCTTGGTACCCCGCACCAGACGCCGTTTTTCGTCATTTGATTCTGCCTCCTCCTCTTCTTATATTACAAACACCTGAACTATGCTCCATATATAGGTAGATTTTAGCAGCTTGACCCTAACCCCGGACGAAGGCAGTTGCCGAAACGCGCGTCGGGTCCAGACATCCTCATCATGTCCACTGGTATGTTATACAGCTTTCACTGACTTTCTTGCCTGGTATTGGCCTGGTACCTCTCTGTGCGTCCATGCACATTGCTTTATGTTACCTGTAGCACTGATCCTGTAATACACACTATGGCGTATATTAGACTATCATACATATACAGATAATCACTATAATCAGGTATCTGCACATAATTATTGCCACATATATACTCTTATAGAGGCAACCCAGGCAGTACATACATGCATTTTATCCCTTGTTGACCTTCTTCTTGCCATCATTCATTAGGCCTCATTAGCCTCAGGTCCGCATAGGCACGTACACTGTCCTCTTTTGCTGTATCAACAAATAAACAAGCTTGTATAGATTTATGTTACATCTACATCTAGTGCATGATTGTTGTCGATGTCTTTTTATTGAGTGACTCATTCCCTGTTCCAGTTTTAACCTTTGTCATGGTTTCATGTTAATAAAATTTTGTATTTTTTGCTATCAATTTGTTGTGCTTCAGTCGATCATTTTTCTTTGTTGGTTTCATCTATTGTTGATCGATGCACCAAGGTTATCTTGGTCATTATCTGGGACGCAAACACAGTAGATTTTATATTGTTCAGCAACGTTGCTTTATATTGAACATTACTCTGTGTCTGTGCCCCTTTTTTCGGTGGTATTGTATTTGTATATCAATATGTGTACGACAGACAAACAGACAAGGGTACACAGAAGCTAAGGGAAATAGGGCAGTTGCCCACAGCAACACCGTGAGCAACAAGAGTAGTGAACGAACCGAGTCAAACCAGGAGTGTACGAGGTACCAAACGCAGAGCAGGAGCGTAGTCAGTAAAGCCAGGGTCAATTAGAAGCAGAGGTCAGTAGTACTAGCAGGAACAGCAGAGCCGGGAAACCAGACAGAATCACAGGCACAGGTAGAGCAGGAAATGAAGGTATAAATAGACCGAGGGCGGGAGCTAGCTCCGTCTGGCCAGGCTGTGATAGGTTCTCCCACTCCTCAGTCTACCAGCCTGAGTGGTAGCAGATTGAGTCACTCTATCAGACCTAGGAGCAGATGCAGACTGATTAACCACAGGCGTCGACACAGAAGCTGTATCTGGCAGATCCTTTACACGATCAGCAGATGAACGGGCAAATGCTCAATCATCTGCTGATCATATCGTTTTAAAAAAGTAAAATATTATTGTTGTCGGCAGAACATCTTCCTGTGTAAACAGGGAGACGCGCTGCCGACATGATAATTGTTACGGCCGCGGTCACGGACTGCAACCTCCCCTTACCTGCCTCCCGCAGGTCTTCCTCTTCCTATTGACGTCTCCCTCCCCGGAGACACCAGCACATGCGTCTGCTCTGTCCCGTAGTGTTCACTAGACAGCGCGCACATGTTCCCGGCCTTAAAGCGCCAATGCGTGCATATGTAATTAATTAATTATGCTCAGATCACCTTGAACTATAAAAAGGGTCCTGCCCTTTCGATCCTTGCCTGAGCATTGTTTGTAATTCCCATGTTAAGTCTTGCAAACGGTCCCTTAGTGTTACCCTGTTCCCAGTGTTCCCGTACCCTGCTACCTGTATCCTGTATCTTGTGCTGTGTTATTGTTTCTGAGCCTGTTTAGTGATTGGAGTAGTTTCCTACTGCTCCTGCTGTCATCCGCCACATCTGGCGCAACCTGCTGCACCTGCTGTCATCCGCCATGTCTGGTGCAACCTGCTGCACCTGCGCAACCTGCTGCTCCTGCTGTCATCCGCCACGTCTGGCGCAACCTGCCACATCCACCTCCATCCATGATAATGCCCCTGCCAATTGTCTGGGCTATCTCAGGTACACATTGACTGTGACTTGGCCAGCTGCCTCTTCTATACCCCTAGATCGTGACAATAATAATGTATGGTTGTTATAATATGGGTGTAATAATAATAATGTACGAGCGGTCGTTACTCCGATCGCTCTTCCACATCCATAGCTCCCTCTGACAGGAGCAAACGAGCGCTGATCAACGATGTCTTGTTAAATGGCGCTCGCTGCACCGGCCGGTGTAATAGGGCCTTTACATGTATTTATTGACTGGTTATTTCTCTTTGATTGGGGTACTCGAGATTAGTGTAGCCTCATGCTCTCACAAATGCTTTGTTGGTGCAGACAACTAACAGTGTCCTATGGACATTTGAGGATCCTCAGATATTACCCTGAAGTATGAAAGAATTGGATATTTGTAAAGTAAAGGAAGTAGGATCCAGTCCGTTACCCAGTTTTTCAGGGACCACCTTATCACTCTTTGTCTGCTAGTTATAAAGAAACCATACCATGTAGAGGTCTATACCATGTGTGCCCTAATTTAGATGATTTCACCAAGGGTTGATCTTACTAGGATGTTCATTTTGTCAAGGCTACATGACTATATGCAATTTGTGAAGATCAAATTGGTAATATAACTTCAAAATTGGCCAGTTGCTTGATGTCTTCTTTAGAACTGAGAAATAGTTTCTCAACATAGAATATGAGCCAAGTAGCACACAGTGATAATAAGACTTTATCCATACATGGAGTGACTTGACATGGCCAGCACAGTTTTCTTCCAAACAGAACAAACTTCAACAATATTTTAACAGAAGAGATTTTTTTACAGATCAAGTATATCTTCTTGGATATGTGTTAGTGGCTGCGAATGGCTTGTCTGATCAAGAAGTGCTCACCCTTATATTTGCTTGAATTTGGTTAAAACTCAAATTTCACAAGAATTCAATTCAATACAATATTGCAACATGATAGCAAAACCCTTGACAGGCTGCCACTCACATCAAAAGCATTAGGTAGCCACCCATGAATACATATAGCATAGAAATCTCATGACAGAGTATCACGAAATAATGTTGTTTTTTCAAAGCTGGTCATCTCGCGCCACAAATCTCAGAATATGATGATAAAAGAGGAAAGGTAGGCAAGGACACATCTGTAGATATAATCTCCATAATATGGCATCTGATGGAAGATGACACAATTATTTCTCTGTTGAATTCTGTATAAATCTGACCAAACAAAAAGTCCTGGCATGTATTAACTCTATCTCTGGAAGGCCTTATTCACACAAACATGTTAAATGTCCGTGTGATGCCGTTTAAACAACAGCCATCAAACGAACCTATATAATTTAATGTGGCCGTTCACACGGCCGTTGTTTTAACGGACCGTGTGAAGGGTCCGTGAGCAAATAGGACATGTCCTATTTTTTCACACTTCACGCATCCCTCCAGAGACTCTAGTTAATGGGGGATGCGTGATATCGCATCCCGCAACGCAGAGCATGGATGCATCTCGGACGTGAAAAACAGCAGTTTTTCCACGTCTGAGATGTGCAACGCGCTTGTGAATCTAGCCTTAATGAAATTGGAGGAATGCAGAGGTACAGCAGGGCCCCATAGATTTCAAGGTTATACATATTATGATTGTGTGGATGAGTGCTAAAAAATGAAAATGGAGTAGGATTGTCTACAAAGTATCAAAAAATTAAAAAAAATTGCCACAAATAGGCGCAATTTTTAAACTTGAACCTAATTAGACACTTTTTTTTAAAGTGTTCTGATAAGGGGTGTTACTTAGTGAGAAAATGGTGTGACTTAGCAAAAAACAGGCATGGCTTAAAATGCACCAAAAGCATTGGAACAAAATTCTTGCACAACACAAGCCAAATCAAAAGTGAAGAGAAAAGCGTCTAAAAGGTCATGCAAAATGCACCAAAATGATCACACAGCACCATTAAATGTGGGCCATTGTTTCTCTCCTTTTAGCAGAAGGCCTAATTTCTTCATTTCCATTAGACTTGGGCAATGCTAAAGAATTAATTGATATTGCAACATCATATCCATAGCCAGTGTATTGTGTCAGGTACATGGCTATGTAATGCTACTGCAAGCTGTATTGCCATATTATAGGTGGACTCCCTGAAGCAATGGCTAGTTAATTTTGGCTTCTAGAAGGGACAACGAGTGACAGCAGTATATATTATTCTACAATGCAGTATTCTACATAGGACTGTTGGTTCAATGATCTAGAACTGCTCTTACAAAGTTAAACACATGACAATTACTACCAATACTACAAACTGGCAGTAGGGTTAGGATACGGCTACATGGAGACTTTGGTCGCAACACACATTGAGCGGAAAAAGGTCGATGTGTCGCCCTTCCTGCATCCCAGGTAATTAAAGACAATGTGGCTGCAGCGCGACCCACAGATTGCCGTATCCGCGACAGTCGCAAAAAAATCCACCAGGTTCAGACGTCTTGCAACTGTGGTGTTGCAGTAGTGGAAACCTGCGGGTCGCAACGCGGACACTTTGACCTTCATTACCTGCGATGCAGGCAGGGCAACTCAGCTATTTTTGGTCGTTCGATCTATGTCCCAGCTAAAGTCGCCATGTAGCCCTAGCCTTAAAAGGGTTGTCCACTACCGGACAACTGATGATAGGTCATCAGTACATGATCTGTGTCGGTGGGTAGGTCATCAGTTGTCCGGTAGTGGACAACCCCTTTCATTTACCAGTCTCTTTACTTCCGGAGTAATGGACTTATTAAAATGAATGTATCCCTTTAATTTAATCTACTTGTGGCAGAGCACCAAATAAGTGTTGCCTTGTCCAATCAGGGCAACACAGGCTGGAATTTTACAATGCGTTTTTATCGTGTTTTTTACCACAGTTTTGTAGTGATTTTCATGTGCTTCTTAATTGCTGTAAAAAAACAAATGGTAAAAACCTGATGTGTGTTATTGCGAATCATAGTGTGCGGGCATTACAGGTGAAGTACATGGTTTCAATGCCTCCCCTGTAATAATTGCACAACTAAAAACCACAATGCAACACTGCTGCGATTTGCGGTTAAACACATGCGGTTTTTACAGAAATTAAGAAGCACATGAAAATCACTACTGAATTGCAGTTAAAACGTAATCAAAATGCTTTGAGGAATTCCAACCATAGTATTTGCATTCACTTCCATGTGATAAACGGACAATATTTACACTGGTAAAAATATAGACATAATTTGCGATGTTACTGACATCAGTCTTCACACTACGACAGACATTGTACTAGTTAAACACAACGCACATACTGCATGGTAGCTGCACATCATAGAAATCAACCAATTTTTTTTAATTATACATCTGTAGATCGTGACTTCATTTTGCTTCTGACCTTTGAAGCTTCTCCTTAGAAACCAGCGCATCACGCACAATGTTCATGCTAAATTCACGTTTTCTCGCTGCTGTGAGGTGCACCTGGTATAAGTAGGTGTGTAGTAAGTGCGGTTAACCTTTCCATTGACAAACAAAATGTTATGCATTTAATGAAAATGTGTAGGGATGCATTTACATTAGACTTTTTGCCACAATTTTTATGCATTTTTTACCGCGCAAAAAACATGTTATGTAAATGCACCTTAACCCCTTTAGGACACAGCCTGTTTTGGCCTTGGACACAGCCTATTTTTTCAAATCTGACATGTGTCACTTTATGTGGTAATAACTCCGGAATGCTTTTACCTATCCAAGCGATTCTGAGATTGTTTTCTCATGACATATTGTACTTTATGTTAGTGAAAAAATTTGGTCGATAAATTCAATATTTATTTGTGAAAAACTTCAAATTTTAGCAAAAATTTGCAAAAATTTGCATTTTTCTAAATTTAAATGTATTTGCTTGTGAAACAGATAGTAATACCACACAAAATAGTTACTAGTTAACATCCCCTATATGTCTACTTTATGTTTGCATCATTTTTTTTCACGTACTTTTATTTTTCTAGGACGTTACGAGGCTTAGAACTTTAGCAGCAATTTCTCATATTTTCAATAAAATTTCAAAAGGCTATTTTTTCAGGGACCAGTTCAGTTCTGAAGTGACTTTGAGGGCCTTATATATTAGAAAGTCCCCATAAATCACCCAATTTTAAAAACTGTACCCCTCAAGGTATTCAAAACCACATTCAGAAAATATTTTAACCCTTTAGGCGTTTCACAGGAATTAAGGCAAAGTAGAGGTGAAATTTACAAATTTCATTTTTTTTGCCGAAATTCATTTGTAATAAAAAAAAATCTGTAACACAGAAGGTTTTACCAGGGAAACGCAACTCAATATTTATTGCCCAGATTCTGCAGATTTTAGAAATATCCAACATGTGGCCCTAGTGTCCTAATGGACTGAAACACAGGCCTCAGAAGCAAAGGAGCAGCTAGTGGATTTCGGGGCCTCCTTTTTTTAGGAATATATTTTAGGCACCATGTCAGGTTTGAGGAGTTCTTGTGGTACCTAAACAGCCGAAACCCCCCCAAAGTGACCCCATTTTGGAAACTACACCCCTCAAGGCATTTTTCTAGGGGTATAGTTAGCATATTGACCCCACAGTTTTTTTGCAGAATTTAGTGGAATTAGTCTGTGAAGATGAAAATCACCTATTTTTCTGTGGAAACATAGAATTTTTTCATTTTTACAAGGAATAAAGGAGAAAAAGCACCCCAAAATTTGTAAAGCAATTTCTCCCGATTACGGCAATACCCCATATGTGGTCGTAAACTGATGTTTGGACCCACAGCAGGGCTCAGGAGGGAGGGAGCGCCTTTTGGATTTTGGAGCGCAGATTTTGCTGGATTGGTTTTCAGTGCCATGTCGGGTTTGCAACGCCCCGGAGGGACCAAAACAGTGGAAACCCGCCAAAAGTGACCCCATTTTGGAATCTACACCCCTCAAGGAATTTTTCTAGTGGTATAGTGAGCATTTTGGCCCCTCAGGATCTTTTTTAGAGCTAGAGTGACCAAAAAACAGCGATTTTGGCGCTTTAAATTCTTTATTTATTACAGCGTTCACCGTGCGCAATAAATTACGTTTTAATTTATTCTGCCGGTCGGTACGATTACGCCGATACCATATGTGTATAGTTTTTTTTAAGTTTTGCAGCGTTTGCACAATAAGGCCTCATTTACACGAGCGTATTATACGCGCGTGCGACGCGCGTGCTTTTCACGCGTGTCGTACGCACCTATAATAGTCTATGGGGCTGTTTAGACGATGCGTGAATTTTGCGCTGCGTGAGTGCGTTGCGTAAAACTCACGACATGTTCTATATTCTTGCGTTTTTCACGCAACACGCACCCATTGACTTCAATGGGTGCGTGAAAACAACGCATGCCACACTGACGGTCCTGCGTTGTATGCGCGAAAATCACGCAAGAGCTGTCAAAAGGATGAATGTAAACAGAAAAGCACCACGTGCTTTTCTGGTTACAAACATCCAAACGGAGTGTCAAATTAGAGATGAGCGCACCGAACTTCACCGGGTTCGGCCGAACTCGTTTTAACCGAACCCGGCAAAAAATGTTCGGGTACGCGACGTCAGGAGACAGTCACTGCCCACGGTGCTCAAAGACTTAAACTGTTTCAGCACCATGGACAGTGACTTTCGATCACAATATACATATACGTGTAAAAAAAAACAGAAGTTCTGACTTACCGATAAGTCCCGGCTCCTTCCTCCAGTCCGACCTCCCGGGATGACAATTCAGGCCAAGTGACAGCTGCAGCCAATCACAGGCCAAGCACAGGCTGCAGCCAATCACAGGCTGCAGCGGTCTCATGGCCTGCCGCGTCATCCTGGGAGGTGGGGCCGGATGACAAGAGAGGGACGCGTCACCAAGGCAACGGCCGGGAGACCGGACTGGAGGAAGCAGGCAGTTCATGGTAAGTGTGAACGTCTTTTTTTATTCACAGGTTGGTGTATATTGTGATCGGCATTCACTGTCGAGGGTGCTGAAAGAGTTACTGCCGATCAGTTAGCTCTTTCAGCACCTTGGACAGTGACGGGCGTCGACTACCTCATCTCTATGATGGCGGCTGCGCGAAAATCACGCAGCCGCGCATCATACACGGATGACACACGGAGCTGTCAATTGCCTTTTGCGCACGCAAAACGCAGCGTTTTTTTGCGCGCGCAAAACGCACACGCTCGTGTAAATGAGGCCTAAAATGAAGTTTCTATAAAATAATTTATTTTCTGGGACACGCTATTCTGAGCCGTAACTTTTTTATTTTTTCGTCAAAAAAGCTGTGGGAGGTCTTGTTTTTTGCGGGACGTGTTGTAGTTTTTATTGGTACCATTTTGGGGTAAATGCGACTTTTTGATCACTTTTTATTCTATATCTTGGGAGGGGTGGTGAGCAAAAAATAGCGATGCTGACAGTTTTCAGTTTATTTTGTTTGCGGCGTTCACCGTGCGGAAAAATTAACATTATAGTTTCATAGATTGGGTCGTTACGAACGCGGCGATACCAAATATGTGCACTTTTTTTTTAACGTTTTCATTTTTTCCCTATAATAAATGACTTATTATAGGAAAACAAAACCTTTTATTTTTACACTTTTATAAAACATTTTTAAACTTTTTTTTTACTTTTTACACTTTATATTTTTGTTTATTAACTTTTCTTTTACTTTTTACACTTTATCTTTTTGACCTGCAGCTCTGATCGCTGCTAGAATACATTACACTACCTAGGTAGTGTAACGTATTCCAACTGTCAGTGTGATGTCACAGTCACTCTGACAGTTGGTCTACGAGGATCAGCAGAGGCTGATCCTCATAGGCTGACATACATGGCAGACCTGGGGGCCGTTGTCTGGCCCCCAGGTGCCATCACAAGCATCAGAAGCCCCCACGATTGCATGGGGGCTGCTGATGCGCTACATGCGGAGATCGCAATCGAGCCCCGCATGTAACGGGTTAATTGCCGAAATCAGCGGCGATGAGCCGCTGATCGGCAACACTGGAGAGTGTCAGCTGTCGGGGACAGCTGATCTCCAAGTTCCCGATGCACACTGTCGCCGACAGTGTGCATCGGGAACGGCACAGTGACTTTCTGTCACTCTGACAGGAAGCCTATCAGGACCAGCCGAAGGTTGGTCCTGATGGGCTTCTGTCCATGGCAGACCCGGAAGCCATTGTTTGGCTTCCGTTTGCCATACTAACTATCGGCAGACCCCGCGATTTCAGACGGGGGTCTGCCGATATGTTAGAAACCCCTAAAATTCGGCGATTGCACCCGATCGCCGAATTTAAGGGGTTAATGCGCCGAAATCAGCGGCAAAGGACCGCTGGCCGGCAAGAGGGGAGTGTCAGCTGTCGGCGACAGCTGACCTCCTGGTTCCCGGTGCACACTGTCGCCGACAGTGTGCACCGGGATTAACTCAGTAACTGTACGTCCTCGTGCGGGAAGTAACTTCCCGCAACGACGGACAGTTACGTCCTGGTGCGGATAGGGGTTAAAAAGCATTGGACTAAGTGCCCAGGGGCTGCACAACAGTTTAAGGCCTCATTTACACGAGCGTAATATACGCGCGTGCGACGCGCGTGCTTTTCACGCGTGTCGTACGCACCTATATTACTCTATGGGGCAGTTTAGACGATGCGTGAATTTTGCGCAGCGTGAGTGCGTTGCGTAAAACTCACGACATGTTCTATAATCGTGCGTTTTTCACGAAACACGCACCCATTGAAGTCAATGGGTGCGTGAAAACAACGCATGCCACACGGACGCTACTGCGTTGCATGCGCGAAAATCACGCAAGAGCTGTCAAAAGGATGAATGTAAACAGAAAAGCACCACGTGCTTTTCTGTTTACAAACATCCAAACGGAGTGTCAAATTAGAGATGAGCGCACCGAACGTCACCGGGTTCGGCCGAACTCGTTTTGACCGAACCCGGCAAAAAATGTTCGGGTACGCGACGTCAGGAGACAGTCACTGCCCACGGTGCTGAAAGACTTAAACTGTTTCAGCACCATGGACAGTGACTTTCGATCGCCATATACATATACGTGTAAAAAAAAACAGAAGTTCGAGCTTACCGATAAGTCCCGGCTCCTTCCTCCAGTCCGACCTCCCGGGATGACAATTCAGGCCAAGTGACAGCTGCAGCCAATCACAGGCCAAGCACAGGCTGCAGCCAATCACAGGCTGCAGCGGTCTCATGGCCTGCCGCGTCATCCTGGGAGGTGGGGCCGGATGACAAGAGAGGGACGCGTCACCAAGGCAACGGCCGGGAGACCGGACTGGAGGAAGCAGGCAGTTCATGGTAAGTGTGAACGTCTTTTTTTATTCACAGGTTGGTGTATATTGTGATCGGCATTCACTGTCGAGGGTGCTGAAAGAGTTACTGCCGATCAGTTAGCTCTTTCAGCACCTTGGACAGTGACGGGCGTCGACTACCTCATCTCTATGATGGCGGCTGCGCGAAAATCACGCAGCCGCGCATCATACACGGATGACACACGGAGCTGTCAAATGCCTTTTGCGCGCGCAAAACGCAGCGTTTTTTGCGCGCGCAAAACGCACACGCTCGTGTAAATCAGGCCTAACATTGATGTCATTATTTGCTTGCCATTATAGCAGACAAGCAATATGGCAACACCATGTGATATTTTATAGGAGTGCAGCAGGCGATGGGGGAGATTAAGGCCAAATGCACACGAGGCGTATTATGTGTGGATTTGCGGTGCATATTTTCATGCAGCAAATCCACAGCATAATAGAGTACCAGCAAAGTAAATGAGAATTCAAGAAATCTCATATACATGTTGCAGAATTTTTCGGCACGTAAATCAACCCGTGGAGCGTATTTTAGAAACTGCAGCATGTCAATTTATCTTGCGTTTCCGCTTGCAAATTGTACCTGACTAGTTTTTAAAAAAACGCATTAAAATGTAAAAACCGCACCTAAAAACGGATAAAAAAACACACTATTAGTTGCGGATTTGACCTGCGGAACTTCCTGCGTTTACCTGCCTTGTCGATGCAAATTTTCTGCATCAAATTCCACAACGTGTGCATGTGGCCTAAGGCCTACTAAAAACCAACACGTATAATTGCCAGCATTTTTTAATGTAAGATGCGTTTTTCTGGCGTTTGTTATTTAGGGTATGTTCACAGAATGTCACATGTGAAAGCTGCTTGCATTTTATGGAAAATTTGTGTGATTTTGTAATGCTGCAATTGGCTGTGTGGTTTTCACAGGGGAAACACATTTTTAAACATACATATATGTAATTTCTTAAAGTTGTGAGGACTATAACGTTTTAAGTTTCACCTACTCTTGATCTGCTGTTTGTTTTTACTATTTATCTCATCCAGTGATATTTTTAAACATGTTTCAACTGTAAGAACTGTGTGGCTACTTACCGCATCACAAAACTGTTGCAATTCACGGTAAACACACACAGTTTCACATGCGTTTTTAACACGGTTTTGATGTGGCTCTTAACCATTATACCCAAAGGGTATATTCACACGTGGTCAAATAGCGGTTAATTACAATGCATAATAATTATATAAAAGTATAATTGCAATGTTATCCCAGGAGGCCAGACTGCAGGAAGAAGGAGGGCGTTTTGGGTAAGTTTTTTTTCCTAGTTGCGATTTTTGCGGCGTACGAATACGCCGCAAAAGTCGCAACATTGGTTTTCTGTGGCGGGTTTTGCACCCCCATTGAATTCAATGGGGAAAACCCGCAACGGAAAACCAACAAAAACACAGCATAAATTGACATGCTGCGGAATTAAATTCCGCACCGCAGGTCAATTTATTAACGTTTATGCTGCGTTTTTTCCTGCAGCGTGGGCATGAGATTTTCTGAATCTCATCCACTTTGCTGCTACTGCAATTGCTGCGGAATTTCCGCACACAATTCAGTTTCGGAAATTCCGCAGCGTTTAGGCTATGTGGGAACCCGGCCTAATTTTGTACATGCATTTTTTTCCGGCATTTTTAAAGTCCTATAGAGAAGCCTATAGGAAAAACGCGAGAAAAAAACACCACAGCTAGAGCATTCTGCATTTTGAAAAAAAACACTGAACCCAAAAATGCTACCAATACAGCACTAATTGAAATGCTGTGTAGACTTTTCAATAATTTACTATAAACTTTAAAGTAACATCTGGCCGCAGCGTTTTTCTAACCTATAAACCCATACACACCTGGTTTAGCCCACACTGATCATGCTCCCATAGTGCCTCCCAGACAGTATAATAACAAATAGCTGCCCCCACACAGTATAATGCCCTCCAGCTGCCCCCATACAGTATAATGCCCCCATAGCTGCCACCATACAGTACACTGCCCCATAGATACCCCCATACAGTATAATGCCCACACAGATGCCCCCATACTGCATAATACCCACACAGATTCTCCCATGCAGTATAATGCCCATACACATTCCCCCATACAGCATAATGCCCCCATTGCTGCCCCATACAGTATAATGCCCCTTTAGCTGCCCGTAGGGCCAGTGCTCTTGTAGATAGTGACACAGTGCCATGTAGATAGTGTTCATGTACATAGCGCCACGGTGTCCCATGTAGATAGTGCCCCTATATAGTGCCACAGTGTCCATGTAGATTGTGCCACACCCCCCTTGAAGATAGCACCACCCCCACTGTAGATAGCACCATTGGGACTCCTTCTAGGAGCGAAATCCCCAGCCAGAGCATGGGCCGAGGATTCCGCTCCTAGGGGGAAGCCCTGATGTCACTGTGCATATATGGACAGTGACATCAGTGACTACTCCTTGAGTGGAATCTCTGTTGCAGACTGGCCAGGGATTTCACTCCAGGATGAGCCCCTGACGTCAATGTCCATATAAGGACAGTGACCTCAGGGGTTTCCTCTTGGAGCGGAATCCCCGACCAGATCATCGGCAACGGGGATTACGCTCAAGGAGTAGCCACTAATTCTGAAGCAGGGAACCATAAGCTACCTGCTTCAGAATTAGTTCATAGCGGAGGAGCAGAGTGAGCTCCTCCGCTCGCTGAGGACTAACCAGGCACAGCGCTACTTTAAGTGTTGTGCTTGGGGAAGCTGATGACTTTACTACCCATATATGGACAGTGATGTCAGTGGCTACTCCTTCAGTGGAATCCCCGTTGCAGACTCTGGCTGGGTATTCCGCTCCAGGAGGAGCCCCTGACGTCAATGTCCATATATGGACAGTGGCCTCAGGGGTTTCCTCTAGGAGCGGAATCCCCGGCCAGTTCATCGACAATGGGGATTCCGCTCAAGGAGTAGCCACTGACGTCACGGTCCATATATGGACCGTGACATCAGGGCTTCCCCGAGCACAGCGCTTACACATGTGCCCAGGGAGTCCTCGGTGAGCGGAGGAGCTCCCTCTGCTCCTCTGCTATGAACTAATTCTGAAGCAGGGAGCTGATGGTTCCCTGCTTCAGTAATAGGTTTAACTAGTTGACAGCTGGAGATACCCCCGGCTGCCCAGGATACCGCCCGGAATCCGGAACTGTACCACTAAATCCGGGACGTTTGTAATGTATACAGTTGTTAAAATACCAACCGGTTTGCAGAAACCAGGAGAGACGGGATGCCGATCCGTTCCCCCTTCCCTCGATTCAATTGTACCCCGTATGCATATCTGTTGTTAAAAATGTGAACCACACCTCTGCTATGAGTGCTTTACTACGGATCAATAAGTCCATGTGCATGAACCCTAAAATGCTATTATAATTCAAATTAAATATCCTATAAATATAAAGAGGCATAATTTCTTGTTCACAGTATATTATTTATGTGTATGTTTCCACATTTTACGTGCCAAAATACGCATCAAAAAGCGCTTGGAAGAAGCTTTGCATTGACTTTAATCAGAATATTCATCATTAGTGCATATGACGCATTTTTTACACTTGTGTTATTAAATTATGTCATGTAAAAGGAGAAGCGTTTTGTAAATTTTTGGGTGCATTCGTTTAATTTCAATGGGTAGAGAAAAAAAACACATTAAAAAAAAAAGCCTCCAAATTACGCAGTGTAAACATAGCCCTTAAAAGGAATGGTAGATATTAGTAAAGAACTACCCAAAACGACTATTATTGTTGTGTCTGTAAAAAAAAGTGTTGGGGACCATTCACAAATATGGCGTTCATGCCAGTAAAATGCAGTTATTTAAATGACATTTCTCCCCTAATATATATGCAGCTATGGAATTATATCACATCATCTCATTTTGCAGATCCTGTGTCCTGTGACTCTTAATAGAGGAAGTATAGAAAAAGATGACGATGATTAATTACATTGTTCATATCTGGATGAATTATTTTCTCTTAGAGAAAATATTTCCTTGTTGCCCATAGCAACAGCACGGCACTGGACGAATAAAATCTGGACTCTTGTTACTATGGGAAAAAACACAGGAAACATTGGATTGAATACAAGTATAGTAATGTGAGCTTTTCTGTTTGTCTGTCTTTGGAATTTAATGCAATGAGACATGATGAGAAAATATGAGAAAATATAATCCACCAGTACATAAAAATAGATTTAGTGAAAGATTTAAATGAATATATTTCTCTTTGATTTGGAGACCTATTTTAAGTAAGGTGATTTACAGATCATGGGTCAGATTGACCTTTACTTAAGTATCTGTTCAAGCGGACAGGAAAGTATAGTTTATTATACCTATTATCAATAGATATTTTATTACCTCTCATTACACTTCATCTAGACAACAATCACACAATAAAGTCCAATATGTTATGCAGTTGCTCGCCGCAAGCAATGAGTATAAGCAGTAGTTGCTTAGCAATAGTCCTACATCTACTGCAGCTGGTTATCGGCATTTACACTGTATTACCATGGTTGATCAGCGGTTAACACGGTTCCCTCACAACACTGATGTCCTGGGTTCAAATCCAACCAAGGGCAACGTCTATGTGGAGTTCCTATGCCAAAGAGCGATGACAGTTTGGCAGAATATGTTATCGCTATACTCAGTGGCGTTCTTTAGCACCATGTAATTGCCCGGAGCCCTGGAGGTCAGGGAGCCCTTGCAGCCTATGAGATGCTGGGACAAGATCCTGGCGTGGTGATGTCGCTGCATCGAGCCAGTCTACGCAAGTGTCCAGTCTTGACATCTTATAGTCTGCAGACTTAACATGACTGAGGCCGCCAGTTGTGCAGCTCCGTTCATCATGGGGCTAGATGAGCTTTATTATTTGTTTAGGGGGCAATATTACTAAATGGGGGCAGTATCTACAGGGGGCACTGTGTGTGGCACTTTCTACAGGAGATACTCTCTGTGGCACTATCTACAGTGGGCACTGTGTGTGGCACTATCTACTGGGGCACTGTGTGTGGCACTCTCTATAGGGGCAGTATGTCTGACACTTTCTACAGGCGGCATATTGTGTGACATTCTCTACAGGTATCTTTGATTAGGGCCACCAGACATAACTTTGCTTGGGGCCGCAGAAATGCCAAATCCATCCCTGGCTATACTGTATTTCTAATTAAGAAAACTTATGTCAGTATGCCCTATAAGAACATATGGGTAATAATATAGAGGGGGGACCCCCCTCTATTTGAGACAGAATGGAGAGACGCTTTGTACTAGTGGTGCAGACTCGAACCATCAGAACAAGACTTTCCCCAGCAATATCCGGTCTTTGCCAGGGATGCCAGTTACTGGACCAGTGGCGATCTGCGGAACTTTATGGCTGATGCAATCTGAAAGGGGTTGTATATGATATGATCACCCCTTTAATTGTAGCTCTGCTCTTTATATTGTAGGCTTGATTAAAAAAGCCTTAAACTGTACCTCCAATGTTTGGCCCAAGAGGAATAAAATCCATAGCTTAATCCTACTTGGAAATACAATTAAATCGCTATACAAATTGTGTTTCTACCTTACTCCTGTCCGTAATTATCCCCCATGATCCTGTTCTAGCCATAGATGTTCATTCAGCTATGGCGTGCTGTGCAAATGGGCGGTCAGTTCCGGGTCCTGGCGTCCTGTACTGTGCTGCTGAAAACGTCTACTCATGAATGCACTTGGCAGGGCATCCAATCAGCATTTAGAGACGCCTGATTCTGTCTTAGTGGCCAGCAGCGGTCGCTATTCTATACAAACTTTCATCGGTTGCGCGCACGCTTCCTGCATGGCTAGCAAGATGCTTCTGTTCTCCCTACAATCTGTATCCAGCATCTGTAAGAGCTGGATACGGATTGCTCTTGACAACGAGCGTGCAGGGCTCAAGTAACAGCAGGCAAACCAGAAGAAGGTAGGAGTGAAGACGGGACAATAAGAGGAAAACCATAGGATATGAGTAATTACTATACTGTCATGAACAAATACACAGTAAACAGTGAGGTCCCGGTTCTTCCCAAACCTCTGTTCCTACCTACTTGTACGACCCGACCTAAACGACGGTGCACAACTGGGCGGCATTCCCTATACTGGTACAAGTGAAACTGACAAACAGATAAGACAGAGACAGTACGAAATAACAAAGGGTCACCTGGGAAGTACACTGAGGGAGAGGGAGGGCAATTGCGCCGCGGACAAGCCCGGGCGCAAAAGGCGGAGTCAGGCAGGCAGGGTCAAACCGGGAGAGTGCGGAAAAAACAAAAGTCAGAAGGCAAAGAAAAGTCAGGAGTCCAGCCGAGGTCAGGTCACAAGAAGTCAAAAAGCTAGTCGCTCAGGGGAGTCTGAAACAAGGGAAAGCACCAGGCAAGGAAACACTAATTACAGACAAATGCCAAATATCCTAGGCTGAACTAAATAAGGAGAGGGCGGGAGCTCAGGAACGTCAGCCAGGCTTTGATTGGCCTGACGCCCCTGAGCTCCTATTGGCTGCAGACTGCCTCAGTCTGCCAGGCCGGGCGACGCCTGAGTGAGTAACTCTTGATGTCCTGGAGACCGAGGGAGCCGCAGGCAGAGAGTACGTGACATATACATTATGAATATCCTTAGATTTTTAATTAAAAAACAGCAATGAAAAGTTGATGACCTTTACAGGTACACTATAATACATACACATACATATACAAGTCCAAACTAATCTCTCTTTAACCCCTTAAGGAAAGCTAATTTTCGCATTCAGGAGGCAGCATATTTTTTCTTTTTTGCCTCAACGCATTCTGAGTGTATTTTGTATGGCACATATAACATAGCATTTTGTTTATATTCATTTTTTTATTTTTGTGGAATGCAAATAATGATTAAGGTGACACCTAAAACTCTAAAATTTTTTTTTTTTTTTTTTATAATTTCATTCATTCTATTTTTTTTTTACTTTTGCAAAAAATGTTTGCCTTACAAGGGGGATTGACTCAGGGCAGCACTGGGGAACTTTAAAATTGATCACTTGGGTTGATAATCAGGGTACAAAGGGAGCTCGCATTTAACCCTTCGTTAAACAGACTGGATCTTAGTTTTCTTCTATACCGCCCATTGCCACGGGGTGGCATTTTAAAATCACAGTTGCCCATCCTCCCACTACTGCTGAATTTTCAGTGCCCAGCTGCCAGTACCGGAGAGGTAGAAGTTAAAAAAATTAAAGGACACAAAGCTATGAATAGCAAAGGATAAAAAAAAAGGGCAAATTAATTAGTTAATCAAAATGAATGGGCAAGATATATTGTATAATTGTAAGGTGTGATCCTCTGATAGACAAATGTGTAAGTGGGCATCTTGTTTGCCGCTCAAAATCTGCTTTTGGGGGGGAAAAGGAATTAGGCTGGTTGGGTTAGAACATGCTTGATCCTTTTATCATGCAGGAGATAATCGTTGCCAGAGGTGTCAAGCAACAACATATTTAGATCTCCATATGGCAAAAAAAAAATGCACGCTTACGTGAAATCGCTGCAGTAACAACAGTGGTTAGCACACATAGGGGGAGAATTTAACAACGTTTTTGATGTTCAAAAGTCACATACGGCTCAAAAGTTGCAATAATTATGACTTCTAAGCCATTTCGACCACTTTTGCCACTTTGTAAACTAGAAGGTGGAGATTAGTGGAAGGAGTTTGACCACCTGTGGCCTGTCATATTTACTATAAACTGAACTAGACCCTGGCTGGCATAGATTTCATTCAGTGGTGCACGGAAATTAGAAGATGCATAAAGTCATTGAGTTTGGCTTCTCTTTTAATAACTTTGTCGAAACTTACTTCAGCTTGTTTCTTATGAAGACTGGCGTATGAAGCGCCAGTCTTACTAAATCCCTCCCATAGAGCCTTCTTGTTTGAAAATCAGTGGTGGTCCGAGATCACAGACTTGATCTTTGTGATCGCTTCACATCTATCCATGGCATATCAGAATATATTTTGATTAGATTTCCCCTTTAACGACAATTAAATTGGTTTCAGGATTTACTGTGTATTAAAAAAGGGTAAGACTTGTACAGTGAATGTATTAAAGCCGGGCTGAGATTGAATGGAGAATACGTTCGATAAGCATGTGACTTTCATACATGTCTCTTTCTGATATCCAGATTTATGTAAAAGACCAACTAGCACTTAGGAGAATGCTGCATGAACTTCAGTTAGGAGAATGGGGAAGGTCCTAGACATGTCCACAGGATGTAATTCTCACAAAAAGCATGGTTCAACAGCAGCACACGTCTCCCAAATTTCAATCAATATGTACTTTTATTGGTCAAACATCGAGGTAAAAAATGGCAACGTTTCGATCGGAATTTGGGAGACGTGTGCTGCTGTTCAACCATGCTTTTTCTGAGGATTACATTACGTCAGACTGGGTTTGTCTGATTTTACAGCGTGACACCGCTCCTGATATCGGGATTTGTGCTGCTTCAAATACTTTATTTTTTGGATGTCCACAGGATGTGCCATAAATGTCAGATAGATGCGTGTCCCACCTCTGGGACCCGTGATTTCCGTTTGCCTCTTTTTTGCCTCTTTTTTGCCTCTTTTATGCACCGGACCCGTCGTTTGGCTGGAAGCAATAGCGTAGTCGACTACGCTATTGCTTCCGGCCAAACGACTGATCCGGTGCACAAAAGAGACAAACGGAAACCACAGGCACCGGCTCCGTCAGCATTGAAATCAATGGTGATGGAGACGGAAACCTCTGGTTTCCGTCGGTGTCAGTTTGTGTCTGCTCAGGGTCCCATTCTAATGGAAACCTCCGACGGAACGTCAGAACGGGACCCCAACGCAGATGTGAATGAAGCCTTATGCATTATGTTTAACGGATACGTTTTTTTTTCCTGCACATGCACAGACTAAAATTGAAAGCAAGAGAGATGCAAAGATAAAAACGGATCCGGTAAAAGCGGAGTATAACGGATGACAAACTGACACAAACGGAAAGAAGATAGTCCGTTTTTTTGACGGATCCGGTAAACTGATCCGTCAAAAAGAAATATATTTTACCCTCTGCTGCATTCAGTCTGGCATCAGTCAGTCTGTCAGTTTGATTTAAAATTCAACGGATCCGATACAACGGATGCCACAATGCAGTTGTGAACAAAGCCTTACTCGCTGAGCTATGCTGTTTCTGTAACACCCATAATAGTTAATGGCAGTTATGGAAGCAGCAAGCTACGCTGTTTCCGTGACTACTATTCAGTTCTATGGGAGTTACGGAAACAGCGTAGCTCAGCAAATTATGCTATTTTTGTAACTCCTGACCACCTAACCATGAAGTGGCCGGGAGCCAGCGTGAGCACAAAAAGCTAGAACGGAGTTTAGGGGGCACTGTTCTACAGAGAGGTGCGGGTCCCAGTGGTGCGACCTGCATCTATCTGACATTTATGACATATCCTGTGAATATGTCATAAATGTCCCTGATGGGAAAACCCCTTTAAATTAAATTACTTTAAAAAAAAAAAAAACACATACGAATTACTCACAATATATACCAAATTCCTGTATGCAAAAGTCAATAAAATAGTTTATATAGGAAAAATAGATACAGTATGTTCTACATGAATCCAGGCATCAGGCAAAAGAACCTGAAAATATGCTTTAGTTCTTAAGGAAACAACGTATGCAGCCCGTTATCCTGACTCTTTGAAGGCTGCGTTTGCGGTACATTGAGTAACATCCTTTCTACGCTGAAGATAAAGGATGACATGGCCTGATAAATGCTAGAAGTTGGTTTGAAGCCATCTCCTACTTGAAAACTTGTTTATAAAACTTTAGGCCCCATTAACTGTTTGACAAGGAACAATGAAGTTATTCTCTCTTGTGGCCATATTTGTTCTGGTTTTAATCTTTTTGGCACGAGTGATTTGCACTGACTTGGGAGCAATTAACCAGCTGTTTGGCACGCTTGGGTTGGCTATGTTTCATATGTCTGCATGTGACAGAGAAGCAGGAAGCCAAAACCAAATCGTATTACCTATTATGATAAATGTCTTTTAGTTGATGTACTAGTATGGTGCCAAGTCTTTCTACATGCCATCACTATTTTACCAAATGCATTTAGGTATCAATGTTTTTGTATTCTCATTTTTTTAGAAGTCAGAAAAAAAAAAGTGTCCAACATTAGACCTAAAGTGAATCTGTCAGCTGAATATGCTGTCCCATGTAAGGCCAGCATATGATAGTTCTAGGTCCATATTTGTAGTAGCCAAAATGGCATGCAAGATGTTGTGCTGTTTAGCTAAAAGGAGAGCTGAAATAATACACCGGAGTTATAGTTATGAGTCTGGCATTTTCATGGGGAGAGCGCTGCCCCCGCTTCTCCCTGCCTCCCCCCGCCCTACGGGCAGGTCATTGACAGGCTGCTGTGTATACAGATGGTTTACATATTAAACAAAGGAGTACAAAATAAATTTAGCAAGATTATGTCATCACATTGCATATAAGTAGTGTATGCGCAAAAGTAATAGCCTGTCTGTATACAGAGTATATTAAACAATATAACTGTCAAAATTAAGAAACAAGGGTGCAAAGAAAAAGAATATAAATATACAGGAATCACACCAAGACTGACACCAGAACTGCCAAGCTATGGAAATTTAGATATATTTGACTTATGTCTGGCTATCATATGTTTATGAGTATAGTTAGTCTTAATTGATTGGAAAATTTCTGTCTCGGAGGGAATTGTAGTTGATTTCCAGTTTCTTGCCAGGAGGTCGTTGATGAGTACGGTGGTGGGGTTGGATGGAAGATATATACAGATATAATATGACTAATGCGGCTGTCCGATCAAAGTAAAAACAAAAACAGAAGACACATATGAAGTTCCACATGGTTTCTATTCATGGGCAAGCCTAAACTACATGTAGAAGCATAGCTGTAGAATCAGACCCACACCAGCATAGGGGGGAGGGAGAAGTAAAATCAGGGAACATCTTAGAAAGTTTGTATGGGAGGTTATACCATCTCAGTAATAGTTTGTAATATGCAGGTAAACCTACTAGGCGCTCAGGATTTAGATGCCACTGTTGTATAAAAAATGATATCTGTTGGTCTGAGTCCCACCTAGTCATATGAGAATGTTTGGTGAATAAAGTGTCAGCATTATAGTATTGGTAGAAGACTTAAGTACCTTTTAGTATTTTGCCTTATTCACATCTCGGTTTTTTTCTTCCATTGGAGGTATACTGTATGTCAAGAGGAGTCCCGTTGTATACCTCAGACGTCAACGCTCTGGCCGGGGGATTCCACCCCTGGAGGAGCCCCTGACGTCACTCTCCATATATGGACAGTGATGTTAGGTCCTGGAATTCCAGGCCATATATGGACAGTGATGTCAGGGGCTTTCAACTACAATCAGAAGTCAGAAGTGCTCCGACTGGAGAAGCCCCTGATGTAACTGTCCATATATGGACATCTTGTGCATGCCACGGGATTTTACACACCTGAACACATATTTGGCAAATTCTGCCATCTTCAGCGATACCAAATGTGTGTGCATTTCTAACATGCAGGACACACGGCGGAGGTTACTATGAATGGTGCACAAACTGGCTTTTGTAGAGTACATTTTTTAATTCTGGTTTGCTGTCACCACATAATAGTTACAGATGTTATGAAGTGCCAACACACTGTGAATACTCCCAAAATTAAATGAGACCTCTAAGGTATTCATGTAACAACATATAAAAGATTTTAGCCCTTTGTTTTTTCCAGACAATTCATTGACTTTGGTGTAAAAAACTTAAACCAGCATTTTTTCCAAATATGTGAATTCAGGTGACGCTTTTTTACATCTGCTGCATGTCACCGGGAAAGTACACTTGAACACATATTTGGCAACTTCTGTCGTCTTCAAAGATA
Organism: Rhinoderma darwinii; assembly: GCF_050947455.1. Lineage (NCBI taxonomy): Eukaryota > Metazoa > Chordata > Amphibia > Anura > Rhinodermatidae > Rhinoderma > Rhinoderma darwinii. Next base: position 46,713,657 of record NC_134693.1, read on the forward strand.
GCAAATGCGTGTGCACTTCTTAGACGCTGGGCCCAAGGTGGAGCTTAGACTGAATAGTGTGCAAACTGGCTTTTGGAGAGCAAATTTTCCAAAGATGGTTTGCTGGCACCATACGACCATTACAGATGTTGCGAAGTGCCAAAACACTGTGAACGCTCCTCGAAAATGACTCTGTTAGGAAATTAGATCCCCCAAGGTATTCATGTAATAACATATAAAAGATTTGAAAATCTGCAGCATAAAATGTCTGCAGCATGTGGAGGAGATTTATAAAATTTCAACTAAATTTCCTGTACTGTAACCGCCTGAGGACTTTACCTGCACAAATCTGCAGGTAAAATCTGCAGCAAATACACCACATATAAAATTACCCTACGGCTTGGGCTACATGGTGACTTTGGCCATGACATAGGTCGCACGGCCAAAAATCTCTTTGTCTCTTAGCCTACATCACGTTGCGATCTGCAAGTTTTCGCAACACAACTTATGTATAAACTTATACAACTTTTTGGATTCTTTGCAACTGTCATGTCGTGGCAACTTGCGCGTGACGACGCGGCCACATTGACTTTTATTACTTGCAATGTAAGCTGGGGGACATATCGATCTTTGGCGTGCAACCTGTGTCAAACTGCACAATACATCAATATATTTATGATATTAAATAGAATAAGCAAAGGGTGACAGCACTCCGTTCAAATTTAGTGAAAAAGCAAGTGGAGTTTATTCACCTCTGCAACGTTTCAGCCCAGCTTTCTCTGCATGAGAAAGGCCCCATTGAGCTGGGCTGAAACATGGCGGAGGTGAATAAACTCATCTTGCTTTTTCATTAAATTTGAACGGAGTGCTGTCACCCTTTGTTTATATTATACCCTATTTGGATACTGGATCAGTGCTCAAGGACTTGCACCAATCTCTATTCCACAGTGCTACTTTTGCTTTGATTTTTTGTATTATATTAAACAGACAGACAGATAAATAGATAGAAATAATAATAATCTTTAATTATAGGACACAAAAAAATCTGCATTTAGATAGATATATAAAAATATTATAATTATCATGATCTATTTATCTAAATGCAGATTTTTAGTGTCATACAAATAAAGATTATTATTATCTCTATCTACCCATCTACCTACCTATCTATCTCATATATATTGATATATAGTATAGTTTTAGGCTGGGCCTACACAACGACTTTGGCTGTAATACAGGTCGCACGGCCAAAAATCGATTTGTCTCGTAGCCTTTATTCCAAATAAAAAAGTGACCTAACAAAGAAATTTAATATTATATTGTATAATGGATCCATCATACTAGGCATGGCTACATTAAGATCGGAAGCCATGACGGTAGTGTGAACAGAGCCTTCGTTCTGCAAAACTTTCTTGCCCATTTTGTGCCCTCAGTGGCAATTCTGCCTTGGGTTACCTTGAGCGGACTAACATGAAACAGACTGGTTGCTATGGACATGCGGCCTGGCGACCGCACTTAAAAATTATGGTTGTAAGTAAAAGCATCCTTAGTAACCGGACTACCAGACATAAGTAACACTTTGCCATTACTATTGTATGTTTTTACCTCTCTAGGAGCCTCGGTTTGGATGAATTCTTCATAGATTTTCTTAGCTTTTGCTGCCTGCTTGGCTGGGGACTTGGTCTTTTTGTAATCCTCACAAGCCATCCAGAACTCAATGTTCTCCTCGCTGAATTCCATCTTCAGAAAACTCTGGAAGGCAGAGAGTCCATCTAGACAATGGGTAGAAATGGATTTAAGGTCACAATATGTTACATTTATTTATGTGTACTCAAATAACGTCACAGATAAGTCAGACGCAGTGTGCAGACTATATTGACCTCATAGTAATCTCATGATGCTGACAGATTGGTCAACTCCAGACAAATTGGGAAACCATTGGGAATATTTGTGTGCATTAACCTTTTCATGACCAAGGGTCATTGATGCACCTGTGTCTAGGTCACATTTTTCATTTCGGATATGCACTTATTTAAATGATAATATCTTTGTAACCGTTTTGTATATCATAACTATTTTTACTTTAATTTTTTACAAGACTTATGAAGTTTTCATTCTTTAGATTAGTTTAATTAATTACAAGTTTTTCATGAGAAGACAATTAACTAAAAATGTAAAGAAAACACTATATATATATATATATATATATATATATATACACACACACACACTACATATACCGTTTGTATATAAATATATATACAATTAGGCTACATTCACATAGTGCCGCAGTGCCCACTGTAGATAGTGCCACTCTGCCCATATAGTGCCACAGTACCCACTGTAGATAGTGCCACAGCTCCGACATAGTGCCACAGTGCCTATTGTAGATAGTGCCCACATAGATAGTGCCACAGTGCCCATGTAGATAGTGCCACAGTGACCCCTGTAGATCGCGCCACACCTGCCTCCCCTGCCATATATGGACAATGATATCAGGGGCGGAATCCCCGACCAGAGCGTTGGCAATGCTCTAACCAGGCATTCCGGCATCTCAAAGCCTCTAACGTCACTGTCCATATATGGACAGTGATGTCAGGGGCTGCCTCTGGGAACAGATTCCCCGGCCAGAGCACTGCTGACGCTCTGGTCTGGGATTCTGACATCTCAAACATCACTGTTCTTGAGCTCAAGTTTAAAACTGTATTTGAGATACATAAGTTTATTTGATATTCTTCTGTAATTATTTTCTTTCAATAGTCACAACGTTTTGGCTTCTTCAAAAGGAAAGCTGTAAGAAACGTTTAGGTAAATGAAGTGCCTTATTTAAAGAGGCTCTGTCACCAGATTTTGCAACCCCTATCTGCTATTGCAGCAGATAGGCGCTGCAATGTAGATTACAGTAACGTTTTTATTTTTAAAAAACGAGCATTTTTGGCCAAGTTATGACCATTTTTGTAATTATGCAAATGAGGCTTGCAAAAGTCCAAGTGGGTGTGTTTAAAAGTAAAAGTCCAAGTGGGCGTGTATTATGTGCGTACATCGGGGCGTTTTTAATACTTTCACTAGCTGGGCGCTCTGAAGAGAAGTAACATCCTCTTCTCTTCAGAACGCCCAGCTTCTGACAGTGCAGATCTGTGACGTCACTCACAGGTCCTGCATCGTGACGGCCACATCGGCACCAGAGGCTACAGTTGATTCTGCAGCAGCATCAGCGTTTGCAGGTAAGTCGATCTTACCTGCAAACGCTGATGCTGCTGCAGAATCAACTGTAGCCTCTGGTGCCGATGTGGCCGTCACGATGCAGGACCTGTGAGTGACGTCACAGATCTGCACTGTCAGAAGCTGGGCGTTCTGAAGAGAAGAGGATGTTACTTCTCTTCAGAGCGCCCAGCTAGTAAAAGTATTAAAAACGCCCCGATGTACGCACCTAATACACGCCCACTTGGACTTTTACTTTTAAACACACCCACTTGGATTTTTGCAAGCCTCATTTGCATAACTACAAAAATGGTCATAACTTGGCCAAAAATGCTCGTTTTTTAAAAATAAAAACGTTACTGTAATCTACATTGCAGCGCCTATCTGCTGCAATAGCAGATAGGGGTTGCAAAATCTGGTGACAGAGCCTCTTTAAGGACTCTTGTCTCCTTTGCCTTCCGGTGTGTATGACATGTACTATGTTTTCTCAGAATCGTTCCTGTTTACTGTTAAAGGACATTTGTATATATGAATGTCCTGTACAAGTTATTTTTTCCTCGAAGTCAGTTGTACGGAATATGTGATAAATTGGTACATAGTGACAAGAATTATCTCTTCTGCTCTATTTCCGGTTGTGGATAGGAAGGTACATCATCGCTTTGAGTTTTCTCCCACTTGCCCACGCTTTCATTTAATTTACATCTTGAACAATGTTTACGCTAAAGATAAACAATTATTTTCTGGAAGTATCTAGGAATATGATGTAATTACAAGTCTTAATTTATTCAGCCAGAGCATCAGTCTGAAACAGTAGCACCAATTTATGCAATGCTCACAATAAGAACAATAGGAATGTAAGTAAAAAATAATGACAGTAAGTAAGAAATGAATTGCAGGATGTAATGATAATGTGACAATGGTGCCAGACTCAAGAAAAGACAAGTTATAGGAAGACCATCCTCAAAATTAATTTTACTATATTCTTGGTGCTAGTTTTCTGAAAATATCAGTACAATTATATAAAAGTTTACATTAATGGTAACATTGGCATTGGTCCCTTTAAAGAGGCTCTGTCACCACATTATAAGTGCCCTATCTTCTACATAATGTGATCGGCGCTATAATGTAGATTACAGCACTGTTTTTTATTTAGAAAAACAATCATTTTTTACGGAGTTATGACCTATATTAGCTTTATGCTAATGACTTTCTTAATGGACAACTGGGCATGTTTTACTTTTTGACCAAGTGGGCGTTGTGGAGAGAAGTGTATGACGCTGACCAATCAGTGACCAATCAGCGTCATACACTTCTCCCCATTCATTTACACAGCACATAGTGATATAGCTAGATCACTATGTGCAGCCACATACACACACACACACTAACATTACAGCAATGTCCTGAGAGTTAATAGACATCACCTCCAGCCAGGACGGGATGTCTATTCACAATCCTGACACTTCGGTAACGTTTCTGTGAGATTTACAGCAAGGCAAGCGTAATCTCATTTTAAATGACAGTTTACAGCGTAATCTCAGCGTCATACACTTCTCTCCACAACGCCCACTTGGTCAAAAAGTAAAACACGCCCAGTTGTCCATTAAGAAAGTAATTAGCATAAAGCTAAAATAGGTCATAACTCTGTCAAAAATGATCGTTTTTCTAAATAAAAGACACTGCTGTAATCTACATTATAGTGCCAATCACATTATGTAGGACATAGGGCACTTATAATGTGGTGACAGAGCCTCTTTAACTGACTTGCCTTGGGGAATTCAAATTCTTTGCACTTTCCCTACTCTGACATTACCAGACTACTTAAGGCATCTGTGCCCTGCAAATGGGATCCCAACTGTCGTAGATTAGGTCCTGGGCTGGATTGTATTGAGGGCAAAAGGGGCAATTGCACTACTTAGGGGTCTTTGCCACACAGCTCCCTACAGATCCTTATAAGACCCTCCCAGCAGAAAGACATGTGGGATTGAAAATAGCTTGTATTTATTACTAATGGTCGCAGCTCCATTCCCCTGCCTGCTGACTAGAAGAAATCTAGTTTTTATTGACAAATGGAGAGGGGGATTGGCAATAACTTCTCTCCCGGTTGAAAATTTGATCGATTATGTTAAAATCCAACATGCCAAAACTTGTTTCCTTGAAAAGCAGACAGCGGGAGACAATGGGGTTAAGAGTGGGACAAGGAGTAGGCGAGGTACGCATTTGCCTATTGTGTCAATCAACTTCAGGTCTGGGGGGCACTATTTATGTAAATATAAAAAAAACAGTCTCTTTAATTTTTTGTTTTGGCCGCTCGGACATAATGCCTGAACTAAACTGGTTATACAGTGGTTCCTGTGTCCCAGGAACAGCCTGTAACCAACTAGAGGCTTTACTTCATTGTAGGGGAAGCGCCTGGGACCATCACTTCCTGCCCTGCCCCTCCATTGTGTCTGGTCTGCCGATGCTCTCCTCAGCTTTACACATATTTACATACAAAAACAACTTTGAGAATCCAATCACCTGGAGCATGTGTGTGGAGCACCCAAGCATGTGTGTGGAGCATATATATATATATGTGCATAGTGTTTGTGAAATTTATGCCACCCAACAGTCTATTTTTCTTTTGTTCTGCTGGGCTATTCTGCAAACCGGATCACAAAAGGGATGGGACTTAAGGAACTTTGCATAAATTAGGCTAAATTCACATTTTCATCATATAATTCGCTACTCATCCACTTTTAGATCAAAATAAGGATAAAACGAATCCATTAAAAATCCCATTGAAATCAATATCAATGGGATTTCTAATTGCATCTGTTAGCGTCCGTTCGCGTCCAATATGTTAGTTAGTCATCTTTTTTTTTTATGGACATAAAAGTGCAGGATTTTTTCTCTGAGCTCAATACACCTTAGGTGTGCAGAGCGAGTGTATGCAGGTTTGAGAATCATGTGTTTGGAGTGTATGCAGGTGTGTTTGGAGCAATGGCGGATCATCATAGGGCGTTTTGGGTGGCCGCCCGGGGCACGTGGCTCCCGGGGGGGCCCATGGGCACCCAAAGTACAATATAGTTTTGTTGCGTGTTTGCCGCGATTTTGCAGCGAAACGCGGCAAATAACTAGACAAAACAGCATTGTATATGTCCTTCAGAGATGAGGTCACATGATCCCATCGCTGATGTTCTTACTACTGTTTAGGGACCTGCTGGTCACATGACCGCAGCTCCATGAGCAGCAGCAAGACTCCACAGAGAAGACTGAGGAGAGCTGCTACGTAAGTATAAGGGGATGGATTTATTTAAGGGGGTCTGTATTTAGGGGGTCTGTACTTGGGGGGCCAGGTTTGGGGACTGTATTTAGGGGGTCTGGTCTGTATTTAGGAGGTATGGTGTCTGTATTAGTTTAAGGGGTCTGTATTTAGGGGGTCTGAGGTCTGTATCAGTTTAAGGGGTTTAGGGTCTGTATATTTAGGGGTCTGAGTAAGTTTAAGGAGTCTGGGGTCTGTATTTAGGGGGTCTGTATTAGTTTGACATCTCGGGTCTTTATTTAGGGGGCCTGTTCCCGGGTCTGTATTAGTTTAGGGTCTTTATTTAGGGGTCTGGTCAGGGGTCTGTATTAGATTAGGGGGTCTGGTCTGGGGGTCTGTATTATTTAAGGGAGTCAGGTTTTGGGTTATTATTCATGTAGGGGGCAGGTCTGGGGTCTGTATTTAGGGATTTGGTATGAGGTCTGTATTTAGGGTGCTTGTTTTGGGGTCTGTATTTGTTTAGTGGGGTCTGGTCTGGGGACTGCAATAGTTTAGAAGGTCTGGGTTTGTATGTATTCTATGATCTAGTCTGGGGTCCAAATTTATTAGTCTGAGTAAAAGGGGTTGTCCAGGCACATCGATAGGTCATCAGTATAAAAACCGGTCCGTGCCCAGACAACCCCTTTAATGTATGGTTCTGGGCCTTGGTGTCTAAATTTGTGTGTTTCTATAGAGGCTGGAAATGGCTGCAGTTGTGATGGGCAAAGATGTCTCATCAGGAGAAGTCGCCATAACGGTCTGCATCTGATGGAGAAGAAAAGAAAATGACTCCCATCAGAGAAGACGTCACTTGTAAGTCACTGGATCTATAGGGGATCTGTCACCTCTCCTGACATGTCTGTTGTAGGAAATCCTTGTATACTACATATCTTTGTGTACCCAGGACTAATAGACAAATGTGTGTGACCATTCCCATTGTCAAGAGGAAGTGTCCCTGAACAGTGTGATACTGTCAGCGATGGTTGGAGACTCTCAGTATGTAGGGACACAGCCCTTTGACAAGAGGAATCGTAACACCCATTTGTCAATGCGCGCACAAAAAGGTGGTGTTCACTATAGACACGGCAGAGCGGTGGTGGGGAAGGGGGGCCCAAGTTTGTGGAACAGCCCAGGGCCTATGGTCTACTTAATCCACCACTGGTGTGGAGTGTATGAAGGTATTCTGAAAATGTATGCAGGTCCGTGAAGTTGTGTTTGTGGAGCATATAGAGGTTTGTTGGGAATGTATGCAAATGTGTGGAGTATGTGTGTGTAGGTGTGCGCATCGTGTATGTGGTGTTTACAAGTGGGCGAATCATGTGTGAAGAGTGTATGTATATTTGTGTATGGAGAGTATGAATGCAGGTGTGTAAAGTGTGTGTGTGTGTGTGTGTGTGTGCAAATCATGTGTGGAGTGTATGCAGGAGTGTGAATTATGTGTAGTGTATGCAGGTGTATGTGGTGTGTATATGTGTACAGGTATATAGAGTATGTGTGTGCAGCATTTGTAAGTGGGGAGTGTGTATGTATCCCATGTAAACGACAGCATTCTTTTGGCTTTGTATGTATTTGGTCAAAGCATTCATGTTCAGATAGATGATTTAGGTGTGGTAGAACAATAATTCTACATTTGACATTTATCACACTGAACTTTTGAGATTTAGGGGGGAATTATTTTTCCAGTCTTTGCACTGGTCACTAAAAAAGTTTTCCCGTCCCTAGAGGGGCTACTTTTATATACATTAGGATTTCATCAGCTGTCTAGCATAAGTTAGCCATACATTATATCATACTGCTATTGGTGAAGTGACTTGTCATCAAAATGTATCCCTAGGTGCCTCTACAAACCTTTGATATTGGTAGCCTATTCTTAGGATAGACCATCAATATCAGATCCGTGGGAGTCCAACTTTCTGCACCCTAACTGATCAGCTGCGGCACTTTGACAAGCGACGCGCTCCCTTTATTGTTTCCAAACTCTTATTGGTTTTCCAGGAATAACTTTTTCACTGCTTTCTTAAATCAAAGGTGCTATCCTACCTAAGGCCGGATTCACACGAGCGTGTGCATTTTGCGCGTGCAAAAAACGCTGCGTCTTGCGCGCGTTGCAGTTCCGTGTGTCATCAGTGAATGGTGCGCGGCTGAGTGATTTTCACGCATATGCCATCCTTATGACACGTGGTTTTGCTGTTTAGAAAAAGAAATGAAGGAAGTGCTTTTATTTTTTCCTTCATTTCTTTATCTACTGTTGCGCGAATCACGCGCGACACACGGAAGTGCTTCCGTGTGCGATTTTCACGCACTCATTGACTTCAATGGGTGCGTGATGCGTGAAAAACGGCCAAGTATAGGACATGTCGTGAGTTTTACACAGCGGACATACGCTGCGTGAAAATCACGGAATGTCTGAACGGCCCCATTGGCTAACATAGGTCCGCGCGACGCGCGTGATTTTCACACGCGTATCGCGGACGGTAAACACGTTCGTGTAAATAAGGCCTAATAGGTATTACTCCTGTGGTCCACACTGGCCCCATTTGTTATACTCTGGACAAAACACATTGGATTACATTTCATGTGCAGCCACATTGTTTACATGGGGCCATGGTGTTTTAAAAAGAGGGCAGCGGGATTAGAGAAGATATTTTTTTTTATCACCTATTAGTAAGGAAGCTTTATCCTAAAAATTTAATGGAAAATCAGTTATTTCAACAGATGAAATAAAACTTATTCCTCACAAATATAGCAGGCAGTATAAGTTAAAGGATGTTATTGTTGACCTTTTTCGATTAGGAGATCCATTTTGCTCATACTTATTTCATAGCGTTACAATCACTCCATTTTTATGAAATGTTTTCTCAGAACATACCTATCATTACGTTAAAAGGCTATTCTCATCTTGGAAATGTATGGGATATCCACAGGATATTACATAAATGTCCGATAGATGCGGCTCCCAACTCTGGTGCTACTCTATTTCCGTATCTTCCATTCCCTTTTATGGGAGTCACGGAAACAGTGTAGCTCAGCAAGCTCGGATGTTTCCATTCTCCCGGCTGCCTCGTAACTCAGTGGCCAGAGATCAACGAAAGCAAGAGAAGGTAGGACGGGGGTCAGGAAACCTTGTTCTAGAGATAGTTGTGGGTTCCAGAGGTGAAGCCCACATATATTGGGCATTTATGCCATATCAAGTGTACACTCCATAAATGTGTGAGATGTGAATACCACTTTAACAGTAATTTGAGTTTTGTTTAAAGAGCCATAGTCACATTACCTATTAGGAATATTATGCAAAGAGGAGGCACTCGAAAGTCCATATGGCAAGAAAGTCCATATTCTCAGTATCGGAATGGGTTTCTTTGGGTCCACAAGAGCAGATGATCCTGAGGGCCCCTTCCATTTATGAAGAACATGTGCAGGTCCACTTTTATTTGAATTGTAATATTTGTTGTTGTCATATCAATAAGGTTTAATAGGTTATTTATAAATCATCCCATAAGATATAGACACTAGTGGTAAGTGATTGGCTCCAAAGTCACCTCCAAAGGGGGTTGTCTTCTGCTTGATCATTGGGGCCCATTATTGTGTCAGAGCCAGTGCCCACTGGGCGATCCCCTGGTACCATGGTGGGCCAGTCAACTCCTGCATATTGTAGCCAACATGCACCCTCTACTCTTTTTTTTAAAAGTCCCTTAACCAAAAAGATTTATAAAAAGAAAGGAGTGGGTTGATGTGAGTAATGTTTTACTGGGTACATGCCCACAAGACTTGAGATTTTACTCTTTACTTTTTATTTACTGGTACAGGGAAAGAGCTGTCTTTGAGTTTGATTCTAACAAGAAGCCATCGATCAAAAGCTGGAACTAATATCCATTAATGGGATTAATATCTGTTAATGTCAAGTAGTTACTAATTGTAATAATAAGGCTGTGTTCACATCAGCGTTGGTTTCCGTTGAGGGGTTACATCGGAGCTTTCCGTCGGGGGAAGCCCTCAACGGAAAGGCAAACGGAAACCATAGATACCGTTTGAAACACCATTGATCTCAATGGTGACGGATACTTTGCTAGTAGTTTTGGTTTGTCACCGTTGTGAAAGGGTTTACGTTTTTTTGACGGATTCAATAGCGCAGTCGACAGCTATTGATTCCGTCAAAAAAACAGAAACCTTTCACAACGGTGACAAACAGAAACCATTAGCAAAGTATCCGTCACCATTGAGATCAATGGTGATTCAAACGGAAGCTATGGTTTCCGTTTGCCTTTCCATTGAGGGGTTCCCCAACGGAAAGCCCAGACGGAGCTCCTCAACGGAAACCAACTCTGATGTGAACAGGGCCTAATATGGCATTTTTGTTCATCATTATTTAAAACCTACCACACTGCCACAAGCAAAAGCATGGGGAGATTAAAATCCATGTCAACATACTGCTAAAATATGGATATGCCGTTGAAAGGCAAAGCTCAAGTTTTGCATTTGAGTTATATTTACACACGTACGCCTGGGAAAAAACTGACACTTAAAAACTGATCTGCTGCAAACACCATGATATATAGGTTAATCCCACACATAGTATTTCTGTACTCATGTATTTTTAACTTAGTCATTGAAATTCTAGAAACGTAATGTTTCCAAAACCAGCAGGTGATGAAAGCAATAAATTCTAGTAATACAAATAAGCATACAAAGGGAATGCTACACCCTGTAAAAGGCTTTTTCAGTAAATAAACAGTAATGGCACTGTGATTAATTTATCGGACTCCTACTTTCCCCAGAAACAGTAGAGCGGTGGAAAATTGGAAGTTGATGAAAACCAATCATGAATCAAAAGCCTTTTTAAAATCTTTTTGGAACACAGCAAATTTTCACAAAGACTTGTATGACCATAGATGGATACAAGGGCATATATGCCATGCAGCTGCCATGGGGCCCAGCTGGAGAAAGACAGCCGAGCTCAGGTTGACCATACTGTTCTTCCCTTTATATGGTGAGAACATAAGCAAGGCACAAGGGAGCAAAACAGCCAGAGGATCATGATGTCCTTCTTTCCTTGAAGGGATGGAAAAAGCCGAGCCAAAACAAGCACTGGGCGCTTCATGCCCTGAATGAGGGAGAAGGAAATTCTGTAGACCATTGTGCCTAAGGGGGGTAAATTTTTTTAAATTTGGTATAATTCCCTCTTTACTCTGTGTAAACCCTTCATTGTGCCCAGGAGTTGCTGGTACCCGATATTGCGGTTTCTGGGACATTGATGATACATTCGTATGTTGTATTTTTCTTACACCACAAAGTAACAGCCAATAATGTGTAGTGCACCGTGCTGGCTTACAGCCTATTAGTTACACCCATAGTATTCCATCAGAAGGGCTGCCCAGCACATACCAGGTGCTGACAAACTATTCTCCCCAAGCATACTTGTGGAAGCCTTATTTATGTACAATGATAATACTAAGCAGCCTCCCCCCTCATGAATAGTAGGCGTGAGAGTAACTGTTTATCAGTATTTTGCGCCTGTGGGTTCTTCACTTATATAGAAGGTATACGTCACAGGAGAACTGAGGCCAGTGATTGGCTGCAGCGATCACATGTCTAGACGAGCACGTCATTGCCACAGATATGTCAAAACACAGTGGCAGGAAGGAACGGAGCCATGGCCAATGTTTTAAATAACTTGGAAAAACCCTTAGAGGGAATCTATTCATGTTTTACACTCATTCATATGGAATAATTAATTTTTATCACATATTCATCAGGTTAGTACAGATGACACAGTGAACCGTATTATTGGTGTATAGATACTATGTATCACTGACTTCTATACAGCTTTTGTATATAGGTGTTCAGTGCTATTCTGTGACAATGTCTAATTTATGTTAATAAAAGTTATATTTTAGTTTACTTTCTGGCAATATTTAGTAGTTGGAAATCAGTGCTTTTCTGTAACATTATGCTTATTGTATTATTAGTGATATTACAGAGTGCGGAGTCTGCTTTTCCTTTAAATACTTTGAATTGGGTATACGATCAATAAGCATGTGACTTTCATATATGTCTCTTTCTGGTATCCAGATTTATGTAAAAAGCCAACCAGCACTTAGGAGACTGCTGCATGAACTTCAGTTAGGAGAATGGGGAGGGTCCTAGAAAAAGGGACCTTCACAAATCATTTCCTTACTGTAGTAAGTCGTGAAGTTTTATTTTGTCATTAAAGGGGTTTTCCCCATCAGGGACATTTATGGCATAACCATAAAAGTCAAATAGATGCTGGTCCCAACTCTGGGACCCGCACCTATCACTGTGTCTTGTGCAGGGGTGCACCATTCATGAGGAGAGGTGAGGACTTTACCTTCCCTGCCTGCAGGAGGCAGTATTCCATCACTGCACTTTCCCATTTCTAATTTTGGAAGGATAGTAATTACATTTCACTGTTTTCCTTGGGCAGCAAAAAGACAAGAGGAATCACTGGGCCCAACGGTAACGACTAGTGAACATAGCATGTCCTGTCTCAAGGTCTGGTATAGGTTCTAGTTTGAGAATTTATGTTCCGGCATCATGTTTGACAGTCTTTCAGTCACTGTCCGGTAAGCAGATAACTACTTATGAAGAGAAAGGAACACCTTTTCGAATGAGGTATGGGAGGTGGTGGATTTTTTGGTGAAGGACACTTAAAGGAACAGTGTTACCACAATTTTTTTTTTAATATGTTAAAGATGTTAGTGCTTTATTAAAAACGTTTTGATTAATTTGTGTGTTTGTGTGTTACTTTTTCTTATTTTTACACTTTTTCTTCCCTATGGGGGCTGCCATTTTTTTTTCCATTTCTGTATGTGTCGATTAACGACACATACAGACATGGAATACGGCAGCTCCAGTCCCATAGGGACTGCGAACGGGGCCCGTTCCATCCACTAACATGTACGCCGCTGTGTGGAGTTCAATTTGAAATGCGCGCCGTCCGGCGCCATTTTCCTGTGGACCGGAAGTCGCGGCCGTACAGTAAGAATACTACTTCCGGTCGCGGCTTCCGGACTTGAGCACATGGAGCAGCGGCAGCAGACGGAGCGGATGGACTGGAGGGAGCGGCGGCGACTGGAGCAGGTAAGGGATTTCTATGTATGTTTGTGTTCAGTGTGTGTTTACTACTGTATGTAAACCTTCTACACTGTGTGTTAGCTCAAAAAATGGCGACACACAGTGTAGGAGGTTAGAACGTTCAAACCCCTCGTTTCTCCCGGCACTAGCCAGGATAAAGGAGGGGGGGATGCTGAGAGCTCACTAGAGCGAGGGCTTTTTACCCAATTTTGCAGCATAAAGCAATGTGGTTGCTTTACCACATGCAATGCTGCAATTTTGGGAATGGCTCCATCTAGTGACCAGCAATGGGAAATATTATAAATTAGAATCCAATTGAATCCAATTTATAGTATTTCCTGACTCGTGAAAAAAAAAAAAAAATTAGAACAATGTTTAATCACCTATACACTAATTGTTTAACTAAAAAAAAAAAATCATGTTTTGCTGGCAACACATTCCCTTTAAGTTAGGAACGAATGGAGGCAAAAAATGTTTGTAGAGTATGTTTAGGAGAAGGTCACTTGCTAACTCCTATTCCATAATCCAGGATGTTTTTAAAATGATAGAAAAGCTATAATGTTATATGGCAAGGGGTAGGGATGTATCTTGAAGCCAGAGGACACCAATACTAAATATTTAATAGGGCCCCCTACCATGTGCCATTTATAATACTGGTGTTTTCTTATGTGGCAAAGAAGTTTATGGGCCTCAGTCACCAGGACCCAGGTGTGATTGGTACCACTGCATCCCTTAAAGTAACGCCCCTGGCTAGCATAGTATAAATTAAGCTGCTCCCACTGGCGTAGCTATAGGGGTCGCAGCGGTCGCAATTGCGACCGGGCCCCGAAGCCAGGGCGGCCCACGGCCCCCCGCACCACATCAATAAAAAGTTACTATAGTAACTCGGGCCGCGGGCCCCTGTTACTATAGTAACATACTTTACTTACCTTCCTGGTTCCGGATCGCAGCGGAGGTCCTGAGGTCAAGCGCTGTGCGCAGCGCATGACGTCACAGCGCTATGCCGCCGCGCACAGCATCGAGACGACAGAACTCCCGCCGCGGCCGAAGAGGAAGGTAAGGTTAGCCCTGACTGGCGGGGTCCGACTCCCGGGACCCGCCAATCAGCTGTTTTGTACGAGAGCTGCTCCCCTTCATTCCTGTCACTTCATTCCGGTCACACTGTGAATCGGTGTCGGCGATTCACAGTGTGAGCGAGTAGTGAAATGAAGGGGAAGCAGCTGTCGTACGAGTGCTGCGGCCCCTTCAAAACAGCTGATTTGCGGGTCCCGGGCGACACATCAGCTATTGATGGCCTATCCTGTGGATAGGCCATCAATGTTTAGGGACTGCACAACCCTGAAGCCTACGATGTAGCAGGCTTAGGGGGCCCATGAGACAGGATCACAGATTGTGTGATGCTGTCTGCTGGGCCCTGTATCTAAGCCAATCACATGGTAGGCTTAGATACATGGCCCATGCGTGATCCTGTCTGCTGGGCCCTGTATCTAAGCCAATCACATGGTAGGCTTAGATACATGGCCCATGCGTGACCCTGTCTGCTGGGCCCTGTATCTAAGCCTACCACACTGTAGGTTTAGATACAGGGCCCCAGCACACAGTAACCTTATACTGTATAAGATTACTGTCTGCTGGACCCTGTATCTAAGCCTACCTTGTGGTAGGCTTAGATACAGGGTCCCACAGACAGTATCACACATGGGCCCTGTATCTAAGCCTTAGGGTATGTGCACAGACACTAATTACGTCTGTAATTGACGGACGTATTTCGGCCGCAAGTACCGGACCGAACACAGTGCAGGGAGCCGGGCTCCTAGCATTATAGTTATGTACGATGCTAGGAGTCCCTGCCTCGCTGCAGGACAACTGTCCCGTACTGTAATCATGTTTTCAGTACGGGACAGTTGTCCGGCAGCGAGGCAGGGACTCCTAGCGTCGTACATAAGTACGACGCTAGGAGCCCGGCTCCCTGCACTGTGTTCGGTCCGGGACTTGCGGCTGAAATACGTCCGTCAATTACGGACGTAATTAGTGTGTGCACATACCCTAACACATGTGTTACTAATCATTTTTTGTGTGTTTTCTTACAGGTTCGGTCGTTGGACTACGGCGGATTCCAGAACTACTTCGATGACGGCTTTTTTTTTTATTAATAAAATGGTTAATGAGGGTTGTGTGGGTTTTTTTTTTATTTCAATAAAATATTTTTTCTATGTCTTTGTGTTTTTTTTTAAACTATATTACTACCGCCTTAGTAATGGCCGCCGGCTGATTGACAGCATCCATTACTAAGGCGAGGCTTAGTGTTAGCGGATGCAGAGGCGAACACTAACCCCCTTTATTACCCCGGTACCCACCGCCACCAGGGGTGCTGGGAAGAGCGGGGTACGATCCAGTACCTGACCATCTGTAGTGATGGTAGGCCACTGGGGTGGCCGCAGGCTGGTATTATCAGGAGGGGAAAGGCCAAAAACAGTGGCCCTTCCCATCCTGGTAATGCTGCCTGCTGCTGCTTTATTGTATCTGGCTGGTTATGAAAATGGGGGGGACCCCACGTCATTTTAAAAAAAAATAATAATTGGAAAGAACGATGTCGGGTCCCCCCCAATTTTCATAACCAGCCAGATACAACACAGCAGCAGCTGGCAGCATTACAAGGGTGGGAAGGGCCACTGTTTTTGGCCTTCCCCAGCCTAATACTACCAGCCTGCGGCCACCCCGGTGCCTGCCCGTCACTACAGATGGTCGGGTACTGGTTTGTACCCGGCTCTTCCCAGTACCCCTGGTGGCGGTGGGTACCGGGGTAATAATGGGGGTTAGTGTAGCCTCTGCACCGGCTAACATTAAGCCTCGCCTTAGTAATGGAGGTTGTCAATCAGCCAGCGGCCATTACTAAGGCGGTGATAATAAAGTTTAAAAAGATACAAGCACATAGAAAAAATATTTTATTGAAATAAAAAAACACAACCCACATTAACCATTTTATTGAGAATAAAAAAAACGCCGTCATTGAAGTCCTCGTATCCGAAGTCCAACAACCGAACCTGTAAAAAAAACACAAACACACAAAAATAATCAGTAACACATAAAGAAGCAAAATTATTATTCTTACCTATCCTGGGTCCAGCGCTGGAGCCGCAATGTCAGCGAGCTGGGCCCTGTCTGCTGAGCTGCGTATCTAATCCAATCATGTATGATACTGTCTGCTGGGCCCTATATCTAATCCGATCATGTGTGATACTGTCTGCTGAGCCACTGTATCTAATCCTATCATGTGTGATACTGTCTGCTGAGCCACTGTATCTAATCCTATCATGTGTGGTACTGTCTGCTGAGCCACTGTATCTAATCCTATCATGTGTGATACTGTCTGCTGGGCCACTATCTAATCCTATCATGTGTGATACTGTCTGCTGAGCTGTGTATCTAATCCTATCATGTGTGATACTGTCTGCTGGGCCACTGTATCTAATCCTATCATGTGTGGTACTCTCTGCTAAGCCACTGTATCTAATCCTATCATGTGTGGTACTGTCTGCTGAACCACTGTATCTAATCCTATCATGTGTGATACTGTCTGCTGAGCCACTGTATCTAATCCTATTATGTGTGATACTGTCTGCTCAGCCACTGTATCTAATCCTATCGATAGTTTATAGGGTCGTAGTGCTATAGATATGCTATGCTGTCTCATATACACACTTTTTTTGGGGCGGACACATATGTATTGGGGCTATTTCCCTGACATTTTAAGCCCTGAGGGTATGTTCACACGGCAGCGTCTGTTACGGCTGAAATTACTGTGCTGTTTTCAGGAGAAAACAGCACCGTAATTTCAGCCGTAATGGCATGTGCAGGCGTCTTTTGCTGCGTCCATTACGGAAGTAATTGAAGCTGGTTTTCCATGGAGTCCATGGAAAACGGTTCCATTTACGTCTGAAGAAGTGACAGGCACTTTTTTACGCGCCGCCTTTTGACAGCGGCGCGTAAAAAAAATGACCGTCGGCACAGAACATCGTAAGACCCATTCAAATGAATGGGCAGATGTTTTCCGACGCTTTTGAGCCGCATTTTCGGACGTAATTCAATGCTAAAACGCCCGAATTACGTCCGTAAATAGTGTGTGTGAACCCAGCCTTAGTGACGCCCCGGCTGCTAGTGCTGCATTGTTGGGTCACTTAGGAGACCCAGCGATGCAGCTGAAAGCGGACCGTCGGCCATGAGAAGTTTGCGGGGGGGGGGGCCCAGTAAGAATTTTTGCATCGGGGCCCATGAGCCTCTAGCTACGCCCCTGGCTGCTCCATATGGAGAAAAATACTTTCTATTTTTCTTTATTGAAGCCTCTACCAAGCCTATGAGATTCAAGTAAGAATATTCATAATGTAGGGTAGAGTCCATGCATTTCTATGAGATGGCTTATTAGCTGTTTTATGATGAAAGGTAAGTAAATATGGTAATTGTATCTTTATTTTGTAGTTTTACTACTTTTGAAAAGTATACAGAAAAACTTGAAAAGTCTAATGCACCGCATTCTCCTAGGGCACGTTTTTGATTGGCAGTCTGAGGCAGTTGGCAATGATGGATGTGCTTTTTCTTCTTTTTTCATTATTCTTATTCATCTTCTTCTACGTCTATAGTCATTATTATTATCTGTCTTCTCTATCTTCAGATGCACATTGGGTTGATTTCCAAACATGTTATGCATGTCTGTAGTGACAATGGGAGGGCTAGACTATTTTTTTCTTTATTTTTAGGTATTTGGTGACACATTTCATGGGCTTACAGCCAGAAAGTTATGCTGGAGGTAGTCAAGACATTTTTGTTCTTATTTAGATTATCTACCTACATAACAGGACACTGTTTCTTTTGGTTTTATGAATTCAACAATAATGTAGTATGCTTTAAAAAGTAATATGTTATAAAATAAAACTGAGACAATGTGACCATATTAATATGTGACTATAGTGTAATAAAATATAAAGAATAATAAGAATAACAACAATGTAACTAGTCCATGGGGAAAAGTGCAGCCTTATACTGTAGACTGCAACAAAATGTACATATTTGGGCTCCCTAGAAGGGAGACATCGAACCCCTAAAGATGTTTTTTTTTTTTGTTTTTTTTTTTTAAACTAACACTCCCTGAGCTATTACAGACCTTTTAATTTGCAATATGTCAATTTCCAAATTGGTGTGAAACAGTCAAAGTGTTGAAGTAAAGCAGAGTTTGAGCTATTCATCTCTAACAATTCTTAATGAATCATATATGTAATATTTACTACTACTTAAAAGTATGTGTAACAAATTTTTATCTGGATTTTGGAGGGCCCCTCTTAAACCTTTCCAGGAATCCAAACCAGGACAGGGCCATCTGAGAATAGAGGACAGGAAGGTCTGGATTTTCCAGCTAGGGAAATATTGTGTTTGTGGGAAAAGACACGAAGCTATATGGGGTCAATGGCATGGATCATAGTGATGCTAAGCAATTACGGACGGGACACAGACAGGAAGCTGAGGGAAGCGGAGAAGACGGAGATGGTACTTACAGCTGTTCTGGAGAAGCTTCTCCAGAGAATCTTTCCACTGCACGGCCTCATCTACTGATGGTCTGGTAAAGGAAACACACAAGATAAACCAAATGAGCTCATCAGGCACCAGGTAATCAAGATGGTGACATCATAGGTTCATCTTTCATTAATCTACACTAGAATATTATGAATCTATATCTAAATCCTGACAGAATCCGCAATGTGTGGACATGACCCAATATACAGTATATCTCTTACATTGGAAATTATGTCTGATAATTAAGCATGGGGTTATTTAAATTCTCCATATCTGCCGGGATTCCAATAAAAAGAGTATGTTAGGGAATTGTTGGAAATAGTAATGATAATAGGTAAGCAAAAAATAAATGATTGATGGTTGTGTACCGTCCGTAAAATATATGTTACAATTAGTTGGAATTAAGGCTGGGCGATTTTGGCAAAAAATAAAATCTCGTTTTTTTTTCAATCCTACTGCCAATTTTCCATTTGAATCTCGATTTTCTTATTGCTGTTAAATAAACTGAAAAAAATACCAAGAGATAATTTAATACATTATTTTCTTTATATTAATAACTTTAACATATATTACTATAATAATCGTATGTAGCTTCACAACTTTTAGCCTATGCAAATACTTTTTTTTTATCAGAAATAGAATTGGAAAAATGTATATCATTGATTATAACTTGTTAACCTGTTCCCCGGCAGGGAACAGGTTAACAGAATCTATAATAAATGATGCACTTCGTGCACTAACATCCCTCTCTGCCCGTCACCACCTCTCCGACATTGCAGGCGAGAGCAGTCTAAATTTAATCTGGGCCAGGCAGATAGCGCTGAGCAAGTACTTTGGGGAGAGATTAATCTGCACTGGTAATAAATGAAGGTCCAGAGTGTGGGACCTCTCTCTATTAAGTCAGAATTCTCTAATAGGGTATTTAAATATTTTTAAATTAGGGAATAATTCCTTTATTTCTCAGTCAGATATTCAAGTGTTCATATTAAATCAGTGGGTTGGTTCTTCTTTTGATAGCTCCACTAATGTTTTATTTATGGAACGTGAGGGAGTTGTGCTAAATTACTTGTGAACATGTCAAGAATGGAACAATCTCTCTTGGTGCCCAAGGCCAGAGTTTCTGAATGCTTCCCACCACCCTCAATTCCTGAAGTTCAGCCTAATAGCTGCTGGATGGAGAATCATTAAAGAGGCTCTGTCACCACATTATAAGTGCCGTATCTCCTATATAAAGAGATCGGCGCTATAATGTAGGTGACAGTAGTGCTTTTTATTTAAAAAAACGATCTATTTTCACCACTTTATTAGCAATTTTAGATTTATGCTAATGAGTCGCTCAATGGACAACTGGGCGTGTTTTACTATTGACCAAGTGGGCGTTGTACAGAGGAGTGTATGAGGCTGACCAATCAGTGACCAATCAGCGTCATACACTTCTCTCCATTCATTTAGGCAGCGCATAGGGATCCTTTTAGATATCTATGTGCTGTCTTATACTAACACATTAACGATA
The DNA here is from genome assembly GCF_050947455.1 of Rhinoderma darwinii. NCBI lineage: Eukaryota > Metazoa > Chordata > Amphibia > Anura > Rhinodermatidae > Rhinoderma > Rhinoderma darwinii. Next base: position 46,734,290 of record NC_134693.1, read on the forward strand.
CTGAAGTGTTTAAACAGTGAATAGACATTCCACGGGATGTCTATTCACAATTCCTGCACTTCGTTACTGTTTTTGTGGTAGTTACAGCAGAGGACGCGTAATCTCGCTGTAACCTGTCATTTACAGCGTAATCTCGCGGGATTACGCTTGCTCTGCTGTAAGTACCACAGAAAGAGTAACAAAGTGCAGAGATTGTGAATAGACATCCCGTGGAATGTCTATTCACTGTCTAAACACTTCAGTATCGTTAGTGTGTTAGTATAAGACAGCACATAGTGATCTAAAAAGATCCCTATGCACTGCCTAAATTAATGGGGAGAAGTGTATGACACAGATTGGTCACCGATTGGTCAGCGTCATACACTCCTCTGCACAACGCCCACTTGGTCAATAGTAAAACACGCCCAGTTGTCCATTGAGAAACTCATTAGCATAAAGCCAAAATCGCTAATAAAGTGGTGAAAATAGATCATTTTTTAAATTAAAAAGCACTGCTGTCCCCTACATTATAGCGCCGATATCCTTATATAGGAGATAGGCCACTTATAATGTGGTGACAGAGCCTCTTTAATTTCAATGCCACTCATCACTCCTCTTCTTCACCTAGCTCTAATCTTCTTATTTTTTAACACTCAATCCCCATGTCTTTCTTTTGTAATAAATTTCGCCCCCCCCCCCCCCTCCCTCAATGGCTCCCTAATCTGTCTACCCACACACCTGTTTTGGAACAAGTAGTTTCTTCCAGTTCTGAGTTTGTAGAAGCGTTTGGGGGAAGAAAGTGGCGGTCACGGTTGTAATGGGATACATATATCTAATATTATTAAAGTTTGTATATTTCCCATAAATAATAAGCATCTTTTACTAGGTTTTTCACCTTTTTCCTTACAAACTATAAACTTTAGGAATGAAGGCACAGAAAGGAAAACGCGTAACAAAGTTAATGCAATATATTTATTAAAAGAACATTTTAAAAGGTTATTTTGTTCATTAAATTGTCCCCACACAGGAATCACTACATGTAACAGTAATTGACATATTGGCCTCAGGCCCCGGCACCCAGAAGGAGAGAAAATCAAAATTAGATGTTCAGTGGGATATTTCGCAGCCGTCCTATAATTGCTTCACAATTGGATTAAAGAGGTAGAACAGCCACAATATTCATTAAAACTTTGTCATTTACTGAGGTGTTCAGAGCAATGAGAGGTGAACAGACATTTATATATGGATCCTGCAGTGCCGGGGGGAAGAAGCTAATGTCACAAGATGTGTACTGGTCTATGGGAGAGAAGTAATGGCTGAATATGCACGACATGATTATATGGAGCAGAAATGGCAAATAAAGTGTGTAGTTACAAAAAAGCAAGTAAATAAAACCAAATACACATGAGACCAACTTGAAGCAGCTAAAAGAGACAAAGCGCAGGTTCAGACGTGGCAGAGTTTTTCTGCCGCCAATGATGGTGCAGATTTGGGGCAATTACGCAACGAATCTGCACCAACATTTGCATATTTGATAGGTAATTCAGACGTTGCAGAAAACACAGCGGACTTGCCACAGATTTCAGTTTTTGCATTGCAAAGGCTGAAATCCGCAGTGAAATTCCGCTTCTTCTCCGCAACAGACAGTGCATGCTGTGGAGGGAAAATTCCGCACCGCAGCCTATGGTCCGCAGCGGAGTTTTCCGCAATGTCTGAACTAACTTTCCTAAAAATTTATTGAAACAAATGTAAAAAACGGCCGCTGGAGAATTCCACTGCAATTCCGCCACGTCTGAACCTGCCCTAATAGGCCAGGATCACACACACAGTTTTGATGCAGTTTTTGTAGCAATTTTTGGCTCAGTTTTTTTTTAGCCAAAGCCATAAGTGGATCCAAAAAGAAGCAAAGGTATAAAGAAAAGACTGAGCCAAAAACTGCAACAAAAACTGCATCAAAGCGGTGTGTGATCCTCGCCTAATTAAAACTTCTAAGATCTGTCAATACTGGATTTATTATTTGTGCAGCCTGTGCCTCAGGGTCAAGTACCATCAAGGTTTGGTGTGGTTGTTATTGGTAGCCTGTTTGTGTGCAGTAACTAATTTCAAACCATATTGACCTCTTGTCCCACCTGATGCCCGTAAGTCCTGGTGCGGGGATTGGAGCATGGAGCAGGCTCATGCACTGAGCTCGCTCCATTCGCTGTAGGTGGCACCCAGCTATGTGTGAGACCTCGCACCAACATCCAGGAACAGAGAGAACTCTGATCCTGGCCATTTAACTACTTAGATGCCGCTGTCACTAGCGACCGCAGCATCTAAGCCATTAGAATGAGGGGCTGGCTCGCTCCGACAGCCCATGCCCCCCCTGCGACGCAATTTCGGGGTGCCGATGGTTGTCATGGCAGCCCGGGGGCCTAATGAAAGCCCCAGGTCTGCCTTCTTCCTGCTCCTGATGAGGCCTGTCTCTGACGGAGCCCAACAAAAGCTCTTAAAAATGACAACACACTGTGATACATTAGTACGGACGATCGCTGGTCTAAACCCATAGGGGGGTAAAAGTAGTGTACAAAAAATAAAATAATATTAAAAGTAAAAAAAAAAACCTTTCCCATTTTTCCTCTAAAATAATGTAAAAAGATAAACAAAATTGGTATATCCGCTTCCGTAAAAGTCCAAATTATTATAATATAGGATATCACACCGTGAACGCTGTAAAAAAATGGCAGAATTGTTTTTTGGTCACATTAGCGCTTAAATTTTTTTTAATAGAAAGTGATTAAAGAGTTGTTGATATAAAAAATTGAATAAATAAAAACTACAGCTCATCCCGCAAAAAATAAGCCCTTAAACTGCTCCATTGTCAAAAAAAAACCTCATGGTTTTCAGAATATGGTGACAATTTTTAATTTAAAAAAAAACAAAACGTTTTTCCTGTAAAAGTAGTTAAGCATAATAAAAACGTCATAAATTTGACGTTTTTGCCACACAGTGATAGACGTAAAACCGAAACCCTTCAAAAAAAAATGGAGGAATCATTTATCAGTTTTTGCCAATTTCCCCCCACAAAGATTTTTTTTCAGTTTCCCAGTACATTACATGGTACTTTAAATAGTGCCAATAAAAAACTACAACTCCTCCCGCCTTCACACTACCCCACACACTCTGGAAAAATAATAAACAGTTATGGCTCTTGGAAGGCGGGGAGTGAAAGACAAAAAATGTCTGTGGCATTAATATACAATTTGCTTTCTAGTTTACATATCCATATATGGACAGTGATGTCAGGGGCTCCTCCAAGAGAGGAATCCCTGGCCAGAATGTCGGTAAAGTTCTGGCTGGGGATTACACTCCTAGAGGAAGCCCCAATGGCGCTATCTACAGGGAGGGGGAAGGGTGTAGTGCTTTCTACAGGGCGGTGTGGCACTATCTACAAGAAGGGGCTGTGTTATTTTATCTACAAGTGTGGTGTGTGGCACTATCTCCAGGAACAGAGAGAACTCTGATCCTGGCCATTTAACTACTTAGGTGTTTGGCACTATCTACAAGGAGGGTGTTGCACTATCTACTCGTTGGGGAGTGTGGCAGGATCTACAAGGGGGCTGTGTGGTGTGTTGCTCTATATAGAGAGTTGTGTATGGCACTGTCTACAAGGGTGTGTGTGGCACTATCTTCTAGGGGGGAGTGTGCCAATATCTACAGGGGGCTGTATGGCACTATCTACAAGGGGGCGCTCTGTGGCTGTATCTACAAGAAGGGGCTATGTGGCACTATCTCCTAGGGGGCTGTGTAGCACTATCTATAAGGGGGGCTGTGTGGTAGTATCTACAAGGGGGGTGTTGCACTATCTAAAAGTAGTGTGTGGCACTATCTACAAGAGGAGGCTGTTCATTATGTCACCATACAGGCTCATTAGCCTCAGTTATACAACCTGTTTTAGTCAGGCACACTGACCTCTTTAATTTATTTTCTATTAATTTATTGTTACGTTAACTACCTTAGAGAACTATTTTGCTTGGAAAATGTAGGGAATGTGGAGATGGTAGAGAAAGCAAACATGGCAAGGAGAAAGCAGATGTCGGCAAACTGAATATTTTCCCAGGGTGCAGGAGAACCTAGGTACGCCTCTGATGAGATAGTATTGAGTGTCACAAGTGGCCTACTTACTTGGCAACATTACCTTCCATGTCCCATTAGGGTATTAGCCAGAAGACATATGGCTGTAAATTGTGACTACCTCTTCAATGTGTTATGTGATGTCACAGTCATATAGACACAGCTCAGTGCCATTGCCTGTGGTCTTCAGTGAGACGACAAAGGGGAGTTTAACCCATATCCATGCCATGATCCAGATAATATTTGTTAAAGCATCAGTACACTGTTTAATAGAAGATTCCCCTGTAAATATCTTCTGACAAGTCATTGATGAGGGTCTGTGACCATTGACCATTGCAGATCTCGAAAATTCCCCTTGTCTTCTGACTCTGTAATGTGTAAGTATTTCAATGATATACTCAAATATCAGGACATTTCTGATTATGAAGACAACGGGGCATAGTAAAGGTGAACCTTTGTTTGCCCAACTTAAAAGGGGTTTTCCCATAATAATAATTTTTAACTTATCCTCAGTATAGGTGATAAATGTCTGATCCGTGGGGGTTCAACAGCAGGACCCCACCGATCCAGAGAATGGGGTCCCCAAGTGCCCTATGTGAATGGAGTGGTATTGCGCATGCTCGGCCACCACTCCATTCTCATTCTATAGGTTTCCAGCAGATAGCGGAGGAAATAAATGATGATGACCATTGGAAAATTCCTTTAAGAATAGAAGTACTCATCACTGGTACAGTAAATATACAGATGTTTAACTGATCAATAGAGATCTGCATTATGTAAAATAGCAAATACAGTACCGTGTACCATACTACAGAGATCTGTCTAATGATCTTTTTATACTAATGTATGTGACAATGACAAGAGAACATCCACTACGTCTAAAGAAAATAAGGTTTTTACATCATCATTAGTGGGTTATCTTTACTGTAAGAGCAGTGAGACTATGGAACTCTAAATTTCTTTTTTTTTACTATAATCAATAAATGTAATCATTAGCAAAGAAACCATCAAACACTTTTGTATTAGAATTAAAAAGTGTCATATTTATATTACATACAGACAATATATTAAATTATTTCCTTACACTAGATTATTTTTTTATATTGCATAGAGTAGGAATAAAGAACAAGGAGCTCTATTAGTACTATAAACTATATTGGCTGTTTAAATCCTTCATATCTGGATACCTACTTGGATGCCTTGATTGTCTTCTCAGGCTTCTCGGTGTATGGGATAATTAGGTCGATAACGGTTTCTGGCTTTTGAAGAAGGGTTCCAAGTTTGGTCTTTATTTCCTTGGCCCTAAGGTAAAAAAAGGCAATAATTGTAGTCACTTAGACACTTCACATATATTGAATACCCATAAACCTCCAATGCAACTGCCCTAAAGATCTGGCACAAGAATAAGATTCCTATAGCAATACTGCAGTTACCTCAATGTTTTCCACATAGGAATATATCATTTTATTTCTGAAAGAAACAATCAACTGAAGAGATTATATGATCAAGCACTGTATTTGGAGCATTATGGATGAAAAGTTTTAGTGTTTAATGTACCTTTGGAGCCAGGTCAATGGATAGTATAGGAAATTACATAGCAATTGCGTAATATCATTGTGGTATTGAATATGCTCTTTTAAACTGTGTGAGTAGCCAGAAGATGTAGGAGTTTCAAAACTACCATAGTCCTGCATGTGTAGTATCAGAACTCGGGGAAATCCAAAGCCTTTGGGGTATACGGCGCGCGAATCGCAGCAAAATGGTGGGCATCTCCATTAAACAGGTTAGAAAAGGATCACATGACTTCAGGTGGCTTTCCCATAATGCCTTGCAGGCACCTTCCCAAAATGCACAGAGGTTAACCCTCCCTCTAGCACAGCCAATCAGGATCAGGAGGGGTATAGGTGGATGACATTACTAATGCTGTCATGGTGTTAAAGAGCTTAAAAGCGGTTGGATACAGTCCTAGAAGACATCAGAAAGTCAGATGCGAGTTTTTAGTGCAATCGGGACACTTGCGATTCACATCAAATTTATTCGATTTTGTCAGCCGATTCAATTGAATTGGACCCAAAGCTAATTCTCCCATCTCTAGTGCCATGAATAACGTGATTATTCCTACAGCAAAATGAATAGTAAGCAACCAAATGCGGTGAAGGGTTATTCAGTAGTGGAAACCCTTGCGATCAGCTCATCAATGGGGGGGGGGGGGCTCGGATAATGGTTATCTAAAGTGGACATCCCCTTTAAACAACCTCCTTATATTTTTGTACAGTTCACACTTTTTTTTATTGATAAGGCAAAATTAAACATGAGCGTAAAGATAACAGAGCTAGATAAATAAGTAAGCACAACTGGAGTGACCAATAGTCCTATATTCATTATGTTTTTTGACACATGGGTGCAATTATTACTTAATTACATGATTTTTAATTGTTTGTTTGGTCTGAACTTTGTAAAGAAAACATGATTTCCCCTCATATACAGTGTATGGGCTTCAAGTTTCCATAAAAACAGCAGTACTTTTTTATTTTGTCTATTGGTTCAAAGTCCTTTATTCAATACATTCCTTTCTGCATGTTGTTGTTGTTGTTTGTTTCATTGCAGCGTGATTAATTTACGCAGTTAAACGGGTTTTCCAGCCAGTAAAAATTGATGGCCTATCCTCAGGATAGGCCATCAATAGCTGATGGGTCGGGGTCCGACTCCCTGGACCCCCACTGATCAGCTGTTTTGAAGGGATTGCAGTGCCCGTATGAGAGCTGCTTCTCCTTTATTTCTATTTGCTCACTGTGAATCATCGACATGCATTAAGCGGCGATTCACAGGTATTGCAGTCCTGCCATCAATTTTTACTGGCTGGAAAACCCCTTTAATAGGGGGACCTCCTAATAGGGCATATGGACACGGATTGTCATGATAGGGAAACCCATGTCCATATGACCTATGATGCCGTACGGATATCATAGACGTCCGTGTCCCCCAGTAGCAAGATCAGAAAGCTGCTAGAAAATGCAGCTCCCACTCTGGAGGATTTGACACCTTCATGTGTGTTACATGGACGCCCATTCGTTTGAGCTTGTGCAGTGTAATACAGTATAAAGCAGTGCAAAGTTGTGCCCCCCTCCCTCAATGAGCTGATAGGCCAGGATTATAGCAGCCAGGCCCACAGTGATCAGCTGATCACCGGGGGAGCTATGTTTTGAGGAAAGGTAGTCCTGATGGGACAATCTCTTTAATTTAGAAAGACACTAAAACTGTTTCATTGGAAAGAATCTGAATTGTTCCATAGACTAAAATAATGGGAAAATCTGTCAGAAAAACTATGTCTGGATGGGGGGTCTTCTCAAAGGGTTGATAGTCTTGGGAGGTTTCACTGTATATTATTTGTCATGTGTGTTTTTTTCCCAATCAAAATCAGGAGTGAATCTTAAAACAGATGAGAAGTATAAAAGAGATGTTTACATCTTCCTTTTTTTTTTGTGAAAACCTGGCTAACAAACATGCAAAAACTGCACTGTGTGAACAAGACCTTGTAATTTCACTGGAATCCATAGACGAAGGCCCCATGCACACGACCGTGCCCGCAATCACGGCCCGCGATTGGGGGCACGGTCGGCCGCTGACTGACAGCCGCATTTTTGGGCCGTGCTCCCATACAAAGTATGGGAGCACGGCCCGCAAAATGCGAAAGAACGGACATGTTCCATAATTCCCGGAACATTTCCACGGCACTGAAACCCTTCCGTAGTGCTGCGGAAAGGTGTCAGTGTTCAATGAAAGTGAATGGCTCCGTTTATGCGGACCGCAATTGCGGTCCGCAAAAACGGAGGTTTTTTGCTGTCGTGTGCATGGGGCCTTATTGTTTGCCACTGATATACTTTCACAGCAGGTGGTCTAAATGCAAGACTTTAAAAAAATGTTTTTGTATCTCTGGTTTATACTTCAAAAGGGTATCAAGTGGTAGGTCTTTAAGTATTTATTCATAGCTGAATGAATTCCACATGAATACAAGAACTATTGTGTCTACAGCAACACCAAATGGCTTATTTACTCGTGGTCATAATGGCTAAGGTTACTAACGAGAAGATTTTGCTAGTCCTACAGTATTTACAGCTGCAGCTTGAACCCGACTGTCTCGGTGAAGTCAACAACTGCATTCCAGATTATTGTCTGCATAATGTTTCTTTCAATGGTATCTGGTTCTTTCCTTGAAGCAATTCCCCGTACAAGTAAATTTTCTGTTTTCCGCCAAATTTCTGAAAGGCTAGACATAAAATATTTTCCATAAGTGTTTTTGGATCACACCATTTGCATTTCTCACATTTCTGCAAAATTGTTCATTTCTACACAATCTAGGATAAGAATTTGCTAACATCTAGATCTCTTAACATCTCTACACATTTAGTTTTTGCCAATGTGGAACACTGTCATATTTACCATGTGGTAAAACGACTGGGTGAACTGAATATCACAAGAAAAGGCCATAGTTATGGATACAAGGGCAGGTTAAATTCCCAGTTCCCATCAGGATGTAGAGAAGTCACAATGAACTAAACCATTACGGAAAGACTGCAGTAAAAAAAAAACAGGGACATAGACAATACTAGACTTTTGAAAACTTTTCTACCCCTATGTCAGGTGTTAAATGTAAAAGTAAAACGTTTGAGACTAACACAGCAGGTCATAGATGGTATTCTAACTTTCCATAAGTATCGTTGGAATTCTCTCAGGAAAGAGTATTGTTTAGTTACTTGCACACTTGCATAGGTGGCTGTGGGACCTGTTTACATATAGCCCAATGTACATGTAGCATCCATATAGAACCACCAGTGTGGACATGTACAAGTGAATAAACAATGTAACCTCCTTCACCCAGTAGCAGCAGGAATCTACAAGATCAGTACTAGGAGAATGGATTTTTCCCACTATAAATATGATAGAAGGTCAAAAGAGACTGAAAAAAAGGATTTTAGCAAGAATAAATTAAAGGAATGGTAGGAAATTCTAATATCGCCTATGAACATGAGGCTATGGAGCCCCTTTAATTAAAGGGAAGAGCAGTATAGCACTCAATGTTCACAGAATGTTCATACATGGCGATTTGTTGCAGAATTTGATGAAAATTTTTTGAGCCAAAGAGAGAAGTTGATCCAGGAGGAAGAAGTATAAGATATTTCTTTATATTTCCCATCCTTTTGAAACCCCTTCTATTTTTGGCCCAAAAATCTGCACCAAAATCAGCAACAAATCGCGATCAGTGAATATTGCCTAATGGTGTATTTACGGCAGAAGTTTTATTTTTTTTACAGGTTTGCAAATTTTTGTTTCACAGCACAAAAAAAAAAACCAACACAACCATAAAACTGTTTTGTGTGAATATACTTTCATGCTAGTCTCTTCATATATAAAGGTGGCTAGGTGGTTGCTCTCTAATATTGCTTGGTAGAGCTTGCATGTGTTTTCAATGGGAAGATAGGAATAAGCGACTGCCAGACACATCTGGCAGCGGCTTATCATCTAAGGGGGACAAAGGATCGGACATGTTGAAATAAATCCGACATGCCCGATCATTCTTTTCTCCGACATCTGCCATCTGGAAACTTCGGAGGCTTTGGCCGATTGTCATCTAATGTGTTTAGGCAATTTTAATTCTTATATTCACAGACTATGGCTGAGCTAATTATAAATAAATACATACCTAGGTACAATTTGGACAATTAATAATCTTGAAACAAACAGTAGGAGGGGCTGTGGTGCAAGACTAAACAGAAAAGTCGCAACGCTTTTGCATAGAAACAGACAGGGGTAAACTTGAGGATACTGTAAAGCCATCAGGTCATATTTATGTCTTGGTGATGATTTAATGGCCATATCAAATAGGTAAATGTTTACTACAAAGCTTCCTACTTCAGGCTCTCTTGTATAAAAACTTTTACAACCAGAAGGACACCCAGTAGGGCAAACATTCTACTTCATGTAGAAAAACAGCAAATGTTACCCAAACTTCATTTTAGCTTATGTATCCAAGTCTGTTTTATTTGTACAGTACCTGACCCTATTATCATTACATTTCCTGGGAAAACAGCACAGAAGGTGAACTGAAGTGTTTCCGAGCTGAAGATGGAACTTGAATAGAGAATTACGTCAATAAGTGGCAAAAGAAGAGGTGGCATAGCATGCCGATACCAGGTGTGAGTATCCACTTGTTGTTCACGGTGGTTGGAAGGGTCCCGCTATGATAAGCTGATCCCAGGATGCCTGCTGCTCAGATCTGCTATAAACTTTATGGAAACCTGGAATAAAATATTGAATTTCCCCACTACGCTGCCACAGTAGAGATATAAAGCATTACACAGTGGTTGTTGAAATCAATGCACAAACATGCCGAATCCCCCAGAGTGACAGACGCTCTTGGTAGCCGCTCTCCACTTTATCTAATTTAGAGGGTTCTGAATGGGGGGACAACCTCTATTAATTCAGAAGTCTCTAATAAGGCATTTGAAAATGGGATTTCTAAACTGGACAATCCCTTTCAGGTTGAGAAATAGTAGTTTATGAATCGTCAAATTGTCAGAAGGGAACTTCACGTGGGGCACATATACATGACCAAACAAAAAATGAACAAATCAAAAACTGACAAGAAAAGTGAGAAACACAAGAAAGAAAGTTTCCATATTTGGAGCAATGTCTATTCATCTACATGGACAGCTGCTATTTTCAGAAATATGGTTTATTTATTCAGGGTAAAACCGCATTAAAGAAAGAATTTTGCTTTGTTGAAAACACACGGCTTTAGTTTTTCTTTTTAAACAATTTATCTTTCCAAAATTAAACATATCTTGAGTTTTCTGATGGAAAGAACAACAGGTTTGACAGAGACGGGAACAATCTTTATACAGGGATGCACACAGTCCATGGTTCATACAAGGTAGACAAAATGGAAAGTTGTCTATTCAAGTTTGTAAGGTGGCATCTGCTGCACATTATATTTGATGACCTCTTGACTCACCATGTATTTCGTTTGCATTCTTACATCCTATGCCGACCTTTTGGAGTTCCGTTGTCCTTTGCTGATATTTCTTTTTTATGGGACTGGATTTGACCTATGGAATACTTACCATATGCTTGCAGCTAAGTACTAAAGAAATATTCTAAGGAGTAGGTTGGGTCTCTCACATATTAGGAAAAGATTAATTCATCAGTGGTCCTTAAAGGGTAACTACATTTTCAGAAATCTTCTGACATGTCATAGTGACATATCAGAAGTTTTGATTGGTGGGGGTCTAAACACTGAGACCAACACCGATTGCTAAAATGAAGCAACAGAGGCGCACGGGTGAGCGCTGAGCCACTTTGTTTATCATCGGCTTTTCTCGGAAAACCGGGGAAATGGTGTACGGACTCAATAGAAAGTCTATGAGCCCCCACACCAACTGCTCGGCTTTCCAAAAAAACACGATCAGAAACAAAACGGCACAGCGCTCACCCAATCGCTTCTGCCACTTCGTTTTAGCGATCGGTGGGAGTCTCAGTGCTCAGACCCCCACCGATCAAAACGTCTCAAATGTCAGAAGTTTTCTCGAAGTTTAGATACCCCTTAAACCTTCATAAAGATGACTGGTCCAGATTAATGTTATATAGGAGGTGACACCACACCTTGACCTGCATGTCACCCACGCTTAATAACACCAACCAAAGCCAGCACAGTCTTTTTGTTGACCATATGAACTAATTGCTGTGCATTTATTGGTTTTGCCACTAATTTTGTCTGTTCCACGCAATAATGATAGACTATATTATAGATATCATGCACCTGTCCACCTTCTGTATTAATATCTGTATTTGTTAAAATTACTGAAAGACTATTGTTTGCTACCGCTTTCGCTGAAATACTACATTGTTGACTAACTTCTAATACTTCTGATTGACTAACGTAAATCATGTGAGAAACCACTGTTTCGAAGTCTTCCCAGGTACTGACTCCATATGTCCAGTATAAATTTCTGGTTTATACAAACATTTGTTAAATAGCCTATTAGGCATTAAGCGGTAGTGCCAGTGGCGGAAGGGGTTTTGCTCTGATCCGTACCTCTTATCTATGGTTGGCTCACTCATTGAATGAAATGCAGTGTAATACTTATCATATATATGAGATCAATTAAAATATTCCTATCATTATAAAAAGGAGAATATCGATCAAGAACTCAGAAACATGTATGATGGCAAAACACCACCAAGTGTAATAACAGTGTCAAGACTTCCCAGATATTCTAATGAAATGCATCATCGAGCATTTATCTGTGTCTTGCCAGTAACAACTGATTATATGGTTTAAATAGTTAGGGCCCGCTGTGATCACCAAATTGTCAGTGGGCCTATCAAAAGATTTGGACAAAGAAACATCTATAAGTTGTATATTAATCCCATGACAAGATATTACACATAATACACTTGATTCAATGGAAGTGTGCAAATGGGCCATTAGTAAAAAGTCTGAATTGAAGCCAAATACGTGCAATATTTAAGGCCAAAATAGGATTAGGAGGAGACAATAGACGGGCACAGATTGTTTTGAGCAATACTTCCTCTATGCCTGTGCCACCCAGTCTGTACATTGCAGAAGAGGAAATGCTGATCAAAAGACTAAAGAAAAAATTGCCTTCCTTTTACCAACAATCTCAAGGGAAACAAGAAGCAGGAACCTTTTTGCTGCTGATGTGGACAGTTAATGGACATAATTCATACAGTCGATGACGTAACATGGTCTTACACAATGCTTCTTTCTTTTTGACAACAGGAAAACTTGTTAGGTCTTGGCCATTCGATAATTACGGCTAAAAGACAACTTGTAAGGGTTTATCCTCTACCTCAAGTTAGAATCTGGTTGATGAAAGTTGATGTGGAGGGTCAGTTCAGGAAGGTGTCCTGGACTTGTTACAATGTCTAACTCAACATAGTAAAATAATAGGCAAAAAAGAAAAATACTCTATAAAACAACTCAATGGAGCAGGGTAATGAATTAGGAATTTTGCATAAGCAATATGGGATCATAATACAAAATGCTTACTCATGATTTTCTAGGAGGCTGACACATCAGGTTGCCGTTACAATGGGGTTAGAAGGAACGCTCCCTCCCCTGTATTGCTTTCTGCAACTGCACTAAAAAATGTGTACAAACAATTCATCTGATGTTACAACATGATCATCAATCCATGCTGAACTTTCATCCATGACATGGTCTAATGATGCACAGACTCTTTGTTATTTCTCATCAACAATTGATGACAGCATTTACTTACTTGCAATGTGCGGGAAGTGTGTGCAGACGCTTCACTCTGCCAATAATCATGGCAAATTGAGGCCATATGGGATAACTATGTAGAATGCTAATATTATCCAAATCCAGCTAGACAAGGAAAAATGTTCGCAAACTTTATAGAGAGAGCAAATTATTAGAGATAAAATATCAGCAACAAAGATACAGAAAAAATAATGTGGAACAGAGGCGGCTTCATAGTGAACAAACTTTATTTTCGGGGACATACTGTACAACGGAAATTTTCAAAGGGATATTCCAGATGTATAAAATCTCAGCCTGCATAAAATACAAAAATAATATGCTTCCCGACCCACTGCCGCTGTCTGGGTCCCCTGCCACTCTTCTACTTATACGCCAGCATAACGATGTGCCATTCATGGGCATTGACCGCCATGGTGACATGTCATCCACAGACCATTTTTAGTGGTCTTGCTCACATGTCATATATTCATTAAGCCAGAGAACAAACAGAAAAGTGGTGGTGACCTGAACAGTGGTGGTTAGGGGAAGCGCATAATCTGAAAGATAAGTCTATCGAAACATTTCTTGCTTGCCATGATGCCCTCTCTACCCTTGTCCTGTTCTGTTCTAAATAAGCCACTCATATTTTTCCCAGGAGAAAATTATTTTGTGCCCCCCTTTTTTTCCACCTTCTAGTGCTAGTGCATGTGAAACAGGAAAATATGTGAAAGGGGATTGTTGAAAACTGTACTATTGCTCTGTTGGCTAAGGCCTCATGCACACGACCGTGCCCATAATTACGACCCGTAATTACGGGCACGGCCGGCCGCGGACAGCCGGCCGTTTTTACGAGCACGGTCCGTAAAATGAAAAAATAGGACATCCTATTTTTTCCGGCAGGTTTCTTTGGCTCGGGCACCCTCCCGTAGAAATACGGGAAAGTGTCCATTGGCCATAGAAATGAATGGGCCCGTAATTATGAACTGTAATTATGGACCGTAATTACGGTCCGTAATTATGGGCGATTTTACAGTCGTGTGCATGGGCCTTAAGGAAACCAGTAAAGGGTCCATGTACTCGGCATTCCTGCATGGACAAAGCCAATAGAGGCATTCAGAGTTCCTATGACTCTGTGTTACATACCCATATGCCCTATGTGTGCCGTCTTGTTGTATTGATTCTAGGGCAGAATTTCTACATAATATGGCATGCAATGAAGCATGCCATGATTTTTTTTCTCACAGAATAAGTAAGAAAAAACCTTTGTAGAAAAGCAGAGCCCCACGAAGCCATAGTATGGACCTATAGAATAATACGGGTGCTGTATGACAGAATTGTACCACATGGATCCATAATAAAATGGTAAAGAGTTGTGGCCCTCATGTGACTGATGTGCGGCCCCAGAGGATGACAAGTTATTATGACACAGCCTTTCCAAGGAATTTGATAAGGCACGAGAGATTCTGTACGCTGAGGGCTCTACCAAACCATAAAGGTCAGAAGAGCTCCTCTATTTTATCCTCTGTTATGGACTGAGGTATCTTTCCCATCTCAAAAAAATGCGTTGTATGTATGTTAATATCTATGTATGAGCTTTTTCCATGTGCCTTTGATCTGTGTTCCCACTAAATGTATTTCTCAAAAACAAGGATAGATCTCAAACACTCTATTGTGAAAAGTATTTTCAAACCTGTTTTTTAGCTAACATATATGGAGAAAATTCTGAAAATACAGTGGTATACAAAAGTTGTAGTGTACATGTATTTGCATGTTCCTACCCCTAGATCCGACCCCAGCTATATGTGATGAGGAGCTTGGAGACCCTCACAATAAAGTACGTCTTAAGGCCTTGTTCACGCAGAGTTTTTTTGCAGGCAGAAAATATCTGCCTCAGAATTGCTTCAGGGACTTTGAGGTGGATTTTGACCTGCCTGCACCTTTTTTCTGAGTTTTTTGCCCGCGGCCAATGAAGCTAATGCAAGGACAGTGGGCAAAAAACGCTTGGTAAGGAGCACCGTGTTTTTTTTTCTGCATCCCATTGATCTCAATGGGAGGTCAGAGGCAGAAACTGCGGCAAGAAGGGAAATGCTGCTTTTTTCCCCGCGAGAAGCTAGAAGCCACCCGGGAAAAAAAAAACACCTCTGCCTCCCGTTGAAATCAATGGGGGAGGGGGATATTGCCGGCTGTTTTTTGGCACGGATTCCGACATGATTTCCGCATCAAAAGCTCTGTGTAAACAGGGCCTTAGAGGACTGGAATTGGTCATGTGCATGTCCATCAGGAGGTCTGGAGGTTTTTTGGGAAGCTAGAGTTCATGTGATGTGAATATGTTTCAATATAAATTGAAGTTGATGTCCTATGACAGATTCTCTTTTAATTCCGTTCCAGTTTACAGTCATTGCCTAGTTTTTGTGAATGGCAATAGGTAATGTCCATGTTTCCTCAGTGTCTCAAGTGGATGATCAACAGTTTTGGTGTGAAATGCTAAAGTGATATGCCTCGTGGAGCAGCATTAAGACTTTCTATCCACTCTAGGCCACGACAGGCCATTAGCTGCGATAAATGAGGCTAAGAGGACACTTTACAATACGGTGGCTCGCGGTGCTTCTGCCAATTGGCTGAGAAGGATTCCTGGCCAAAACGCGCATCACATCAACCTGCAGCCGGCTTAATGCTTTCCTGCTGATAGATTCAGAACTAAACATTTACACAGGCGACACTGGAGTTCCCATTAACGAGCAAACAGACGTTTACATACGGCTGAAAAACTTGCTGAACTGAAATCTAATGGGACAAGATGATTTCTATGTATAGCGGGCTCAGTAGAAATGCGGACTACACCATAGGTCATTCAATAAGAAGAAAATATATTAAATATTTGCTCGGAGCGACGATTCTACCGACCTGGGAGAACCTTTATTACCACCGAACAAACCTACATCAGCAAATTTCACATAGATTCATTGGATGACACAAACAATATATGTGTGAGATATTGCTGGTTATAGGTTCCAAATAAAATTGCTACATACAATACATTACAGTCATTTTATCCCATTTACCCTTTAAAGAATTAAGGGCGTAAAATATTAAGCCTTTGTAATATATTCACTATCAATAACGTTCCATGGCGGTCTTGCCAGTTCCCAGGCCTCTCTGCTTACAAAATGTACAGTGTGTGATGTAGTGACATTCAGGTGACATTTCAGGACGTGACCACAGAGGCCAATGATGACATTGCATTGAAGTCACATCCTCACATGTTCTCTATGAGCAGCAGTAGTCAAGACCGGGCGCTATTGACAAAGGCGCTTTGTTTTTAACCCAAATAACCCTTTTAAGTTCATATCATACAAAAAATATTACATTTGCTGAACCTTGCAAACACATCAAGATCGTAGAAATTTAAGAGAACGATACCGTAGCGAGTGCGATGAAGGATTTGACTCATACATAGAAAGACAAAACAAAATAAAATAACAAGAATATACGAAAAAACAAAAACAGAAGGCTATTAGTGGAACAGTAGTTGAACTGCCTCTCCTACATATCCATAATACAACTTTTGCCGAAACCAGCCCTTGAGTGCCCAGCACTGAACAAAATACTGTGTATGTACAAAAATAATACATGACACCATAATTGAATATCCATTGCATAGTACAGCCATCTTCAGAAGATATGGATCATTTTATATTATTAGTTAAATGGAAAAATAACGTAATTGATGATAGAACAATTTATATGCTACTGTGAATGAGATAAGTCTGCAATCTGCAAAGGTCTGTCTATAAGTAGGGCCATTTTCATACATTGATGGGCCCAATGCAAATATTTTATAAATTGGCATGCCCTGAATATTTTTCCCCTAACTTTTGAAAATGGAAAAGAGGTAGAAATCCCCCACTGCCCTTCCTGAGGAAATTGAACACCGCAGCAAAATGTAAAATTTTTTACTAGGTTCCGATTTTTTTTCCCCTAGTGGCTGAAAATGAGATAGATTTACAAAAGAAGCAGTACTGATCTTTCCCCGGGCGGTCCAGCGCTGACGTTGCGGCGACATTAACAGTGATTGTTTACATGCATGTGACCGCTGCAGCCAATCAGAGAGCTCAGCAGTCATGTGATGTATTTCTGGCATTATGCCAGAAATACGATTTGTCACTGCTGAGCTCTCTAATTGGTTGCAGCAGTTGCATGCTGTGTACATGTAAACAATCACCCGGGGTGCCGCCGAAGCGTCAGCGCTGATACAATGTCCAAAAAAAACGACAATAACAGGTTGATTATTATAAACAACATCACAATGTCAAGATCTGTTGCTGTGGTGCTGTATTTGTGGGGGGACGTGGTCCAGAACCAAGGTGGATTAGACCGGCAGCATGGGTGCTGTTGGTCTCCTGGGTTGCTCCCTCTGCAGGTGCCATGTTGCAGCGGCATTGGTTGCCATGGGATACTACACTTGGTAGAATAGGGACCCATTTGAAAGAGGTCGCAGTGAAGTGGCAAGTCGGCTTATACAGTTTGATCAAAATATTTACTATTGTGCTCCAGTAAGTAGGGGAAAAGGAGTACAGTGCAGGCCAGACAGGTGATAGTGGTGGGGGATTCAATTATTGGGGGTACAGATAGGGCAAAATATCACAGACTGGGAATGCCAAACTGGCTGTTGTCTTCTTGGCACTCCAGTTCGACATATCACAAATCAGGTTGATAGATTACTGGGAGGGGCAGATGAGGACCCAGCGGTTATGTTGCACATTTGCACCAATGACAAAGTTAGAGGTAGGTGGAAGGTCCTTAAAAACATTCATTTTTTTAAAAAAATACTACCCGTACCACACCAGACAGTTTAAAATAAAAAATTACCAAAGATCGCTAAATTGTATGATAACCAATGTTAAAAGCCTAAGACCCCATGCACACGACTGTGTTTGGTCTGTGATATACAGACCATATGTCGGCCGCATGTCCCGGATCGAACATAGTTCAGGGAGCCGGCGTTCCAAGCATCACAGTTATGTATGATGCTAGGAATCCCTGCCTCCCAGCGGGAATACTGTCCCATACTGTAGTCATGTTTTCAGTACGGGACCGTATTTCCGCGGGGATGCAGGGACTCCTAGCATCATACATAGTTATGATGCTAGAAATTCCAGGTCGCTGAACGGTGTTCGGTCCAGGAAATGCGGCCAACATACGGCCGTATATCACGGACCAAACACGGTCATGTGCATGACACCTTACAAAGGAAATTTATGAACTGGAATTAATAATGTCTAAAAATATGTACATATGAGTCAACCCTTCCTTACCTTTGCTACAATTTGGTTAAGGACATAACATGCTAGCAAAACCCTTCACAGGCAGCAATTCACATCACAACCAATAGGTGGCCTCACAATACACAGATACATATAGCATAGAAATCTCATGACAGAGTATCATAAAATCATTTTTTTTTTCAAAGCCAGTCATCTCGCGCCACACATCTCCAAATAGGTTTGGATAAGAGGAAAGGTAAGGAAGTATAATACTGTATGACATAGTGGGGATAACTGAGACATGGCTGGATGATAGCTATGACTTGCAGGCTTAACAGTTTGCTCAAAATAAATAATGGAAAGTGGTAAGAGTTAATAAAACAGAGTACACAAAATGTACTATTAAATAGATGAGGCAGCAAATCTCAATGAGGAAGTTATTATGGGGACCTTCAACTACCCTGATATAAATTGGGAACTGAAACCTTTTGGATCTAATAAAGGAAAGATGTTTTTGTCAATAAAAATGTGTGTGTGAAATATAACTTTATCTCTTATTCACCCAATAAAGGGTTATTCAAACATGTTGTTGCTTTTTAAGAGAGAGTTTCACAGACGTCAGATGTCAGGAATGATATTTGAAACCCAAACACTATGGGTGATTGATTCCTTGCCACTGCATTTATGCGCTCTTTGAAATGACAGCCATAATAACCTTTTCTCGCGTCCATGGAATCCGAGTAAAGCTGGTTTTGGCCCATCTCTACTGAGGAATAGTTTGGCCGAGAGGAAACGGGTCTGGAGGATTTTTTTTTATGGAGAGCGGTTCCCCGATCCCCTTGTACTGATTAAACAGTGGATATTATCCAACATCTGAACAGGTGTTGACCCCTATATTCCATGACTGTAAGGCTGGGTTCACACGACCTATTTTCAGGCGTGAACGAGGCGTTTTACGCCTCGAATTACGCCTGAAAAGACGGCTTTAATACGTCGGCAAACATCTGCCCATTGCTTTCAATGGGTTTGCCGATGTACTGTGCCGACGACCTGTCATTTTACGCGTCACTGTCAAAAGACGACGCGTAAAATTACAGCCTCGTCAAAAGAAGTGCAGGACACTTCTTGGGACGTTTTTGGAGCCGTTTTCTCAAAAAACTTCTGAAAATCAGGTGCTGTTTTCGCTTGAAAACAGCTCTGCATTTTCAGACGTTTTTGAGTTTGCGTGTGAACATACCCTAAGGGTATGTGCACACGATATCGACAATTATGGCTGAAATTATGGAGCTGTTTTCAGGAGAAAATAGCTCCTGCATTTCAGACGCAATTTCTCGTACTCGCGTTTTACGAGGCGTCAATTACGGGCGTAATTTGGAGCTGTTCTTCATTGGATTAAATGAAAAACGGCTCAAATTACGTCACAAGAAGTGTCCTGAACTTCTTTGCCGAGGCTGTAATTTTACGCGCCGTCTTTTGACAGCGATGCGTATAATTAAAGGTCGTCGGCACAGTACATCGGCAAACCCATTGCAAGCAATGGGCAGATATTTGCCGACTTATTGGAGCCATCTTTTCAGGCGTAATTCGAGGCGTAAAACACCTCATTTACGCCTGAAAATAGGTTGTGTGAACCCAGCCTAATAGAAATTTCTGTGAAACCCTCTCTAAAAAAGCAACAACATGTTTGAATAACCCTTTATTGGGTCAAAATCTTGCTGTCTAGTTTGATCAAAAGTCTAGAAAAATAATGTTATAGATATACGTTATACGAGATACAATGTGACCTATGATGATGATGATGTATAAGTACACGGCATATGGAATAATTTTATATGTATGTTAGTACTTTTCTATTTAAAAAAAAAAAAAAAGAAACAGTAAAAGTTATATTGTATATATATATATATATATATATATATATATATATATATATATATATATATATATAAACTCTGGATCCATTTATTTTCTTTATAATTATATAATACGGAGGACTGTTAAATCTAAGTCTCGGTGGTGGACTTCTAAATTACACCATCAATCTTCATCTTCAAACTGGTATAACTGGGGAGGGCAGCGGCTAGGACGAGTTTAAATGGAATGGAGGCTGGGCATGCATGGTGCCGCTCCTTGTAGACACTGAAGCGCCTAGGGAGAGTGTCAGGGACTGCAAGGGGTTAAGAAAGGATGGAACGGTTTAAAATAATGCCCAGGACCAGGATTGGTCAACAAGGGGTAAGAGGGGCGTGGTTAAGAAGATATAAGGCAGGGGTTTGGAGCGGGAAGCCCTCTTACCTTCAAGCTGCAGTGGAAGAAACACCTTTGCTGCTGCTGTGGGTGGAGATTCAGAGCGTGGTCGTTGAGAAGATGGCAGAAGAACTATTGCGGAAGGTGGCACAGCGGGTAGCGTCGGAGGGACCTGCCTGGCTGGAATCCCTGTTGGAGGAAGGAGAGAAGCGAGGATCTGAGCGGGGCACGGAACAGTCGGGAGCGGCTACCCGAGGTAGGCCGCAGCGCGTTACACGCCCTCCGGTTCGACTGAGCCCTAGCCCTGTTGCTATGAGGGGTGCTGTGACTGCTGCACAGTCATGCGGTGGTCCCAGCAGGTCCCCTAGGCCTATGTCGACGGGTGCTTCGTCGGTCGACATAGTGCCCCCCTCCCCCCCGTCCACTCGTCGCGCTGGCGTCCTTCCCCATGGCGGTAAGAGGGCGGCTGTTAAACCGGCACGGGCACGGTACAACCCGCCTCGAGCTGCTGATGCGGGCGTGGAGGCAGCGGCCGACTATCGTGACAGTGGGGTGAATATGGCGGACTCAGGCGACTGGTCCGACATGGTCGCTTACCATGCGGCAGGTTCACAGGAGCTGGGACTTGCTTCTGGGGCCTGTGTGCAGCCGGGGTCGGCGCCATCTTTCCCCGTCCTGTTCTCTACGCAGCCAGAATTGGCGGCGGGGGGAACAGGGGCGGGACGTCCTGGCAGGCGCAGTGCAGCCAGGACACAAGATGGCGGCGCACGAAAAAAGAAGATGGCGGCGGGTGCGGGGAGGCGGACGGTGAGCAAGCAGCCCAGCCAGGGGGCGGGGGCTTCTGCGGTGCCTGTCGCTTCTCCACCCCGGTCCCCCCCGGGCCCCTGTCAGCATGGGTCAGGGGCAGGGGGGGAGTGTGCTAGGAAAGATAGGATTGAGGGTGTTTTGGATTCTATTTGCCCTTCTCCTGCCTTGTCATCTTTCTCTCCTGCAGGTCCAAGAAGGGAGCGTTCCAGGCGAGGGAGGAAACGCCGGGCTGGTGGACATCGCCGGCACGGCCATCATGGACGTCGCAGGTCAGGTGACGGGAAGAGGCGTGGTCGACGGTATTCCTCGTCTTCCAGCGATGGTTTCTCCTCCTCGTCTGCGACGACGTCCGCATCATCCGGATCATGGAGGAGGTCGTCGAGGAGATCCTCACGGCCGCAGAGACGCAGTCGACGCCGGGAGGTGCAGCGCTTGTCGGTGGATCAGGAGCAGCTGTCCCAGGTTGTACCTCCCGCCGGGCCGGTGGAGGAGGTGCAGGCCGTGGTTCCAGTGCCGCGGCAAGTGGCTGAAGGACCCTCTGGAGTCGGTGGGACCTCTGGGAGCGGTGAGTCGGCCTGCGGTGACGCATGGCTTAATAAACCTAATGCAGCGGGTGCGGATTTGATTTCTGTTTTAAAAGCCGTGGTGGCTGGGTTGAAAGTGAATGAGGGAACGTCGTGTCCCTCTGTGCCACCAGAGGGAGCTATGCCCCCGTCTGAGAAAGAGAATGCTTTAGCTAGTTTGACGTTTAGAGATTCATTGTTTTGTGGAGTCGCTCCTCTCGGGACTCATTTGTCAGCTGAGGTCAAGGACAAGATTTGGAGGAATGAATTTGTGGATATTTGGTCCTTGGTCTCGGTGGAGCAGGTGACTGTCGACAAGGAGCGGGGCTTTGAGAGAGGTTCGGATAGGAAAGCGAAAGTAGCGAAAACATTTGGCAACTGGGTACAGTGTTACGCTACACTGGCTCATGTTATTTGCCAACGCTATCCTGGGAAAGGGGCCGAGTTGTTTGTCTATTTTGACACAATTTTCAGCGCCCACAGGCTGCACGGTGGTGCGGCCTGGTGGCGATATGATGAAGAATTTCGGCGACGTTTGGCTTTGTCGCCTGATATTAGTTGGGCGACGAAGGCAACGGATGTGTGGTTGCAGCTTATTTTAGTGCAAGGGAGTAGGCAACAACGCCCCTTTCCCAGTGCGGCCGCAGCTCCGGGCCCCGCCCCTGGAGTTGCGGCCGCTAGGCCCACGGGTGCCTGTTGGCTCTACAACGAGGGCCACTGTCGTTTCTTTGCCACGTGCAAATTCCGACATGAATGCTCCATCTGTGGGGGCGCTCATGCGGCGCTCCGGTGTTTCCGGAGAGGTAAGCAGCCGGTTAAGGCACCTCCTTCCGGCGCAGCGGAGAACGCCGGTGAACGTGCTCGAGATGGGCCCATGGTTAGAGCGGTACCACAGGAGGCGGGAAGCAGAGGTGCTCACTAGCGGGTTTTCGTTTGGGTTCGAGATTCCTTTTGAATATTCTGCGACATTGTCATTGGCTGACAATTTGAAGTCGATCAATGAGAATGTGGGCATTGCGCGGTTAAAATTGGCAAAAGAGGTGGAATTGGGGAGAATGGCAGGTCCATTCAGTGAGCCGCCGTATACGAATCTGCGGGTTTCTCCCCTTGGTTTAGTTCCAAAGAAGGAACGAGGAAAGTTTAGGCTGATTCATCACCTTTCCTTTCCTCGCGGTGGTTCGGTTAACGACGGTATTTCTAGGGCGGAGGCGGCGGTTTCGTATACGTCTTTCGATGTTGCAGTAAGGCTGGTACAGGCGGCTGGACAGGGGGCGTTGTTAGCTAAATCTGATATTGAAGCGGCCTTTCGTTTGTTGCCGGTTCATCCGGAATGTTTTCACCTGTTGGGTTGTTGTTTAGACAAAGGGTTTTACGTGGATATGTGCCTTCCCATGGGTTGTTCAATATCATGCAGTTACTTTGAGATGTTTGCGTCATTTTTAGAATGGGTAGTTCGTTTTGAGTCTGGTTGTGACTCGGTTATTCATTATCTGGATGATTTTCTTTTTGTGGGCCCGGGGGGCTCTGGGTTGTGCAGCACGTTGCTGAGAGTTTTTCGACAGGTGATGTCGCGTTTCGGTGTACCTATTTCTGAAGATAAAACAGAAGGCCCTGTTACTGTTTTGTCATTTTTGGGTATCGAAATAGATAGCGAGCGGATGATTTTTCGCTTGCCCGATGATAAATTGGCAAGGCTAGTGACGCAAGTTGACCAGGTCATGGGGTCGAAAAAAGTGACGTTAAAACAGTTACAATCGTTAATGGGATTGCTGGTGTTTGCTTGTCGTATAATTCCAATGGGTCGTGTTTTTTCTAGGCGTTTGTCTTTAGCCACTAGAGGTATCTCGAAGCCAAATCATTTTATCCGGGTAACTTCTTGTATGAAGAAGGATTTGTTTGTCTGGCATTCCTTTTTGAGTTCGTTTAATGGGAGGTCGGTGTGTCAGGAAGCTGAGTTGTCTAATGTAGACTTGGAATTGTTTACGGATGCAGCCGGAAGTGATGGTTTTGGAGCAATTTTGGGCCGAAGTTGGTGTAGATCCCCTTGGCCCTTGCATTGGAGTGATTTGGGAGTTTTACGTAATTTGACGCTATTGGAATTGTTTCCTATTATAGTGGCAATAGAGTTGTGGGGTAGCGTGAGGGTTAACAAGAGGATTGTATTTTGGACAGACAACATGACGGTGGTGCATGCGGTGAACGGGTTGTCGTCTAGTTCATTGCCGGTGTTAGCTTTATTAAGACGGTTGGTTTTGAAGTGTTTGCGTTTGAATGTGTGGTTTCGTGCGAAACATGTTCCGGGTGTCCGTAATGTGATGGCTGATGCTTTGTCTCGTTCACAGATGTCTCGGTTTCGGGAATTGCACCCGGCAGCTTTGGCAGAAGGGGTGTCCCCCCCCCTTCACTTATGGGCCCTGGTCGAGGACAACTTATGAGGCTGTTGAGGGGTTCGGTGGTACCGGCGACTTGGAAGAGTCATTGCAGAGCGTGGGATCGGTGGTTGGAGATTGCGGGGAATAACTTCCCATCACAGGATGGTTGTCACCTGGACGTCACGTTAGCAAGTTTGGTACAAATACGTCAGGAAGGGGGTAGTGCGGCCACAGCGAGCAAGTTTTTAGCAGGGGTGGCCTTTATGTTAAAATTGTGGGGATGCAGAGATGTTACAAAAGAATTTGTAGTTCGGCAGTCTTTAAAAGGGTGGAAAAAAGAGGCGTGTTCCAGGGACACGAGGCGGCCAGTATCTTTTTCACTTTTGGGTCGGCTTCTAGCCGTTTTATGTTTTGTGTGTCGGGATGAATATGAAGTGTCTTTGTTCGGAGCGGCGTTTTCTTTGGCTTTCTTTGCCGCGTTACGGGTTAGTGAGCTGGTTCCGCACAGTGTAAGTGCAAGCGGTGGTCTTCTCGGATCGGATGTAGTAACGTTGGGAGATTCTCTCAGGGTCTGTGTGCGGAGGTCAAAGACTGATATGGTAGGGAGGGGGGCTTGGTTGTCGATTGGGAGGATTGGGGGGCAGTATTGCCCGGTAAAATGGGTACAGGAATTCGTGTTGGTCCGAGTGCCCGGGTCTCAATTCTTGATCCATCAGGATGGATCCGCAATGTCGCGTTTTCAATTTGAGGCGATTTTTAAGGCCGGTTTGAAGTACCTAGGTTTGCCACCGGGTGAGTTTGGTACACATTCGTTTAGGATAGGGGCGGCAACTGAGGCAGATGCCTTGGGCTTGGATTCAGCGGCTATCATGAGTCTGGGTAGATGGCGTTCTAATAGCTATAAGTCATATGTGCGACCTGATTTGGTTTTAAAGAGTGTGTAAGCTGGAAGTTTTCATAGTAGAAAATGTCTCCCCCTTCCCCCCCCCCCCCCCATCCCTGTTTTCCTTCCTTGTTTTATATGGAGTGTTATGTTAATCCTGCCTGTATCTTCATTTGACCGGAATGTAGCTTAATTTCTTTGTTAGGGTCGCGGCGCCCCCAAGTGTGGATCTTGGGGCATTCGTATGTGCACTGGGCAGCGGTTCGAGCGGGTCGAAGGCCATTAGGTCCGAATTTGGGCCTCTCACAGGCCGACGTCCATTGGAGAGGTGTACGGGGATTACGGTGGGTGCAGTTACTGCCAGAAGTAGTGGCAGTTACAAGGCACACGTATGGACCTGTTGTCCTGATCATACATGCGGGTGGAAATGATATCGGCCAAGTGAAAATGGCTGAGTTATTGTCATTTATACGGACTGATTTGGCGCGTTTTCAGGACCTGTTCGCCCGTTGCGTAGTAGTTTGGTCCGAAATAGTGGCGCGCACGGTGTGGAGAGGAGCGAGGAATATGGCAGCGTTGGAGAGAGTGCGCAGGCTAATCAATGTGCGGGTGTCGCGGTTCATTCGCTCTATAGGGGGGATTGGGTTGCGACACCAATCCCTGGAGGGGGATAATGCTGATCTGCTGGCGCCGGATGGAGTGCATCTGAATGATATCGGGCTTGATATCTTTCTATTGGATCTCTTGGATGGTGCCGAGAGAGGGTTGGCGTTGCTTGGTGGGGGTGGTCGGGGGACTGAGTAGGTTTCTCAGTTCCCCCTTCTTGGCGGAAAGTACGGCAGATGAAGACGGAGGTAGCACCCTACATGCCTGATGGAGACAGGGAGCATCGGCATTTCAGGAGGAGAGAGAGAGAAAAATAAATATATTTATGTCTTCATGCCGATGTTTGTAAATAAGAATAAAGCTGTGGCCACTTCCACATTTCCATAAAGAAGGTGTTGGTGTGTTAATTCAAAGAAGGATGGTTAAGGTCCTGGGCAGGTAAAGTGGATAATGGGTCCTTGCAGTCTTGTAGACACTGAAGCGCCTAGGGAGAGTGTCAGGGACTGCAAGGGGTTAAGAAAGGATGGAACGGTTTAAAATAATGCCCAGGACCAGGATTGGTCAACAAGGGGTAAGAGGGGCGTGGTTAAGAAGATATAAGGCAGGGGTTTGGAGCGGGAAGCCCTCTTACCTTCAAGCTGCAGTGGAAGAAACACCCGCCCTCCCTCCCCTGGTGGTTTTGGTTTTGTTTTTTAAAAGATTTTTCGACGGTTATATTCTTGTTCTGGCGTTTTTTCTGGTTTTTCGTAGATGTCACAGCTGGCGGAAAGTACGGCAGATGAAGACGGAGGTAGCACCCTACATGCCTGATGGAGACAGGGAGCATCGGCATTTCAGGAGGAGAGAGAGAGAAAAATAAATATATTTATGTCTTCATGCCGATGTTTGTAAATAAGAATAAAGCTGTGGCCACTTCCACATTTCCATAAAGAAGGTGTTGGTGTGTTAATTCAAAGAAGGATGGTTAAGGTCCTGGGCAGGTAAAGTGGATAATGGGTCCTTGCAGTCATTCAAAGCCCGTCTAGCTGCAATCTTGCAGCTGGAGGGACCGGGCTCCCCATGTTCTGGTGATTGGTGGGGGGTCTCAGCTGTTGGACCTTCACCAATCCAGCATTTATTACCTATCCAGTTGATAGGTTAAAAATGCAAAAGGCAGGAATACCCCGAGGGGAACCTAGGAAATAGCGACCATTATATAATAAATTTCAACTTGTGTATCAATAGGATGTTTTGTTGATGAGCCACAAAAACTCTGAACTTCAGGAAGGCGAAGTTCTCTGGCAAAAGTAGTAAAACTAAGCCTAAAATGTACATTAAGTATATAAATAATAAAAAGGTTCAAACTGAAAGTGTTGCCCCTTTAAAGAGTAATGATGTAAAAATTGTGGAGGGTAATGAGGAGAAAGCAAATTTATTGAACCTTTTTTTTTTCTCCCCATGTTCACAGATGAAAATAAAATGAAATGTCACCTGTCCTTCCCAGGAAGAGGTGCAGAGCCATCTAAAAAAGATTAAAATAGACAAATCACTGAGTCTAGATGGTAGACACCCTCGTGTTCTGAAGGAATTAAATACAGGGATAAACAGACCATTATTTCTGATAGTTAAAAAATTTAACCGTCATTTACATTTTCTTCAATAAATCAATAGTACAACCGATGATATGAAACTTTGCAATAAATCTTATTACAGAAAAATGTCTCCACTTATCAGTCTCCTCCCCTTCTCCCCCTCCTTTAATCTTTTACTCCAAATGAACTGGTAAAAGCGGTTTTCAGAGAGGCAGAGATGAAGAGGGATGATCAGCTCAGTGGGAGAAGGAGGGAGTGGATACAGAGAGACACAGAGACGCAACTGCTGCTTCTAGTAAGTCTTCTTCTACCTTACCCCCAGTGCTGGATCTACAGCAACACTGCTCTGTACTGCTGTATAATGTCATCCATGTTGCTGCATGTCTTTGTGTATGTAAGAGAGATAAAGGAGTATGATCAGCAAGCGCCTGCCGCCATTTTACAGATATAATAATATTACAAATTACGGGCACTAGATTTCTAAAAATGGGTTATTGATCCAGGGATATTCTGATATTTAAAGTAGGAAAGGAATTTTTTCCCTTAGATGAGGTAAATGGCCATTTTTTTTATTTATTTTTTACCATCCTCTGGATCAATATTGCAGGATTATGGGATGAACTGTATGGATTTATGTATTTTTTCAGCCCTGCAAACTATGTTACTATGTTAAATTTGTCCTCGGTAAAATTTTGCATTGTAAAGTTCCATGCTCTATCGCCCTTTTGAGAACATAGGACATTAAGAGTCAATTCACACGTTGCGTAAATACAGCGTTTTTTCCGCAACGGAATTCGTTGCGGAAAATCTGCAGCATATATAGTAGCAGCAAAGTGGATGAGATAAAACTAATCTCATCCACACGCTGTATAAATACTGAGCGGAAAAGCAACTGAGAAATTCAACTGCAGTTCTGAATTTTATTCCGCAGCGTGTCAATTGTATTTGCGTAAATGCTGCATATTTGTTGCGGATTTTCCCCATTGAATTCAATTGGGAGGTAAATCCCATAGCAGTTGCTGCATTTTCTTGTGGCGGGATTGCAGCGATTCCGCCACAAAAAATGCAACGCTGAATAAAAAAAACCACTATACTTACCTAGGAGTCTTTGTTTCTTCCTCCAAGCCGGCCTCCTGGGATGTTCCGTGTGACCGCCGCAGCAGCCAATCACAGGCTGTAGTGGTGGTCACATGGATGAAACATCACCTGCCTAGATGACGTCAGAGGGCCGGCCTCCTGGGATGACGCTTCATCCCATGTTACTGCGGCTGCAGCCAATCAGAGTCAGAAGCATCATCCCAGGAGGCCGGCCTGCTAGCAGGGCGGTTAATGCAGCAGTTTTCCGCAGTGGACATTCTAGGTGAAAAACTGCACCACAGTTTGGTGCGCTTTTTCATCCTGAATTCCCTGCGGCACATATGGCGGATACGCAGTGTACTTTTACGCAGCGTATCCGCCCCGTTTGAACACGGCCTAATAAAAGTTTTAGTACTTTACAGCTGCACAATAAACAACCTGTGGAATTCAATTAATGCTAAAACATTCTTCAAAAGAACCACATGGGTGAAAAGGAAGTAGATAATACAAAGTACAGAGAGGATTAAGTTACTTGAATTGAAACCACAGGAATTGTGTGGATCCAAAGAGTCTTTCAGGTAAGCAGTAATTCTTTCCATACCAAGATTTTCCCGTATTTTGGATTTGTATTGAGTTTCCATGCATTTTTAGAGAGGCGTTTCTTGCTATGTAATATACTGTGACTGATTTGAAGACATTATGTAACATATATAATTACAGTGGGGTAATCGTATTGACGGTTTTTACCTCCGCAATCTTTGACAATACACAGTGCAGAAAGTATTCCTATGCCTCACCTAAGTATATCGAAATGAAATAACATGCCCATTGTGCCTTGTAAAAGCTAAAATGCTCAGTATAATTTTCACAAGTCCCTTCATATTGGACAGATTTGACCATATTACATTATAGGTAACCTGATGCTTCAAATGAAGCCGGATGTTAAGACAACGTGCAAATTTGTGATAGTAAAAGGAGGATTTAACTAAATTACTTCAATAAATGACTTTGCAAGTGACCTCTACTTCAACAGGATAAGAAGAAAATAGTAGAAATTAGAATCATATGTTGGTTAGAAGTCATCAGAAAAGTAGCAACAGACAATGCCAGGCCAGAAATAGTAGGGGAAATGTACATTTCTATCAGCTTACCACTTGCCACCTACCAAGTGATAATCATTTATGAGAGTGCTTTTCCCCATATTAAAAATTAGATATGCACTTTTTTGCGTTTTACACTATTCATATGGCATATCTGATAGCAGCTATGCCAGTATTTGGAAACCTCCATAGTAGCCACATAATATAGATTGATACCTACTATGGTTAAATTAATTGACTAGTTGATGCCCAAGTAACTTGGAGGTTGACACGTGCACGTTAAAAGCCTAACATACTCTGCGTCCAGCTATGATACAATGCCAGACAACAGCAGAGGAGGGCACTGCCATGTGTTCACTCTAGAAGGGAATTTAAGGCGGTTCATAAGTGACGCCAAGCTCCTACAAATAGTAACTCGATCCCTTTTCTTTATTATTTCCTTGCTTCAGTACAAATGCCACAGGATATTTTTTATTATTCAGAGTAGATTTTTTTTCTAAATATCATTTGTCATTTTTGCATTCCCCTGTCTCGGGACTGACCAAATTGTATCCTCAAAAGTCATGGAAAGGTCAAAATGACTGTGTACTCAAAAACATTCTTCAGGCCTTTATGAAGTTTTCGTAGAATAATAACCTGAAAGGACTGGTTTGGACAACCTGAACCTGTTCTGCAAAAATTACTTGTTGGTTTTCACTTAGATTTTCCATAAACAAATATCTTTAACAAATATAATTTTGTAACAATTTTACAGAAAAGGACATCCCAGTACAAGCCATAAATGTTTGATTTGTGAGGTCCAACCACAAATTTGAACCCAAAAATGGTTTTGTATACAGCTCAATGAGCACATTGTCGGATCCCTGTCAGACATATCCTACAAAATCTGTCATGGATACCTTAGATAATTAAAAATAGGTGTTTTGGAGGGACAGTGCTGCATATATACGGCGGGTGCTCCAGAATGCAGTATTAAGGTGACATTTTGCTAGTTGAAGGGCATCATTACTCACTGGGGCAGCATTGACTATCCTTACCATTCTTGTTTGTTGGCTCTGAAGGTTTGGGTGTGTGAGAGCTTCTTTAGTGGTGGACATAGAAGAGAAGGCTCCATAGGAAAAGATCGAAATTGGCCCCCAATTATGATGCCTGGTTTTGACACCCAGGACAGAAATGTCTAGAGTTTGTTTTCCCTCTGTTCCCTTTCCATGACCCTTTGGTCAATTCCTCACACGCCTGTTTGCTAACAATGCAGTTCCTCTTTAGAGACCGGGGTCCTGCACAAGTGCTTGCCACCCAGTAGCAATGGGGATGGTACTAACTAGGGCTGGGTCCCCTATATCCAAGGGCGCCATAGCAGCCAGATGGTCTGCCTCCATGTTATGTACACCTTTGGCTCCATTGAATAATGAAGAATCAAACAGAAATCTCTGAAAATAATGAGCCCTGGTACTTATGATTAGTTTTGGGTCTCAGTGCTTAAATGCAATGCAATAGTTCGACTTGCTTGTCACTTGACTTAACGTTCCACAATGTATTTTCCGCATAACAGCAGGTACAACAACTACATTATCTTACTATAATGGAGATACAGATAAATAACGCATTCAGTAATGTATTGTGCATAAGAGTGAAGTTAAATAAGAAATTCAGCCTCGTTTCCTCTACCTACATTATATAAATAGGTTTATAAATCAATAAACACTATTATAAATGTCAAGTCCTGTTCTATGTTTACCAATTGACAAGATATCTTCCCGTACGACTACAACATACTGTTAATCCAAAATGAAGCAAGAAATTGAAATGTCACACAATGCAGTTCTAACATTTGGATTCAAATGTTAATATTTTCTGTTTGAGAAGATGAGTCATTTATGAAACTGTAGTTCTAACTATTGTGACCTTACAAACTAAAATAAAAATGCTTAATGTGGATGTCCAGCTTTGGGGAAAATTATGAACGTTGCCCTGATTACACAAGGCAGTGATCGGGAACGAATGTTCATATGAACGCTCGTTTGCCCGATCATTGGCCCGTGTAATAGGGTCTTAAGTGTTACTACAGCTATCTACACCTTTAGTAGTAGTAGATTGCCAATGATACACATACAGGAGTACAAGGACATTTTCAAATCCGCCACTATTGCGCTGTGTATCCATCAGAGTATAAGTAACAAGATAATGGCAGTCAAAGAGATGACATAAATTGCAGCCTGTATTGTGTTAATGGATTTGCAGGGCAATATAATGGAAGGTGAACCTATACATATAGCAACATTTTAAAGTGAAGTGAATGGTCTATGTAGAGGTTTTAGTCAACGGCACCATTGCTATATTTATTATCAGGCCAGTTCATTTATTTTTGCTATTTGTAAATGTAATACCTCCATTGGGTGCTCTTCTATGACAGCCAGAAGGCAGACATAGAAGCATCATTAGGAGATGCCTAATGAAATTTTCCTAATTTCTGCTCCATCAAAATGCAGAAATAATGTTATAGCCTCTGACAGTATGTTTACTTCTATTTATAGACGTAAAAAATATACAGGCACCCATGTGTTATAGAGTACGTCAGGTTATTTTTAAGTTAGGGTAGCTATATAATGCACTTTTGAAGCTGAACAAGTGGCACCAATGAGCCTAAAAAATGTCTAGAAGTGCCATTAGTGGCAATAAGGGGTCCAGAAGAAGTATCTCCCTGACTGTTGTTGTATAGTAGTATTTGACCCCTCTGCTGAATGGCTGAGGCAGCTCACAGTTGGGAGTACGTGCGTGATAATCTATTTTCCAGCCCCATGACTGCCACTCCAGGGGGCTATTTGGGTGCCCTAATATAAAGGGGCTTGGTCTATTGAACATACAGGAGGGTCTCTATTTGTTACCACTCATTAATCATTGCTTTCTCATAGAGAGTTGGCAATGGTGCCAGGGCACAGAATGACTCAAAGGTCAAAAATGTCTATATTTGTCCTTCCAGTCCGGATTCTAATTTGAGGTTTTCTCTTAGTACACCAAATAGTTGCTCATCGGGTCATATAAAGAAAAAACAATAACAAACTTTTAAGCTTTGAGGAGGGATTAAAGTTATTGGAGTGGCAGAACCTGAACCCCCACCTGCTTCATTAAATCTCCTGTAATAAAGTATTTCCCCTTAGTTCATGGACCTGTCATCCATATTACTTTAGAACAAAGGGATTGGTTACATGATCAATGGGCCTGATCCTTTCAAGGGTTATCTCATAGACAATCCCTTCTATAAAAACACCCACCAGATTATCAGCTATAATAATATTAATAATACATGGCCAGGCTAAGAGCCACCAGAGTAGTAGCCGCTATTAATCTGTGACTTCAAGCGCTGGCTCATAAATAGGATCTCGAATGGGGAAACATGTCCATATGCTTTAATGTCCATGTGCCCAATTAGGGTGTACGGACAGGGGATTAAATCACCAAACACATAGGCACAGTTATGCTCTTCTACACTCGGGCAAAGATTCAGATGCTGCCCTGTATCTAAATACCCTGTCTAAAGCATAGTGGCTTGTAGGTAACCCCCTGGCATGCAGCACCTGAGGGCACATGCTCCATCAGCTCTCCTCAGTTTCGCCTCGAACCTAACAGTATATTTGGAATAGAGGATTTGAGACCTTATGTACTCTAATATCACACACATATATATATATATATATATATATATATATATATATATATACACATACACACACACACACACACACACACACACACACACGTATTACAAATCAGTCCATGACAGAAGAATTTTGGGACCGAAGATAAAGCCAATGTGTTTGTTGAAATAGTCAGCAGTTTGCAGCTGGCCTTTAGAGTTTCATACACGGAGGCCCCTTTAAATATAATTATATTAAATAAAAATGTACTGAATGTTTCCTTCTGTTCTTTTGTTAACAAGGAGTAACACAGTGAAACACTTTTTACAAAGGGTCGAGTTTCCACAAAGAATAAAGTGCCTAGGCACAGAGTCCCAATTTCCCAACCACCATAGGAATGGTATCGGTTAAAATGTAACTTTTATTAATGTATCAAATGGAGACAAACAACAAACAAGCAAGAGTTAAAATTGTTTTCAAAGGACGGCCAGTGTGTGTCACAGAGGATAGAACAAATGTATGCAGCACATCGCTGTGCACTGTGTGAGAAACTGATTCGGCAGCTGCAGACTGCCGTAACAAGAATACAGTCCCACACTAGTAGAGGGGATCACTGGACCGTCGGTGAATATTAAAATGGCGATAGCCCCCCCACAAAGCACCAGCTCGGCAATGATCCACGATACAGAATGGAAGTAGTATTTGGCATGCCGAGTCTAACAGATGTATCACCTTACAGAAATGAAATGTGTGACTGATAGGAAGTTTTGTGGTTCTAAAAATAACTCATGAATTGGTTAATATCCATCATATCCTGCCCAGGTGATAATAATTCTGCAAATCTCAGTTCAACATTATGTCATAAAGACATTATTAATATGAAGGCAGAACCATAAGTTTATATCAGGACAAAAGCGGAGTTAAAACACAGGTCTGATCTGCAATGTTTCCAAATAGCAAAGGAGTAAGAAGCAGGAAAACAATATTTTAGAATTATATTCAAAGCAATGGTGAATATATAAAGCTGCCCCTGCTGCTTAGAGTCGGTTCAATCACACTAGTCATACTTATACCTTCATGGCCATGAAGGGGGGTAGTGATGTTCAGCATTATCACACCAAAATTGAAAAAAAACAAATCTTTGGATTTTGTGCTGCAATTGTGGGGGTTTATTTTAATTAGAGATGGTCGAAGGAATTCTTCATATAACTGTATCTGTAGAATATAAGGGTATGTTCACACGTAGTGAGCAAAAACGTCTGAAAATACTGAGCTGATTTCAGGTAAAAACAGCTCCTGATTTTCAGACGTTTTTGTAGGAACTCGCGTTTTTCGCACCGTTTTTTACGGCCGTTTTTGGAGCTGTTTTTCAATGGAGTCAATGAAAAACGCCTCCAAAAACGTCCCAAGAAGTGTACTTCTTTTGACGAGCCATCATTTTACGCTCCGTATTTTGACAGCGACGGGTAAAATAAGGCTGGGTTCACACACCCTATTTAAGGACGTAATTCGGTCGTTTTAACCTCGAATTACATCCGAAAATACGGCTCCAATGCGCTGGCAAACATCTGCCCATTCATTTGAATGGGCTTTACGATGTTCTGTGCCGACGGTCATTTTTTTTTTAAGCGCCGCTGTCAAAAGACGGCGCGTAAAAAAGATGCCCGCGTCAAAGAAGTGTCTGTCACTTCTTGGGATGTAATTGGAGTCGTTTTCCATTGGCACCATAGAAAAACTAATTGCTGCTCTTCTGTTACAGGTTTCCCCATTGAATTCAATGGGGTGCTTAAACACGCAACAAAGTAGTGTGTGTTGCGACATTTCCGCCTCAAAAATCACAAGTAAGAAAAAAGTTAGACTTACCCAGAGTTTCCTGCTTCTTCTCCAGACCTGACTCCTTGGATGACGTTGCAGGACATGTGACTGCTGCAGCCAATCACAGGCTGCAGCGGTCACATGTCCTGCAACGTCATCCCAGGAGGCCGAACCACGCACAGAAGAGAGCGAGACGGTAAGTATGAAAGTTGTTTGTTTTTTTTTACGCCGCAGCTTTCCGCAACAGAAATTCCGCCCGAATAAACGCATGCAGATTTTCGGACGCCATTCCCTGCAGTGTTCAGGGTGGATACGCTGTGCAGCTTGAAGCAGTGTATCCGCCCTGAATACGCTGTGTGTGTTCCTACCGTAAGACTCATAGGACACATTCAGACATGGCGCAATTGCTGTGGAATTCCGCTGCGGACAGTCCGCAGTGGAAATCCTTGGCAGACAGTTTTTCCATTGGTTTCCACAGCTTTTAAGTTCTCTTCGTGCAGACGTTGCTGAAAACTTTGTTGCGGACCATAGGCTGTGGTGCGGAATTTTCCCTCCGCAGCAGGCACTGTCTGTTGCGGAGAAGAAGCGGAATTTTACTGCGTATTTCAGCCTTTGCAATGCAAAAACTGAAATCTGTGGCAAGTCCGCTGTGTTTTCTGCAACGTCTGAATTACCTGTCAAATATACAAATGTTGGTGGAGATTCGTCGCGTAATTACCCCAAATCCGCACCAATATTTGCAGCCGAAAAATTCCGCCACATCTGAACGTGCCCATAGGATAACAGACAAAGAGGTCCGGGGACGAGTCTTCTTGTGTTATTTTACAATGACTCTACCTTGAAAGTGTCCAATGCAAAACCCCAATTGATTACTAGTTATTGTGCTAAATAACACACTATTGTTCTATCTGTATAGACCTGAAGAATAAATTCTAACAGCTGCCAAAGGAAATATTGGGAAATCCCTCAGTTGCTTACTTATAACCCATCATGGATAATGTCCATGATATTGTATAATTTGTTTTCTTTTCCTATTGTTCTGCCATAGCTTTCTTCTTTCATTACACAAACTACGCACATAGAGAAGATTTGTGTTGCTTTTGTTTCTATTATCACAATCTTTTCTGGTTGTGTCTTATAATTATAATGCAATAGGAAAATCTTCCAAAGTATACGCCAATGTGCCCATAGAAGATCCAAAATTTACTATAAGGGTATGTGCACACACACTAATTACGTCCGTAATTGACGGACGTATTTCGGCCGCAAGTACCGGACCGAACACAGTGCAGGGAGCCGGGCTCCTAGCATCATACTTATGTACGATGCTAGGAGTCCCTGCCTCGCTGCAGGACAACTGCCCCGTACTGTAATCATGTTTTCAGTACGGGACAGTTGTCCTGCAGCGAGGCAGGGACTCCTAGCATCGAACATAACTATGATGCTAGGAGCCCGGCTCCCTGCACTGTGTTCGGTCCGGGACTTGCGGCCGAAATACGTCCGTCAATTACGGACGTAATTAGTGTGTGTGCACATACCCTAAGGGCATGACCACACATGGCGGAATTCCTCCGCAACTGTCCGCATCGATGCCGCACAGAATCTGCGTTGCAGATTCTGCAGCGGATCTGCACAAAATGTGCAGTACATTGATGCGGACTAGCTGCTGCAGACTGCGGGAAAAGTGCTTCCCTTCTCCCTATCAGTGCAGGATAGAGAGAAGGGACAGCACTTTCCCTAGTGAAAGGAAACGATTTTCATACTTACCGGCCGTTGTCTTGGTGACGCGTCCCTCTTTCGGCATCCAGCCCGACCTCCCTGGATGACGCGCCAGTCCATGTGACCGCTGCAGCCTGTGCTTTGCCTGTGATTGGCTGCAGCCGTCACTTACACTGAAACGTCATCCTGGGAGGCCGGACTGGAGACAGACGCAGGGAGTTCTCGGTAAGTATGAACTTATATGTTTTTTTACAGATACATGTATATTGGGATCGGTAGTCACTGTCCCGGGTGCAGAAACAGTTACTGCCGATCGCTTAACTCTTTCAGCACCCTGGACAGTGACTATTTACAGACGTCTCCTAGCAACGCTCCCGTCATTACGGGAGCCCCATTGACTTCCTCAGTCTGGCTGTAGACCTAGAAATACATAGGTCCAGCCAGAATGAAGAAATGTCAAGTTAAAAAAGCAAGACGTATCCGCAGCACACATGACATGTGCATGACAGCTGCGGACTTCATTGCGGAACTTTGAATCTCCATTGAAGTCAATGGAGAAATTCCGCCATGAGTCCGCCACTGCTCCGCAACAGACAGAGCATGCTGCGGACACCAAATTCCGCTCCGCAGCCTATGCTCCGCAGCGGAATTGTACGCATCGTGTAAACGAACACTGCTAATTTAAAGTGAAAGTCAATGGAGAAACGGCTCCGCTGCGGATTAACGCTGCGGAGTGTCCGCAGCGGAATTTAAGTGGAATTCCGCCATGTGTGAACCCGCCCTAAGAGTGTCCTTTTGGTATACGTTTTGTCGGTAAGGGTATGTTCACACGACAGCGTCTGTAACGGCTGAAATTACGGGGATGTTTTCAGGAGGAAACATCCCCGTAATTTCAGCCGTAACGGCATGTGCAGGCGCTTGAACGCCGCGTCAGTTACGGACGTAATTGGCGCTGCTAATCATTGGAGTCAATGAATAACGGCTCCAATTATGCCCAAAGAAGTGACAGGTCACTTCTTTGATGCGGGCATCTATTTACGCGCCGTCATTTGACAAATATACGCCTCGTGTGAACAGACAAACGTCAGCCCATTGCATTCAATGGGCAGATGTTTGTCAACGCTATCGAGGCGCTTTATTCGGACGTAATTCGGGGCAAAAACGCCCGAATTACGTCCGTAATTAGTGCGTGTGAACATACCCTAAACCGTGCGACACTACGGCCTCAATTGTATAGAAAAGCAAAGTCAACTCCACTTTTTGTAGTAATACTGTCCGCAAAATCTGCTACGTATATATATATTTTAATGGGAGTCCATGGCAGACGCATCAACTATATAGGCATACAGTTGCATATATCTGGGGCGTACATTCAGCAGACCCTTTCTAATGGTCCCTCCAAACATAATTGCCGAACATGCGGTACAGAAAATTTTCTTTTTTATAACAATTTTTGCCCTGGCTGAGATTACAGTCTGATTTATGTATCATAAGTACAGTATACACACACACACACACACACACACACACACACACGGTAGGTTTAGTCTTCTGGGAAGACAATCAACCTGCAAGTATATTCAGGATTTATGCAGGTTGTACTTTAGTGGGAAATTGATACATAGCCTCAGTGCAGCAGCAGCATCAGTAATACAGCCCCAATACCCGGACCTCCAGGTGTTGCGGGAGTTATAACGTGTTTGTATAATGGCTGTTTGAAAGCAGCCTCAATATCCTAACTGTGAAGGAAATGGGTAGCATTAGAATGTACAGATGTATCAGAGATGAGTTTATTACCTGTTATCAGTAGTTTGCCATAAGACTGCATGTAAATGTACAGAATTACAGTAGCTCCACTTTATTAAAGAGGCCTATATTGTACATAATGTGATCGGCGCTGTAATTTAGATTACAGTAGTGTTTTTTATTTCGAAAAACGATCATTTTTGACGGAGTTATTAACAATTTTAGCTTTATGCTAATACGTTTCTTAATGCCCAACTGGGCGTGTTTTACTTTTTGACCAAGAGGGCGTTGTGGAGAGAAGTGTATGACGCTGACCAATCAGTGACCAATCAGCGTCATACACTTCTCTCCATTCATTTACACAGCACATAGTGATCTTACTAGATCACTATGTGCAGCCACATATACACACATTAACGTTACTCAAGTGTCCTGACAGTGAATAGACATCACTGTCAACCAGGACGCGATGTCTATTCAGAATCCTGACACTTTGGTAACGTTTGTGTGTGATTTACAGCACAGCACATAAGATCATGCTGGGCTGTCATTTACAGCGTAATCTCGCGAGACTACGCTTGCTGTGCTGTAAATCAACCACAAACATTAGCAAAGTGTCAGGATTCTGAATAGACATCACGTCCTGGTTGGTAGTGATGTCTATTCACTGTCAGGAAACTTGAGTAACGTTACTGTGTGTGTGTGTGTGTGTGTATGTGGCTGCACATAGTGATCTAGCTATGTGCTGTGTAAATGAATGGGGAGACGTGTATGACGCTGAATGGTCACTGATTGGTCAGCCTCATACACTTCTCTCCACAACGCCCATTTGGTCAAAAAGTAAAACACGCCCAGTTGGGCATTAAGAAACTCATTAGCATAAAGCTAACATAGGTCATAACTCCGTCAAAAATTATCGTTTTTCTAAATAAAAAAACACCGCTGTTATCTACATTACAGCGCCGATCACATTATGTACAATATAGGGCACTTATAATGTGGTGACAGAGCCTCTTTAAGTCAACTCATTGCACAAGAAAAAAAGTTGAAATGACAAATTCAGCACTACTACATCAACATCAATATTAATTCAGCTGTTTAAAATGTTTTGGCGTGTTAAAAATAATTTTTTTGGGCATTAGACAGTCTCTGAGTTTATGTGCATATATTGTACTTGGGAGCTTCAGTGACACCTTGAAGACAATTGTAATATACCTTCATGGTCTGAAAGCATTGTAAACAGGCAGGTAAGAGATGGTTAATATTTTCAGGTCGTACTTGTGCTTCCATATTGACATCCAATAAAAAAATGTTAAGACATAATTTGACTGGAAGATTTCCATTAGAAATATTGGATTTGGGAAGAATTCGAGCAGTTCTGACCTGATACTAGTCGGCATAATGAAATATTAAATTTATTCTGGGCATCGGATTGATTTACATCGAGAAGCCTTTCAATGGAAATTATGCGCTGAATGAACATGTAACAAAGCCACCGGAGAGTTGAAAGTGTGTATATAAGTGAGACGCTGAGCCTGGTTTAGCGGGAGGTTGTAGATTGTATGTATTAAAACAGACTCACTGAGCTGTATAATTCTCCGCAGCAAAGTCACAGATTTACATGATATTAGGTGCAAGTTCCAAGTTAAACAAATGTGTATTTTTAATGTACCTAAAAGTGCAGAGTCCCTTTTCCATGCATTTTCACATATTCAAGAGTAACAGAGCTGAATTTGTCAATGAACTTACTCTTGTGCGTACCACCAGAATCTTTTCTGCATGTAAATTCACCTGAAGTGCAGGTTTTAAAATCCGCCGCATGTCAATTTATCTTGCATTTCCGTCTCAGAATTGTATTTGACAAGTTTATAAGAAAAATGCACCAAAATCCACAGCATAAAATCTGCACCTGTTTCCGCATCAAAATGTTGAATCTGCATCTAAAATACACCTAAGGCTGAGTTCACACGGTGCTGATTTGTTGCAGATTTTCATTGCGGATTTTACCTTTTGCAATGCAAAAGGATGAGATCTGGTTCAAATCTGCAACAAAATCTGCAACAAATCTGCAACGTGTGAACTCAGCCTAAATATTAAGTGTGGATTTTTCCTGCCTTTATCTGCGTCAACATTTTGACATTAATATTACGGTCCAAATTCAAAGTTCTACTGAACCACACGGAATCAACCCTATGTAATCTACGTTCAGTTTGGTAGAACAACAGGGAGTCCGGGTGTTGTGACTGTAATCATGACACTAAAATATGGCTCAACCACGTGAAAACCACACATAACACATTGCGATAAATAACCATCCACTCTTCTATAGTGATAAACTCAGCTCTGCTACATATTCAGACATAAAATATACAATTCTATTTATAGATATATATCACTATGTGTGGGTGTAAGTGCATTATCCTGTTGCTATAAGTTGTTCTCCATTTCTCAGATGAATTCCCCTGGGATCTTCTTTCTTTTTTATTACATATACATAAAGTTTGAATAGTAGCAGATGCTCATGTTTAATATCACACGTCCCACCATCCCACTTCTGTTGGTGGAAACTTAAATGAGCAACTTTCTTGTTACTTTTAGTAAGATTTATTTATGGGTCATGAGATTTAGAGACAATAAACCATCCATAGGACAACATCACAACGTCTCCACGGTGTCATACAAAACTGCCCATCACCGGACATCATCTCACCTGTGCTACCATATACAAATGATCCTCTAAACCCATGTATATTTGCTGAGCTGCAAT
Source organism: Rhinoderma darwinii (assembly GCF_050947455.1). Classification (NCBI taxonomy): domain Eukaryota; kingdom Metazoa; phylum Chordata; class Amphibia; order Anura; family Rhinodermatidae; genus Rhinoderma; species Rhinoderma darwinii. The sequence continues at coordinate 46,775,837 of NC_134693.1, forward strand.
GACGACAGAAACCGGTTAAACTTTACTTTAAGCAATAGAATTGTTCACTATATGTAGCAGAGCCGAATTTGTTATTCATCAGTTTCTTGGCAACCGGTGATAACTTTCTCCCGGAGTTAAGATAATTCAATAGATTTACCTGCAGTCCTGTGTAAACCCATAGATAACACATTCTTGTATCTTAATGAGTTGCGCCAATCTCAGATCTGCTACATATATATGTAGTATTGTTAGATATTAGTTATAAAGAGTACCTGACCCCTATGTACCCATCATCCCGGCTCTGCTATGCCTAGTGACATGATATATAGCACATCCAAGTTGTCTCACCTCTCCAGGCAGGTGTGGGGCAGAGCTGCTAATCCTTTACACATTTTGGCTTCTGTAGTCTGGGTCTGGTCCTTGAGAAGTAATTCGGGAGCACTTGTCCTTTCTTAACAGTATCTGCCTGGTCTTTGTTTTTGGAAGGCGGCTGTTTCTGGTCTTCTGCTTCTCTTTTGAAGTCTTCAGTCCAATCTGCCTCTGGCTGTCTGATAAAGCTGTCTTTAGCTTTGACAGAAGCGCTCTCTCTAGTTCTCTCACTCTGAAGCAGTCTCTTATTAGCAGAAGTATATAGAGGTTTAACCCTGGATGAGAGCCAGCCCCTCATCCAATGACATTCTCCCTACACCACAAGCTGCACAGCAGTAAGATCATTGCGTCCTCAGAGTTGGGGGATTCAGACCCTGGTTGAGAAGAGAATTTAGAGGGATCCTTCAAAAAGTACATTCCTAACTATTCCTAACATTGAATATTTAAGGTTTTGAACATTTATACAAAACATATAGTAGTATATTGTATATAAAAGTAATATATTCTTCATTATATATAAAGTTGATTATTTTCTATGTACGTATGGACCTGAGTATTTTGGATAATATTATTAATAATAATATTTTAGACTGACATGACACCAACATTTTCTACAGTATTTTACAACTACAGAGCTGACTTTGCCATTTATAAAGAGGTTAAAGAGGTTTTCCCATATCACACTTTTATAGCGGGTCCATTAACGCCCTCGCCAATCTCAAGAATGGGTTGTCCCGTCACTATACCGCAAATGCGCGACTACCGCACCATGCAAATGGCAAAGCTTCTACATGCGGCATCTGATGCAACATGCCAAAACTTTTTATCTGTTGGATTCCATCAAAGGCACACATTTAGGCAAAATTCACACGTACGTGTGCGTTTTGTGCGTGCAAAAAACGCAGCATTTTTTGCGCGTTGCTGTTCCGTGTGTCATAAGTGTTTGGTGCGTGGCTGCATGATTTTTGCGCATATGGCATCGTTATGGAGGAAGTGCTTTTATTTTTCCCTTAATTTCTTGAACAACTCATGCGTGAATCACGCGCAGCACACGGAAGTGCGTTTGTGTGCCGCGCGTGATTTTCACGCACCCATTGACTTGAATGGGTGCGTGATGCGCGAAAACCGCTCAAGTATAGGACATGTCGTGAGTTTTACGCAGCGGACACACGCTGCGTGAAAATCATGGACTGTCTGAACCGCCCCATTGAGTTACATAGGTCAGTGAGACGGAAAACCCATTTAACTGTTTGTAGCTCATGATAACGCAAAGAGTTAATGTAACAGTAGGTTTACCTGCAGTCCTAAACAACAGATAATAGATTGTGATGTCACAATGACTTGTGCCAAATGACAAACTCAGCTTTGATACTTCTGGCAAACTCAGCTCTGCTGCAACTGTACAAAAAAGAGACACTTTATCAAACTAACTGATTATAAGCAACAAAATCCAAAAGAGACGTGGAGATTCTGAACTTGTATTAAAATAGCTTCTTTATTGTTCCTTAATTCTTAAAACATTAACTCATGTCACAATAAAAGTCCATGAGTAAAATGTTCTCTGCCGCTTACGCGTTTCAAACACAACGGTCTTTGGTCACAGCATGGATTGAATTCACACACATTTGTTTTAAAAACATTTTAATCCTGTTCTGTAAGAATTAAGGAACAATAAAGAAGCTATTTTAATACAAGTGCTGGATCTCCACGTTCCTTTTGGTTCTTATGGACTTACTGCTAGCCAGCAGGCATCCGTACATTTGTAGATACAGATTGGGATAATAATAACTAGATGTCAGAAGCGGTGAGCCTATTTTATTTTTTTCTAAGCAATAAAACAATGGATCGTGCCCGTTAGAGCTTAAAATAAAAAAAATAAAAAACACCCTCCAAGTGTCCCTTTTTATGGAGTGACAGTCTCTTTTTTGACGTGAAAGTTCCAGACCCTCATTGCTCTGAAAAGGTCCTGTTCTTTGCAGCTGATTAGCAAATTTGCATCAATATATTTACTATATTGATATATGAGATTATAAAATAAGTTGTTTTTTTCAGAAACAGCGCCACCCTTGTTTATGGGCCACATCAGGTATTGCAGCTCACCTGTATATCCTTGAATGGGAAGAAGCTACAAAACCAGACTCAGCCCATGGTTAAACGTGGCACTGTTTCTGAAAAAAATCATATACAACCCCTTTAACCCTATATATTAAAACTACATCAGCATGTTGTTTACTCCTTATAAAAGAAAATATATTCTACATATTTTAAACTATACCAATTATTCAGTGTAAATCCAATAGTTAAGGAGCATGAAAAATATCACAACTAAACTCACGAAGAGTCTAATTACACATATACTTCTGACAATACTTATATATGATATCTTTATATTGTTTGTAACATAATGTTCAACCTGGTCAGCAGAGGATGAACTTTTATTTTTGTTGATGTTGTTGGTTTTTATTATATCCTCACCTATTTTGTCTTTCCCTCTCTAACCCTTGCAATAATTATTCACCCATGTCTTCCCTTCCTTTACCCAAAATTTAAAATAAAGAATCTACAAAAAAATTAAAAATAACACAACTTAAAGGTTCAGATCCCAAAAATTGCTACCCCTCATGTTCTGAAGTTTGTGCCATTACCCTGAATTACGGAAACATATCAACAATTATCTAGTAAGCCAATTCAATCTATCTAGTAAGTGAAATGTTAGTACATCAGCCCTATAGTTAATGGAATATACTTATACATACCTTGACGCACTACTTTTCTCTGTTGCCAAAGACCCCTTGGATTAATATCCTATTTATTAATATAGTGATTGATAGAAATAGTTGTCATTCGTGATTGTTACGGATGTAGCCATCTTTATCTTGACTATGATAACTTGATGCAGCGCGCACAACATAAGCCATTGAAAAGTAATTGAAAAAGTCAAGATTAAGGATCTAGCCACTGTGTATTTAATGCGTTAAAAGTCAAGATAAAAACGGCGACATCTGTATGTAATATTTGTAGATATGACCTTGACATCATTGTATGAAGTGTGTTGTGGCAACATATCCTAAATATTCATTAAAACACAATATAAATATGAGTAAAATATTATTTACAGCACAATATTCATGTATTAACATGACATTAACGCACAGAAGCAGAGTTTCAAGCTTTGTCAAAAAAGGATACAAATGTTACATTAAAGGGGCTTTTACACCGGCCGACAATAGGCCGGTGCAGCGAGCGTCGATCAACGAGACATTGTTGATCGGTGCTCGTTTGCTCCTCTCACACGGGGCTCTTGACGGGGACAAGCGGTCATTACTCATCTCTCCAGCTCCTACACTGTCCGTAGCAGCGACATGCCCCCTTGCCAGTTCGGCAGACAAAGTACAAAACTGATCTCTCGCAAGAGCTGAAGAGAGGAGAGCGCGCATGCGCACTCTCCTCTCCACAGCTCTTAGGCTGGGTTCACACGAGCATGTTACGTCCGTAAAGGACGGAACGTATTTCAGCCGCAAGTCCCGGACCGAACACAGTGCAGGGAGCCGGGCTCCTAGCATCATAGTTATGTACGACGCTAGGAGTCCCTGCCTCTACGTGGAACTACTGTCCCGTACTGACAACATGATTACAGTACGGGACAGTTGTCCTGCAGCGAGGCAGGGACTCCTAGCGTCGTACATAACTATGATCTTAGGAGCCCGGCTCCCTGCAGTGTGTTCGGTCCGGGATTTGCGGCTGAAATACGTTCCGTCCTTTACAGACCGAACATGCTCGTGTGAACCCAGCCTTACACTGTCCGTAGCAGTGACACGCCCCCTTGCCATTTCGGCAGAAGACTGATCTAGAAAGGTGGAGAGTGAGAGCGTTATCTATAGAAATCAGGCACGATTTTGGCGGATTTTCAGCACATTTTACGTGCCAAAAAATTGAGCTGACGCTTCTTTTTTTTATGCAATGAACGCGTCATGTGCACTAATGGCGCGCTATACCATTGATGTCAATGGGAAGCTTAAACCAAACATTTTTGACGCGTTTTTCCAGCGTGAAAAATGCATGCCGTGTGAACAGGGCCTTACAGTACAAACAAAAGCACCAAATGCCCACAATACATAACAATGATAAATGGAGTGGGGGGCACCAAAGGGCAATTCCGCACTGGGCACCCTGTAGCCTAAGGCCTGTCGTGTGTATATATATATATATATATATATATATATATATATATATATATATTATTTTGGCTTAAAGGGTATGTCCACCCATTTGTTATTGCTCCTACGCATCTACACTCAAAATGAAGTCTCTTTTCATATATTCTTGATTAAAAATCTCCTACTTTTTTGTGTCCTATGCAGATCTGTGAGTTTCCATGTTATTAAGAGGTATGCGACATATGGGAGTATGACTGAAGGATAAGACTGCACAGGGTTTGTGTGTAGTCTGTTACCATGGAGACATTTAGATCTGCATAAAAAGGAAGGATATTTTTAATCAAGATTATTTGCAAGGTTGCTTCATTTTTATTTCTTTTTTGTAGATATAATGGGACATTAAAAATAATGGTTGCAAAGTTGGATATAGCACAAAAGGATGTTGTACGCGATTAGAAAAACATTGTCGCATTCTTCCGGAAACATTTCCACACCTGTCCACAGGTTGTGTGTGGTATTACCTATTCACTTCAATGGAGCTGAGATGCAATACCAAACACAACCCATGGACAGGTGTGGTTCTGTTTCTGGAAGAAATGTTCACACAGGCCGGATTCACACGAGTGTCGGCAGTATTTCCCAGATGGAACACACTGCAGGGAGCCGGGCTCCTATCGTCATGGTTATCTATGACGCTAGGAGTCCCTGCCTTCGCTGCAGAAAACTGTCCCGTACTGAAAACATGATTACAATACGGGACAGTTTTCCCGCAGCGAGGCAGGGAAAACTGTTAACTAAGATAACTATGACGATAAGAGCCCAGCTCCCTGCAGTGTGTTCGGTCCTGGGAAATACTTCCGGCATACAGTCCGTATATCACGGACCGAAAACTTTCGTATGAATCTGGCTTTAGGGTAGGAACACACAGAGCATATTCACGGCGGATACACTGCGTTAAACTGCGCAGCGTATCCGCCATGAACACTGCAGGGTATGCCGTCTGAAAAATCACACCACTTTGTGGTGCGTTTTTCCAGCGGAATTTCCGCTGCGAAGCATCGACGGAATAATGAAAAAACTTTCATACTTACCCCCTCCCTCTTCTCGGCGCGCAGTCCGGCCTCCTGGGATGACGTTGCAGGCCATGTGACGCTGCAGCCTGTGATTGGCTGCAGCAGTCACATGGCCTGCAACGTCATCCGGGACTGGAGAAGAAGCAGGGATCTCTGGGTAAGTATAACTTTATTATTATTTTTCTTGCGATTTTTGCGGCGTAATCGCTGTGATTCTGCCGCATATATCACAACACACACTGCTTTGTTGCGGGTTTAAGCACCCCATTTAATTCAATGGGAAAACCTGCAACGGAAGAGCTGTGAATACGCAGCATTAATGGACATGCTGCAGTTGAAGAAACCGCACCACAAGTCAATTTATGAGCGTTTGTTTGGCGGCATTTTTCCGCAATGTGGGGACGAGATTTGTTGAAATATCACCCACACTGCTGCTACTGTAAAACGCTGCAGATTTTCCGCAATTAATGCGTTGCGGAAAATCCACATTATTTACCATGTGTCTGTTCTACTCTAGAAAGGCACATTATTTAAATTGTGGTGAAGGTAATCTTCTTACCGGTGGCTGTATTTGTGAGTTATCCGCTCCCTTCTGGTTGTCAGCTGTGTCATGTGACCAGCAATAGGACTCTAGTGTCAAGTAGGATTAAAAAGTGGCATATTTTTCTGCCACAGATTTGACAGCAGCAAATCTCCTGCAAAATTCACATTTGTTACAGGCAGCAAGTCTGCAACGTTTCTGCATCAAAATCTGCATGCAGCTGATTTACTGCAGCCAAATCTGCACCAAAAAAAATCAACCATGTGTGAATCCAGCCTTTATATTAGTAGGCTCATAGTAGGTACTACTATTATTTACTTCTGCTCTGCTTTTGTTAGTGCCAGTTTTAAATGTATTTCTGCTTTTTGATTTTTTTATGGACTGGTATGTTATTCAATAGTTTGTAGACTTGGACCTGTCTATAAGCAGAAAATATGTAATAAAGCATACAATTTTGCACTGTAAAGCATCTTAGACGATGACTAAACCTAGAGTTTAGCAAGACGCACTAGATCAAGATGTAAAACCTGTCTCTGCAAATTCTTAGATGTACATTTAGATGTTATGTTAAAATGTAGTTGGCAAAAGTACTATAGTGCTTAAGGTTTGAATCATCATTGTATTGAACATTTAAAATGAATTGATTTTACAATTTACATGTACAATTAAGGCTTCGTTCACATTTTCGTTGGAGGCTCCTTTAGGGGCTTCTGCAGCAGATCTGGCAGAGATTACAGGAGACAATAGCACAGCATGCTGCACTATTGTCTCCAGTAAAGTCACGGACACCCCGACGGAAAGCCGACAGAACCTATTAAAATCAATGGGTTCTGTCGGCCGCCGGTGTCCGTTGTGCAACGGAACCGTTGCTTCCGTTATTCCCATGTTCTCCTCATCTGGTGGAGCAGAACAACGGAATGTCACAATGCAGATGTGAACGAAGTCTAAACTACATGAAAATTTGTGTTACTTGGTAATAAATTGCATTACTAATCTTGTACAGATCCTGACTTTTGCCCCATGCACACAACCGTAGAATTAGTCCGTAATAATTCACTTCTATTGCCCACGGACACCTTCCCGTATATTTACGTGTTGGAATTTGCAAGAACGGGGTCTGTTGTGACAGTACAGCGAAACTTTCAGAATAAATTTGGCTCCGCATAGAAAATGCATTTCGCGTTCGGTCCAAGCCGCCCAAACAGTTCTGAATAGACAGTGAACATGATTCAAGCCGTGTACGAGTATAATCCTAGAAAGTTGACTAGGCTGACTAGTATGGAACTAAGGGTGCAACAAACCACGGTATGGCTTATTTTACAAAAACGTAGATGTTGTAAGCCATACAGATTAAATCTTCTTCAGGAGCTGAAACCACAATTCTTCCATGAAGACCACTTCTGGCCAGACTTCTCCAAACAGTAGATGGGTGTACCTGAGTCCTACTGGTTTCTGCCAGTTCTGAGCTGATGGCACTGCTGGACATCTTCCGATTTTGAAGGGAAGTAATCATGATGTGTCTTTTATCTGTTGCACTAAGTTTCCTTGGCCGACCAATGCGCCTATGGTTCTCAATGCTGCTCGTTTCTTTGTGCTTCTTCAAAAGAGCTTGAAACAGCACATCTTGAAACCCCAGTCTGCTTTGAAATCTTTGCCTGGAGGACACCTTGATGATGCAGTATAACTACCTTGATTCTTGTTGATGTGCTGAGTCTTGGCATGGTGGACCTGTGACATGAAACTGTCTTCCACAACCTCCCCTTTGTAGCAGAGTTTGGCTGTTCCTGACACAGTTTTAAGCCTCCTGTTTCTGTAACATTTAATGAGTGTGTTTCAACCTACATATGAAAATGATGATTATTATCACCTGTTTGATATAATTGGTTAATCATACACCTGACTATAATCCTACAAAATCCATTACTTTGTGCAAGTGTACCTAGAAGAATTGATGCTGTTTTAAAGGCAAAGGGTGGTCACACCATATATTGATTTGATTTAGATTTCCCTTCTGTTCATTCACTTTGTATTTTGTTAATTGAGAAAAAGAACTATTAACACTTCTATTTTTGAAAGCATTCTTAATTTGCAGCATTTTTCACAACTGTCTAAAACGTTTGCACAGCACTGTATGCATATGCATGTGTGTGTGTGTATATATATATATATATATATATATATATATATATATATATATGTACCATAGCAAAGAGAGCGGCACTCCAAATATTGGTTTAATCCAAATGATACGTATATTCACCCATAGCGGACAGGCAACGTTTCGGCTTGGAGGTAAACCTGCTGAGATGAGCACCTTTCTCTGCTGATTTTAAATCCATCACACAGTGCCGCCCTATCATTTTCTTCTTTTTATATATATATATATATATATATATATATATATATATATATACAAACAAACAAACAAGTGATCGTGTGCAAGTCAATTCTCCCAGACTCAGGCTACGGGGCAAAAAAATTCCAATGGCAAAAAAACAGAGACAGCTCTCTAATAGTGTGAATAAAGTGGTGTGTTTAATTCACTCCAGTAGCAACGTTTCAATCATGCTTGATAAAGATCCCACCGAGTCGGATTGAAACGTTGCTACTGGGGTGAATTAAGCACACCCCTTTATTCACACTATTCGAGTGCTGCCTCTGGTTTTTTGTTTTTTTTCCTATATATATAAATATATATATATACAGTGAAGGAAATAAGTATTTGATCCCTTGCTGATTTTGTAAGTTTGCCACCTGTCAAAGTCATAAACAGTCTAGAATTTTTAGGCTGGGTTAATTTTACCAGTGAGAGATAGGTTATATAAAAAAAAATAAAAAAAATCACATAGTCAAAATTATATATATTTATTTGCATTGTGCACAGAGAAATAAGTATTTGATCCCCTACCAACCATTAAGAGTTCAGCCTCCTCCAGACCAGTTACACCCTCCAAATCAACTTGGTGCCTGCATTAAAGACAGCTGTCTTACATGGTCACCTGTATAAAAGACTCCTGTCCACAGACTCAATTAATCAGTCTGACTCTAACCTCTACAACATGGGCAAGACCAAAGAGCTTTCTAAGGATGTCAGGAACAAGATCATAGACCTGCACAAGGCTGGAATGGGCTACAAAACCATAAGTGAGACGCTGGGTGAGTAGGAGACAACTGTTGGTGCAATAGTAAGAAAATGGAAGACATACAAAATGACTGTGAATCGACATTGATCTGGGGCTCCATGCAAAATCTCACATCGTGGGGTATCCTTGATTCTGAGGATGGTGAGAGCTCAGCCGAAAACTACACGAGGGGAACTTGTTAATGATCTCAAGGCAGCTGGGACCACAGTCACCAAGAAAACCATTGGTAACACATTACACCGTAATGGATTAAAATTCTGCAGTGCCCGCAAGGTCCCCCTGCTCAAGAAGGCACTTGTACAGGCCCATCTGAAGTTTGCAAATGAACATCCGGATGATTCTGAGAGTGATTGGGAGAAGGTGCTGTGGTCAGATGAGACTAAAATTGAGCTCTTTGGCATTAACTCAACTCGCCGTGTTTGGAGGAAGAGAAATGCTGCCTATGACCCAAAGAACACCGTCCCCACTGTCAAGCATGGAGGTGGAAACATTATGTTTTGGTAGTGTTTCTCTGCTAAGGGCACAGGACTACTTCACCGCATCAATGGGAGAATGGATGGAGCCATGTACCGTCAAATCCTGAGTGACAACCTCCTTCCCTCCACCAGGACATTAAAAATGGCTCGTGGCTCGGTCTTCCAGCACGACAATGACCCGAAACATACAGCCAAGGCAACAAAGGAGTGGCTCAAAAAGATGCACATTGAGGTCATGGAGTGGCCTAGCCAGTCTCCAGACCTTAATCCCATCGAAAACTTATGGAGGGAGCTGAAGATCCGAGTTGCCAAGCGACAGCCTCGAAATCTTAATGATTTACAGATGATCAGCAAAGAGGAGTGGGCCAAAATTCCATCTAACATGTGTGCAAACCTCATCATCAACTACAAAAAACGTCTGACTGTTGTGCTTGCCAACAAGGGTTTTGCCACCAAGTATTAAGTCTTGTTTGCCAAAGGGATCAAATACTTATTTCTCTGTGCACAATGAAAATAAATATATATAATTTTGACAATGTGATTTTCTGTTTTTTTTTAAAATATATAATCTATCTCTCACTGGTAAAATTAACCTAGCCTAAAAATTCTAGACTGTTCATGTCTTTGACAGTGGGCAAACTTACAAAATCAGCAAGGGATCAAATACTTATTTCCTTCACTGTATATATATATATATATATATATATATATATATATATATATATATATATATACCGTATTTTTCGGACTATAAGACGCAGTTTTTAGCAAGAATAAATCATGGAGCGGGAGGTGATGATGTATGGAGCGGGCTCACGCGCTCTGCCTGCTCCATACACTGCAGGTGTCAGCTTCTGACATGCTGCACTAATGGCTAGGAACAGTGATGGCGCTGTTCCTGGTGGTTTAACTAGTTAAATGCCGCGGTCAATAGCATTTATAGTGGTTTTCCCATGAAGGACATTTAGGACATATCCACAGGATATGTCCTAAATGTCAAATAGATGCGGGTCCCACCTCTGGGACCCACATCTATCTGTAGAACAGGGCCTCCTAAGCCCCATTCAATCTTACCCAGCTCCGCTGTCTTCCGGGCCACTTCCTGGTTACATGGTCGAGTTACGGAAACAACGTAACTCGCTGAGCTACGTAGTTTCCGTAACTGCTGCTTCTGTAACTGCCATTTACTACTATGGGAGTTACAGAAATAGCGTAGCTCAGCGAGTTTCGCTGTTTCCATAACTCATCCATGTATTGCATTGTATTGTACCAGCGATCTAATGATCGCTGGTTCAAGTCCCCTAGGGGAACTAATAAAATGTGTAAAAAAAAGTTAGATACAGGAGTGTAAAAAAAAATTACAAGTTAAAAAAACAAACCCCTTTTCACACTTTTCCCCAAGCACAATGTAAAAATAAAAAAATAATAAAAATATTCGTATCGCTGCATCCGTAAAAGTCTGAAACTATTACAATATGGCATTAATTGACTCACGCAGTGAACGGTGTAAAAAAAAAATAATTTAAAACCCCAGAATCGTTGTCTTTTGGTCACCATAGCGCTAAAAAAAATTAAATAAAAAGTGATTCAAAAATCGTATGTACTCAATAAGCGGTGCGAATAAAAACTACAGCTCGTCCCACTAAAACTAAGCCCTCACACCGCTCAAACGATGGAAAAATATGAGTTATGGCTTTCAGAATGTGATGAAACTGAACAAATTATTTTTTTTAACCAATAGTTTTTTCTTTGTAAAAGAAGTAAAATATAATTTTTTTTCCTATTTTCTGTTGTCTAAAAGCTGGGTGCGTCTTATAGTCTAAATAATACGGTATATACTGTAGATGTGTTCAAAAGCAAACCCTTTAACTCTTTACTGTGTGGTTCGATCCAGATGTGACCCTGAGGATGAGAAATCATAGATCCAATATAAATACAAGGAGAAGGGATTTACCGGTGTCAAGACATTTTTGGGAGAATAAACATGGGGTCTCACAATTAAAATTTAGAATCATTGATTCTGTACCCCCAATGAGACGTGGTGGGGATAGAGACTTGGCCCTTAAAAGAAAGGAGTTGGAGTGCATCTTTAGACTAGAGACTATGACTCCCAAGAGGCTAAATGTGGAATATCCATATGGCCCACACATCTAAAGAACAGTGGGGGGTAGCTTGCCTTGATCCCTTGGGCAGGGGCGTAGCTAGAGGGGGGCAGGCGGGGCATGTGCCCCGGGCGCAACTTAGAGGGGGGCGCCAGTAGGACCGGTGAACAGTGGGCCGGGTGCTCACACAATCAATGTCGGATAGTGTTGGGCTCGGGCTCTGCCCCCTCGTGTTTACAACTACACTTTGCTTAGAGATGCTCCTCTGCAATGATGGGAGTGTGCAGTAAAGAACTCTAGTGATTATTGGCCGTGCCTCGGCTAATCAATGCTAGTCTTGTTTTCTGTACAGGTTCCCAGCTAATCAGTAGAGTCCTGCCTCCCTACATGTAGAAATCAAGCCTAACATTGATTGGTTGAGCTTTAGCCAATCAGCGCTAGGCTTGCTTTCTGCTCTGCCCACAGAGCACAGCTTCAGTTTTGCTGCCGAGAAGAAGAAGACTCGTGCCCCTGCCAGGTGTGTGACTCACAATTACTGCACAGCACCAGCAGGTTTATCTCTTCAGCAAAGCTGCAACCAGCCTGCTAAAGTGATGGGGATCAAACAGTATAGGGGGATGGGTGGTGCACACTGGTAATGGTCTGCATCTGCAAGCAGAAAGCAAGTGTAAAGGATCTGCCAGGCACAACTTCTGTGTATACGCCCATGGGTAATCAGTCTGCACCTGGTTCTATGTCTCTGAGACTGACTCTATCTTCCACCACTCAGGGTGGCAGGCTTAGGAGTGGGAGAGCCTATCGCAGCCTGGCCAGACGGAGCTAGCTCCCGCCCTCTGTCTATTTATACCTGCCTTTCCTGTTCCTCCTTTGCTTGTGATTCTTCCCGTGTGGTTTCCTGGCCTTGCTGCAGCTCCTAGCCATTTGACCTTGCTTCATACTGACCCCGGCTTACTGACTACTCTCCTGCTCTGCGTTTGGTACCTCGTTCATTCCTGGTTTGACTCGGCTCGTTCACCTCTCTTGTTGCTCACGGTGTTGCCGTGGGCAACTGCCCCATTTCCCTTGCTTGTGTCCCCTTGTCTGTTTGTCTGTCTTGCACCTACTGAGCATAGGGACCGTCGCCCAGTTGTACCCCGTTGCCTAGGGCGGGTCGTTGCAAGTAGGCAGGGACTGAGTGGTGGGTAGATTAGGGCTCACTGTCTGTTTCCCTACCCCCCTGTCATTACAGCAAGTAAATGCAGGAATGTGGGTGAAGTGGTGTGTTTGATTGATTTTTGTAGTGTGATTGGTGTAGTGTTTGCAGTGTATATTCTGTGTATGGTGCTATTATAATTAGAGGTGCAGTGTATGGCGGTATTATATTTAGGGGCGTAGTGTGTGGTATAATGAGAACTTTATCTTTGTTTATAGGTGTAGAAATGTTTGAAAAGTGAGAAGCTGAAGACATCTGAGCGGCAAACTGCAGAAATGGTCTGTGACCGGGAGAGGTCATCATAGAGGTCTGGACCGGGTGGAGAAAAAGAACTAGAATCTGAGACGTCACCGGTGAGTCACTTAATGTAAATGTTTATTCTGCCTCTAATCAGTAATGCACCAAAACGAAAAGATTCCACAGCACTGGACTGCAAGTGGGTGCACGCCTCAAATAGACCTGGTCCGCGGTCCTGGATATCAAGCAGACAAAGAATGGACAGAGGCAGCACTTCCAAAAAGAGCAAGAGCTATTTATTCACCCATGCGACGTTTCAGTCCAACTGGACTTTTTTCAAGCATAAAAACACACATCAAGTCATAAGTATATAAAGGCTTGCAAAGCCCAATTGAAATTAAACAGTGATTAAGACAAAATCCAATAAAAAATTGATGATACAAAAACAAAATACAATATTAAAGCTAAATATGAATGCCAGTGTACATGTGAATATACAAAGTGATAAATAAGGGACTAGTACAGGAAAAAGACAGTCCTAGGTTCATTAAAGTGTTAATGACATAATGACTCACCCAGATGTATATAATAAAAACATTCAAAGTTGTCAATAGCAGAAAACTGAAACAAGGGCTCGTTCCTCTAGGTCTCAGCTGTCCAGTATGTGTACAAATGTATTGCACACCTGTGTAATGAGACTATGCAATAAATATGTGTCCATCTAAATGTATAAGTATTAGAGGCATAACCAGATGTAAATGGCCGCATATAGATGATGAAAACAATTCTATAAGGACTCCAGAACCCAGAGGAAAGAATCCAGCCCAATGTCGGAATCTGAAAAAATGACAAAAATGTAGAAAATTTATGGATATATTAATAAAAACAAAATTTATTATTTTATATTGCAATGACAATGTCGTCATATTGAATGTGTTCACAGATACATATATAGTAGTGGACGACAAATTAAAACTTAAAGAACTGGAGTGGATCCATAGATTAGATTGTTTACATCCAAGGGGGTTGAATGTTGATTTTAAAGTTGGGGTGGTTCTCAACTAAATGGGTGCAGTGATTGTGTTTTCTCTCTGTTGTACCATGCATGGCCTTTCACTGTCGTCCACTACTATATATGTATCTGTGAACACATTCAATATGACGACATTGTCATTGCAATATAAAATAATACATTTTGTTTTTATTAATATATCCATAAATGTTCAAAATTTTTGTCATTTTTTCAGATTCCGACATTGGGCTGGATTCTTTCCTCTGGGTTCTGGAGTCCTTATAGAACTGTTTTCATCATCTATATGCGGCCATTTACATCTGGTCAACTTGGTCCGTTTTTTTGTTTCAGCAAAGGGGGCAGTATAATATGACATTTTTTGACATCCTTCCAGGGATAGCTACTACGGTAGTGGGCTTATAGTATATTTAGGGGAGTATCTACATGTGTACACACATTGTGACATTATTACATTGTTTATTTCATATTTTGAGGCGTTATGCCTCTAATACTTATACATTTAGATGGACACATATTTATTGCATATATATAATAACATAATACAGTATAAGCACTTATTTTATACAATGTGTGTTGCTGCTGATTAACTCCCCTATTCTAACATTTTCGGACTATTTATCCGGATGCATACCTATTAAAAATATATATAACTAACAATATATGGCCATATTATTAATCCCATACTAAATGGTTATTGCTGATAAAATCCTCTGTTTGAAAAATTTTCTGACCTGTTGTTCCATTCTAGTTACGTTCCTGGACGTGATATGTTCTTCCAGGTTGTAAAATGGCCGCCGCGTACTGGAATTCATACTGCGCATGCGCGAAATTAAGATAGCAAATTCTGGCCAAGATGGCTGCCGTGCTATCGAATGCGCATGCGCGGGAATAGCCACCCGCGATCTCGCGGGATTTCGCTATGCATTGCAAATAGTAATGATAGTCTCATTACACAGGTGTGCAATACATTTGTACACATACTGGACAGCTGAGACCTAGAGGAACGAGCCCTTGTTTCGGTTTTCTGCTATTGACAACTTTGAATGTTTTTATTATATACATCTGGGTGAGTCATTATGTCATTAACACTTTAATGTACCTAGGACTGTCTTTTTTCTGTACTAGTCCCTTATTTATCACTTTGTATATTCACATGTACACTGGCATTCATATTTATCTTTAATATTGTATTTTGTTTTTGTATCATCAATTTTATATTGGATTTTGTCTTAATCACTGTTTAATTTCAATTGGGCTTTGCAAGCCTTTATATACTTATGACTTGATGTGTGTTTTTATGCTTGAAAAAAGTCCAGTTGGACTGAAACGTCGCATGGGTGAATAAATAGCTCTTGCTCTTTTTGGAAGTGCTGCCTCTGTCCATTCTTTGTCTGCTTAATCAGTAATGTAGTCACTGTATGATCTGCAGCGAGATGATGGGTGGTATGATTGTGATATGATATTTTTTTTTAAACGGCAACTTCCATCATATCCTTACCATTGTTCGGGCCATGCTGGGAGCTGGAAACAATTTAGTGCAAACATATATGGCAGGGGTTGCACTAAATTGAGATGTATATGTGCTGGGCTTGGTTCTGGTGGTGTGTTGTAGCTTGAGAAAGGTTCTGTGACCAACCGAAACGTAGCTCACTTGAGGTGAATAAATCCACCCTGTTTCATCTATTCTGAAGTCCTGGGGCTGTTCCTTTGTTCTATGGTTGTTTTAGATATAGATATATATACTGTAGATGTGTTCAAAAGTTAGCAAACCCTTTAACTCCTTACTGTGTGGTTTGATCATATTAGAGGAAACATTAATATTTGGAGACGATTACGCAAATGGTTGCTAAGCAAATGTTAGACACCAACAAAATAATCTCAATTAAGCAATGTTTCGTGTAAGCATGCTGTAAGTACTTTTAGAAGATTTATAACTTCTATGTCTTTAGGCAATTAACTAATAGACCCGATTGACCTGTTTTAGCTGTTGTCAGGCCAGTTTATAAGCTAGAAGCACTAATCTAGTCAGTGGCGGACACAGACTGCAAAAGGCCCCTGTGCAGATAATGTGCCAGGGCCCCCCCCCCCCCCCACCCCGCAAACTTCTCATGGCCGACGGTCCGCTTTCAGCTGCATCGCTGGGTCTCCTAAGTGACCCAACAATGCAGCACTAGCAGCCGGGGCGTCACTAAGGCTGGGTTCACACACACACTATTTACGGACGTAATTTGGGCGTTTTAGCATTGAATTACATCCGAAAATGCGGCTCAAAAGCGTCGGAAAACATCTGCCCATTCATTTGAATGGGTCTTACGATGTTCTGTGCCGATGGTCATTTTTTTTTACGCGCCGCTGTCGAAAGGCGGCGCGTAAAAAACTGCCTGTCACTTCTTCAGATGTAAATGGAGCCGTTTTCCATGGACTCCATGGAAAACCAGCTTCAATTACTTCCGTAGTGGACGCAGCAAAAGACGCCTGCACATGCCATTACGGCTGAAATTACGGTGCTGTTTTCTCCTGAAAACAGCACAGTAATTTCAGCCGTAACAGACGCTGCCGTGTGAACATACCCTCAGGGCTTAAAATGTCCGGGAAATAGCCCCAATACATATGTGTCCGCCCCAAAAAAAAGTGTGTGTATAGGAGACAGCATAGCATATCTATAGCACTACGACCCTATAAACTATGGATAGGATTAGACACAGTGGCTCAGCAGACAGTATCACACATGATAGGATTAGATACAGTGGCTCAGAAGGCAGTATCACACATGATAGGATTAGATACACAGCTCAGCAGACAGTATCACACATGATAGGATTAGATACAGTGGCCCAGCAGACAGTATCACACATGATAGGATTAGATACAGTGGCTCAGCAGACAGTACCACACATGATAGGATTAGATACAGTGGCTCAGCAGACAGTACCACACATGATAGGATTAGATACAGTGGCTCAGCAGACAGTATCACACATGATAGGATTAGATACAGTGGCTCAGCAGACAGTACCACACATTATAGGATTAGATACAGTGGCTCAGCAGACAGTATCACACATGATAGGATTAGATACAGTGGCTCAGCAGACAGTATCACACATGATCGGATTAGATATAGGGCCCAGCACAGTATCATACATGATTGGATTAGATACACAGCTCAGCAGACTGTATCACACATGATAGGATTAGATACAGGGCCCAGCTCGCTGACATTGCGGCTCCAGCGCTGGACCCAGGAAAGGTAAGAATAATAATTTTGCTTCTTTATGTGTTACTGATTATTTTTGTGTGTTTGTGTTTTTTTTACAGGTTCGGTTGTTGGACTTCGGATACGAGGACTTCAATGACGGCGTTTTTTTTATTCTCAATAAAATGGTTAATGAGGGTTGTGTTTTTATTTCAATAAAAAAAATTTCTATGTGCTTGTATCTTTTTAAACTTTATTATCACCGCCTTAGTAATGGCCGCTGGCTGATTGACAACCTCCATTACTAAGGCGAGGCTTAATGTTAGCCGGTGCAGAGTCTACACTAACCCCCATTATTACCCCGGTACCCACCGCCACCAGGGGTACTGGGAAGAGCCGGGTACAAACCAGTACCCGACCAGCTGTAGTGACGGGCAGGCACCGGGGTGGCCGCAGGCTGGTAGTATTAGGCTGGGGAAGGCCAAAAACAGTGGCCCTTCCCACCCTTGTAATGCTGCCTGCTGCTGCTGTGTTGTATCTGGCTGGTTATGAAAATTGGGGGGGACCCGACATCGTTCTTTCCAATTATTTTTTAAATGACGTGGCGTCCCCCCCATTTTCATAACCAGCCAGATACAATAAAGCAGCAGCAGCCTAGCATCACCAGGGTAGGAAGGGCCACTGTATCTGGCCTTTCCCCTCCTGATAATACCAGCCTGCGGCCACCCCAGTGGCCGACCATCACTACAGATGGTCAAGTACTGGATGGTACCCGGCTCTTCCCAGCACCCCTGGTGGCGGTGGGTACCGGGGTAATAAAGGGGGTTAGTGTTAGCCTCTGCACCGGCTAACACTAAGCCCTGCCTTAGCAATGGATGCTGTCAATCAGCCGGCGGCCATTACTAAGGCGGTAGTAATATAGTTTAAAAAAAACCACAAAGACATAGAAAAAATATTTTATTGAAATAAAAAAAAAAAACACAACCCTCATTAACCATTTTATTAATAAAAAAAAAAGCTGTCATCGAAGTAGTCCTGGAATCCGCCGTAGTCCAACGACCGAACCTGTAAGAAAACACACAAAAAATGATTAGTAACACATGTGTTAGGGTATGTGCACACACACTAATTACGTCCGGAATTGACGGACGTATTTCGGCCGCAAGTACCGGACCGAACACACTGCAGGGAGCCGGGCTCCTAGCATCATAGTTATGTACGACGCTAGGAGTCCCTGCCTCGCTGCCGGACAACTGTCCGGTACTGAAAACATGATTACAGTACAGGACAGTTGTCCCACAGCGAGGCAGGGACTCCTAGCGTCGTACATAAGTACGACGCTAGGAGCCCGGCTCCCTGCAGTGTGTTCGGTCCGGTACTTGCGGCCGAAATACATCCGTCACTTACGGACGTAATTAGTGTCTGTGCACATACCCTAAGGCTTAGATACAGGGCCCATGTGTGATACTGTCTGTGGGACCCTGTATCTAAGCCTACCACAAGGTAGGCTTAGATACAGGGTCCAGCAGACAGTAATCTTATACAGTATAAGATTACTGTGTGCTGGGGCCCTGTATCTAAACCTACAGTGTGGTAGGCTTAGATACAGGGCCCAGCAGACAGGATCACGCATGGGCCATGTATCTAAGCCTACCATGTGATTGGCTTAGATACAGGGCCCAGCAGACAGCATCACACAATCTGTGATCCTGTCTCATGGGCCCCCTAAGCCTGCTACATCGTAGGCTTAGGGGTTGTGCAGTCCCTAAACATTGATGGCCTATCCTCAGGATAGGCCATCAATAGCTGATGTGTCGCCCGGGACCCGCAAATCAGCTGTTTTGAAGGGGCCGCAGCACTCGTACGAGAGCTGCTTCCCCTTCATTTCACTACTCGCCCACACTGTGAATCGCCGAAACCGATTCACAGTGTGACCGGAATGAAGTGACAGGAATGAAGGGGAGCAGCTCTCGTACGAGTGCTGCGGCCCCTTCAAAACAGCTGATTGGCGGGTCCCAGGAGTCGGACCCCGCCAGTCAGGGCTATCTTACCTTCCTCTTCGGCCGCGGCGGGAGTTCTGTAGTCTCGATGCTGTGCGCGGCGGCATAGCGCTGTGACGTCATGCGCTGCGCACAGCGCCTGACGTCAGGACCTCCGCTGCGATCCGGAACCAGGAAGGTAAGTAAAGTATGTTACTATAGTAACAGGGGCCCGCGGCCCGAGTTACTATAGTAACTTTTTATTGATGTGGTGCGGGGGGCCGTGGGCCCCCCTGGCTTCGGGGCCCGGTCGCAATTGCGACCGCTGCGGCCCCTATAGCTACGCCAGTGGTCCACGGGCCTCTGTCTCAGTCCTCAGCATCGCGCAGCTGAGAACTGAGTCGGCCAGCAGAGGAACGGGCCCCCTTCCCACGCGGGGCCCTTGTGCAGCTGCACCGGCTGCACATGCGGTATGTCCGCCCCTGAATCTAGTTCAAGCTAATTTAGAACTTGTCCAAATAAAAAGAAAATAGGAAATAAATTTGAGAGTTACATTATATTATTAAATCTGTTTCTAGTGAATTATTTTGTTCCTTAGTTTATGATTCTGATATGCAACTGTGTTTCAAAGTAGAGAATGTGTAGTCAACAGATGTCAAATTGGGCAGGGTGAAAGGCATGTACCTCTTTTCATATCCATGGCAGAGAAGGACTCTCCGCATACCCAAAGACCCAGCCATATTCCTATCATCCATGGCAGAGAAGCACTCTCTGTTTACCCAAAGAGCCAGTCATATTCCTATCATCCATGAAAATGAAATCAGTTTTAAGAATATATGTAACTTTGTGCTATTTTATGAGATCATTTGATTGTTCTTGACTAGTTCTGTCTATATAGGGTCATGAATATGGTTTAGACCGTAAAATTGAATTGATGTATAACCTGAATATTGATGGATAATGTTGTTCCGAGTTGAATATGAGATTGTGTTTCTAATCCTATGCACGCATGCTTGTAGGACAAAACATACCTGTAGATAGGTTTGCAAATGGAAGCATTGCTGAACTATTGTTGTTAATATTATCCTTATTATGCATAGGCATCTGCTTGTAGGAAGTGGTCCGAGCATGGGACAAGTGACACGGAACTCCTTGCCATGGCAGGGGGTCTGATAGTGACCACCCTGCAAGAGGAATGGCGCAGAACAACAGACACAGATCAATTGGCTTTTTAACTCAACTTTACTTTTCTTTTTATAGCCAACTGGCTTAATAGTTACAAGAACACAAGGCACAAAGGCGTACAGGTTCTCATGCAGAGGTTCACCCTTGGTTACACAGTTGATCAGGCTGGTGGTTGCGGTCCATTATCTTACTGATGGTCTGCATAACCCTTTTTTCTGCAGCTTGTCATATGTCCAGCTGTCTCATACTCCGGTGACTGCCCGTCCAACACAACTATCACTCACTGCTGTGGCAACAATCAGTCTCAGACCCACTGACAGTCTCTCTCTCTCTCTCTGCGAAGCACTTCTTACAGTTGCGGCCCAGTGGAAAGTCCTCACAGTCCGTGTCTGATGTCTCAGCAACCTGCAGAAGTCTCAGCAACACCCAGGTCAACAAAAACACTGGCAGGAGGCCCGCCTATTTTTGTTGGCCCTGGAACTCCACCCGCCATGAGAACTAGCGCTTGCATTTCCTCCGACCTACATTCATTTACAGGTCTTCCTATCCTAACCCCTGTGTAAACACCCAGCAGCACGTCATATGGCGGAGGTTATTCCCCGCCACCATGTTGCTAAATTACCTTGAATAACCACCAGCCTTTACAGTGAACAGATATCATGCATTTAAAAAATAAATAGTTGTCAACAATATAGAAGGCATACACAGCGCCCACAACTTGTTTTTTCTTCTCTCCTGTAAAAGAAAAACACCACCAACAACATAATTTATACACATCATAAAGTTACAGAAATAAACAGTAAATTGTGTCCATGACTGTTTCTTCTAGGCACACCTTACATGCTGATCACATGAACAGTTTCTCCAGAATGGCCTGTCTTATTTTGGGGTCTACATCCTTGTCTAGGTCAGTGGAGGCTAAACAGTAGATCATGATCTACTGGTAGATCTCAAAGTAGGGACTAATAGCTCTTGATGTTAGGTCACCATTAGGTTACGCTTACAGAAATGGGAAAGCTGTCTTCTTGTAGGTTCCAGTGTGTCTGTCACAATTATTTTTTTTCCAGTGAAATGTTAATTGGTGAATCACATTGGGACTTGTGAGTCTTGACTGTACTTGGTCTCATACACTCCCTGAGAACTTTTACCATCCAGTGCAGAATGGGGGAAGAGTAGCAGCAAGGTCATGTATAAAGAAAGCATGGAAGGCATGACTGTCGAGCAAGTGCATTAAGTAGCTGTGACTGCAATGACCATTATGGGGACACTGTCTCTAGTCCTGGTAGATCACTCAGGCTCTCCAAAAGTAGATCCTATACTATAAATGCTTGTCTGCTCCTGTTCTAGTTTCCATCCAGATTGTTGTCGTCTTCCATTTTTTCCTACATCTCTTCTGCAATGAGCAGTGTCTTCTCATAATATGTTCAAAACAAGAGTTTCAGTTCTGTTATTGGTGCCTCAAGTGGTACAAAAGAGACATGATTCAATCAAGGATCCACTGTTTATTTTATTGACATTTATTACTGTCAGGATATTAGTGGTTCAGTCTTGGCTTCTACTATTAATGAGAAACTCTTTGCTAGACTTAGTGGCACTTTATATGAATATTTTTTTTTCTCAAAAAGTAATGTAAATAAGATGAAATAATTGAGCAAAATAATAGGAAACAATTATACTCAAGAAATCAGGGTACAACATCTGAAAATGTTGCACAAAGCATCATTCAGAATGCAAAAGGGATGAGTAAGCAGCAGGAGTTCAGTTGAAGAAGGAATCAATGTATTGCTTCCCAAACATAAAACACAATGCAGCAAAACCTAAAACTAGAGGATAAACCAAAGTTCAACCAGCAGCTACTAAATGTTTAATGTAAAGCACAGATATTGAGAGGAATACATTTCAAATGTTAAAGAGGCTCTGTCACCACATTATAAGTGCCCTATCTCCTACATAAGGAGATGGGCGCTATAATGTAGGTGATAGTAATGCTTTTTATTGAGAAAAAAAACTATCTATTTTTACCACTTTATTAGTGATTTTAGATTTATGCTAATGAGTTGCTTGATGCCCAAGTGGGCGTATTTTTACTTTAGACCAAGTGGGCGTTGTACAGGGGAGTGTATGATGCTGACCAATCAGGGTCATGCACTCCTCTCCATTCATTTAGTCAGCGCATAGGGATCCTGCTAGATCCTTATATGCTGTCTTATACTTACACATTAACAATACTGAAGTGTTTAGACAGTGAATAGACATTCCACGGGATGTCTATTCACAATCTCTGTACTTCGTTACTCTGTCTGTGGTAGTTACAGCAGAGGAAGCGTGATCTCGTTGTAACCTGTCATTTACAGCGAGATCTCGCAAGATCACGCTTTCTCTGCTGTAACTACCACAGACAGAGTAACGAAGTGCAGAGATTGTGAATAGACATTCCGTGGAATGTCTATTCACTGTCTAAACACTTCAGTATTGTTAATGTGTAAGTATAAGACAGCACATAAGGATCTAGCAGGATCCCTATGAACTGAGTAAATGAATGGAGAGGAGTGAAGGACGCTGATTGGTCAGCGTCATACACTCCCCTGTACAACGCACACTTGGTCTAAAGTAAAAACACGCCCACTTGGGCATTAAGCAACTCATTAGCATAAATCTAAAATCGCTAATAAAGTGGTAAAAATAGATCGTTTTTTTTTTAATAAAAAGCATTACTGTCACCTACATTGTAGCGCCAATCTCCTTATGTAGAAGATAGGGCACTTATAATGTGGTGACAGAGCCTCTTTAAAGGGGTATTCCCAACTTAGACATTTATGGCATATCCACAGGATTCCAGACATGGATTCGTGGAGAGGGGGTCGTGCATACGGCTCTCTCTATTCTGTTCTATGAGAGTTACGGACACAGTCAAGCTCCCGTGTATAAACTCTTTAATCCCTAGTATCACGTTCAAGTTGAATAATCTTGCCTCGTAGGATAATCGATTTCAATTTATCAACGTTTTTCTTTATCTCAATATATATTTTCTCACACTTCAAGCATTTTTGATGTTTTCATATCGGGCATCAGTTCAGTTGCAACCACTTGCTGTTTATGTAGATTCCTTTCTGCAAAACATCATTAAGAAATTGATTAGATGTCTAAAGGACACTTATGACTTGATGAAGGATCTGTCGGCAGTCTGAATTCATTTCTTGTGTACTCTGG
Organism: Rhinoderma darwinii; assembly: GCF_050947455.1. NCBI lineage: Eukaryota > Metazoa > Chordata > Amphibia > Anura > Rhinodermatidae > Rhinoderma > Rhinoderma darwinii. The sequence continues at coordinate 46,799,712 of NC_134693.1, forward strand.
GTGTAAAAAGTCTGTACATGAATATTCCCCAAGATAATAGAATAAAGTTTGTGAGCTACGGATTTTGTAAAGATGCGTAATGAAGCAATAAAATTATTACATTCCTAGTCACTTTTGTACTGAACAAAAAATATTTAAATGGTAACTAAACGTTTAACAAACTTCTGACATATCATAGTGACATGTCAAGGTTTGATGTAAAATTAAGTAAAATGTTTCTTTATCTGCTAGTGCCCATGCAGAAGTAATAAGGTCATGTGTGACAATGGGTCATTTATAACCTTCTTAATAATAAAAATAAATTAATTTATTAAAACAATTATGATTAAATATATGATATTATTGTTCAGAGAAGTTCCCTAAGGGGAGATTTCGTATTTTAGTTGCAAGCTTCTAGTTCACTTTTCTATCTCCTTTTTCTATGGCATAAAAAAGATAGCAAAGAATGCTTCCAAAATCTCTCTTGACTTAATATATATTCTTACTTACTGTCTGAGTAATAATTTTGTTAAAATATTATCACATAATAATTCTGTTTAATCTGTTAAGGAAGGGTAGTTATTAAAGATATAGCACTGCCATATAGGAGTTATATGTGGTGGGGCTGTGGGCATTCAGCTTCTACCAATACATAGAAAAGTAGTAGTATGTTGTGACAGGACAAATATTACTATTCCATAAGTTATACCAAACAGTGGAATGCAAACTTGAGGCTCCAAGGCTGCTGGAAACTACATCTCATGGCTGTCAGGATCTGCTTGGATTTGTAGTTTCATAAAGAGAAACCGTTGGAGAACCGTAGCTTGCAGACCGATTCTGGACAACAAAGAGAAGTCTGTGTGTCTGGACTAAAACAATGCAGATGCGTCCATATGCTGCTAATTATCTTATTATAGGAACATGTTGCACACGATGGAAACGGTTTCATCTGTATTAGAGATCAAACTGATTCCATTCTCCAAATTCACAAGTTTACTTCCCTTCTGACAAATAATATTTGAGCTATACGACACACTAGATCCATGTGTTGTATTCACATGAAATTCCTGCTGTCCTCATACAGACTAGTGGGAAGATGACTTCATTATTCAAAACTAGCTGGATCACGAAGACTGTTGTTTATTTGTTGAGTCCTGCTTCCCGTCCTCTTGTTATGTGAAGATGAGCTGAAATGTTAGGGAATTATGGGGCATGTAACTTTTCTGTTTCTCATGGCAAATAAGCAAATAAGCTGCCTTCAAAACTCACGTACTTGTGATGCTAAAAGTATTTCAATGGATTTTGCTCTAGGAATCCAAAAAGTTGTTCTCTTCTGTCAAGTTGTTAAAAATGCTGGGATTTTTTTTTTTGAAAGCTGAATGACAACCAGCCTGTACAGCTGCAATTACATCTACCAGAAGGGTTGCCACCTAGCTTTCCTACACTGCAAAATGGCAAATCTACTTACTTATAAAGCAACATGGGAAGAGTGATAAATCGTGGCATAATAGGCAAGTTTGGCATTCAAGAGACTGGGAAAGCAAGGCAACAACCAATATTACCATGCCCTCAAAATTGATAATTGATTTTTAACAAATATACAGAAGAGGACAACTCATAGACTTGTATTTACTAGTCATTTATTTATCTTAGAAGGAAGTGAACTTTAATGGCTTAGGGAAGGCTTGGCTTGCTCCTGGCTTCCACATGGGCTGCCAACCCAGTCTCCACCAGGACTCAAAGTCAAGGTTTGGCTCCCCCAGAAGTGGGAGCTGGGGTTGTAGGAGGGGTGAGGAACCTGATGGCAACACCCCCTAAACCGCTAGGAGGGACATCCCATAAGGCTTGCTGAAAAAAAATAAAAAATGTTGATGGTGAGCACACAGTGACAAAAAAAATTAATTAAATAAAGATGCGCGCATTAAATACAGCCAGGATTACAAAAATGTATCTTGTTGTATTAGCCAGAGGGCCCGGGCAAATAGAGGTAGATGTGCTTGATTATGTGAAAGAGAAGTGCTGTGCAAATGTGTCATCACTTAGTCGAGTTCCATCCCCATTGAGTTCTGGCACCCAAGGGTCACCACCGCTGGGGCACCTCTGCACCTCAGGCTTTCAAACAACCTGAGCATATTGCTAAGATCTAGAGGGTCCGGATCATCTACAGACAGCTGTTGGGCCAACCTGCGGACACCCTGAAGCTACCACTCCCTGTGTATTGCATACCGGCTCCATACCAATGGCCCATGCTAGTCACTGATAAGAACCGATAAGGTTTAATTAGAATGCCAGATACTTCAAATAAGACAAAACATAATGAATTAGGATCATTCGTAGAGTAAATCCAACTTCATCATACTCAAACCATTTTTTTTTGTAATTATAAAAACAACATCAGAGCTAAAAAAAAATATTAAAAAACAAACAATAAAATTATACTTATCAGTTTCTTTCCAAATAAATCACAAAAAAAACAAACAAACTATATTTCTCCTCTTAGAACAAATGAAGCAACTTTGTTTCTTTTAACTTTAAAATCAAAGAAAAAAGGAAAAGTAAACTAAAGTTTCCAAACAACATTTCTGAATAAATTTTCCTCTCTATTCTGCTTCAGGATAATCATGCAACCAATCGGGAACATTGTAAGCAGCCATAAATCTCCAAAAGTTGTTCTTCAAACTTTCCAAAACCTTACTCCAAAAATATGTAAAGTCCAAACCTTCATCTTTTACTCACGTTGATATTTGACGACTGTGGGTCTAACTGCCTCTTAGTTTCCATTACAGTTTCTGTGGCTGATCTTTTAACTGGTGGCTCAATTTCTTCTTTTCTCTCCATCTCCTCTTTCATTATACCTTTAACATTACTGCACATCTCTTTTATTTTGTTCTTGACTAGTACCTACATTAGCCACTTTACTTAGCATTTCAACTTGACGCACAACCTATTCTTCCTCTGAATCTTCACTTTCTTTCTCCAGAGTCTTCACTTTCTTTCTACAGATCTTGTTTTTGTTTTTTCGACTGATTCCTTTATGGATAGTCGCAATAGAAATATCATCTGGCAAAATAAATGATTGATTCCCTGTGGGATCCTTCCGAAGGGATACTCTAAATTGCCAATTTTATTTCCAAAAATTATATAGCAGCCAACAAAAATTCCAGAATCTTCTCCTCAGCAACACATGGAGTACGTCTTCATCTCTACAATCTTTCATTATTTGTGTAATGCTGGACAATCTTCAATCCCTGCAACTTTACATATGTTTTGATCTCATCCAACTTCAATGGAAAATCTCTATAGATCTCAGGTCTTAGGAACATAAAGTCATAGGTTCCTCTCTTGTAGTAGTCCATTAAAGCCAGGACATCCCCTTTCTGAACACTCAAGAGCTCTCTTGACAATAAAGTCATTCCCTTTCGTCTCACGGAATCCTACTGCAACAAGAATTTGGATGGAATTCCGGACCCTCACATATTCCGGAACCAACTCTGTAGCATTTTGTTCCAGCAAGGAAATCGATTGGACCTTTACCACACCAATTGGATATGGTACGGCAATCACCCCCAGTTGTCCACAGACTAAGCCGAGTCCCCAATAGCAGCAAGGGGTGAAATTCCTCCGAAAGGAAAAACAATTCCCCCCAGGCCAAGAAGCCGTGTACCCTGACTAAGAGTCAAGGCAATACTGCTAAGTGCTACACTTTATCTTAGCCAAAAGGCAGAGAAGCTACTCAATGATAAATGCATTACATGAAGTAAGCTTAAGCAGGCGGTAAGAATTGTATCAGCTCAGTGGGGGATACATTGTTTCCCATTAAAAAAGACCCAGTGGGCGTATGGAGACTTATTTACAGGTAATGATCCATGGGAAAAAAAGATGCAAATAAATTAATTTCAGCCAAACCAGAGACTCTTCTTAATTTTTAGAGTTTCTGGTTCGTATCATAGTATCATATTCATAGTTTGTAAGGCAGGAAAAATAAAAGCCTATTATTCTGAAATGCTGATCCAAAGGAAGGAAAAACCCCCATGAGGCAAAAGCCAGTTTCCCTGATCTTAGGGAAAAATTATTTCCCGACTTCAATATTGCAAGCAAAATAAATCCCTAAATCCACCACTCATCTATAGTAATCTAATAAACATAACTTGTAATATTTTTACACTCAAGAAAGGCATCCTGGCCCCTTTTGAACTCTTTCTGCCAGATGAAGTTGTTATGGTGAATTTACTGAGAGTTCCATAGTCTCACTGCTTTTACAAATCCCCTTCTATGTTTGTGTAAAAAAAAAAAATATGTCTTTCCTTTAGGAGTTATAGTTACAGTCCTGGGTATAAATAGACCATGAGAGATCTTATAGTATAGATTGTATAGTTATTAGGTCACCCATCAGCTGCCTTTTTTCTAAACTGAATAACCCTAATTGTACCGTAATAATTTTTTGGGGTACTGTACTCCACCCATTCCATTTATTACTTTAGTTGTGCACCTTTGAACCCGCTCACGCCCTACTATGTTTTTGTGTGCACTGGTCCTAAAAATTGTACACAATATTCCATCTGCGGTCTTACTAGAGATTTATATCGTGGTAGAACTATCTTCTCGGCATGCATATCTATGGCCCTTTAGCTGCCTGAAACTGTTTGCTACAGTTAAGTTTACTGTCAACTAAAAACCCCAAGCCTTTTTCCATGCCAGTTTTACCCAGTATTTTCCCATTTAGTATGTGATTTGTGAGATGTATTTTCCCTTCCAAAGTTTATAACCTTACATTTATTACTGTTAAGCATATTTGCCACTTCTCTACCCAAGCCTTTAACTTCTCCAATAATAGAATACTGTCCTTCTTTGTGTTGAATACTTTACACAGTTAAGTATCATCTGCAAAAATGTTAATTTTACTGTGCAATCCCTCTACAAGGTCATTAAAGGAGTTTTCCCATCAGGGACATTTATGACATATCCCTCCTCTGGGACACGTACCTATCGATTGAATGGTACCCCCCTAAACCCTGTTCTACCACTCTGTGTTCCCGTTGAAGCATGTGATTTCCGACCATGTTAGATGAAAACAGCGTAGCAGTGAGCTAAGCTGTTTCCGTAACTGCTATTCACTACTATTGGACTTACAGGAAAAAGCGGAGCTCAGCGAGCTACGCTGTTTTCATCTAACATGATTGGAAATCACGAGCTTCAGCGGGAACACAGAGCGGTAGAATGTGGTTTTTGGCTACCCCGTTCTAGAGAGAGTTGGGACCCGCATCTATCTGACATTTATGACATATCCAGTGGATATGTCATAAATGTCCCTGATAGTAAAACCTTAGTAATGGTGACCCAATCTGAGTATGTACCATTCAGTACAACCCTCTGTTTTCTATCTCTGAACAAGTTACTTATCCACTTACACATATTTCCCCTCATTCTCATTTTATGTACCTGCCCTTTATGCAGCACAGCATCAAATGCTTTGGGTAAATCAAGATATATGACATCCAATGACTCATCCCGGTCCAGTCTAGAACTTACCTCCTCATAGAAGCTGATCATATCCGCTTGACAGGACCGATTCCTGATAAACCCATGCTGATATGGAGTTATACCTTTATTCTCATTGAGATATTCCAGGATGGCACCTCTTAGAAAACCTTCAAACACTTCAGGCCTATAGTCTCCGGGCTCACTTTTTGACCGCTTTTTGAATTTTGGCACAATATTTGCTATTCTCCAGTCCTGTGGCTCGTATGAATTTATTACATAGAATTAAATTGGTTAATTCCATGGCATAGTGGAGAGAAGCAGGGGATTTGGTGCTCTGAAACAGAAAATATATATTATGAATTTAATTAGCAAAGAATTCCAGACCTAAAAATAAAACTGTGTTAAAAGGTGTACATTCACTTTAAGTATATGTGCACAATGGGTACATTTTATTTTTCTGTTGCGTATTTGGCAAATTCTCCAAACTGTACACATTGTCATCACTAACATCAGTCCCGGTCCCCAATGGGGCTCACAATCTAATTTCACACACATACGCACGCACGCACACACACTAGAACTAATTTTATAGGAAGTCAATTAAACTATCAGTATGTTTTTGGGACGTGGGAGAAAACTAGAGCACCCAACACACACAGTCATGTGGAAAACATACAAGCTCAAAGCATTTATTGTATAGTACTGATTGGACAGTATCAGAGTGTGTAGGAACACAATTCATTGACAATGGGAATGGTAGCATACAGTTGTCAATTTATTCATACATTTCCAGGAAGAAGAACAGAGAAATGGCAGAAAGCAGAGTTCTAAGAAAATAATTGTTATTTCATGGGGAATCAGTGTATTTAATAAAGTAGACGTGTCAGTAGAGCTTACAGGTCCTTTTTTTAATAATGCAGTTTAAAAAAATGCTGTACGTGACTTCCATTTTTCCATTCGCTCACAGTCAACGTCTGGCTTTTACATTTTTTAACATTATATAAATAGAGTGTGAATCTGGTCATACAGAGATTCTTCCTCCCTAATTTTAATGTGTTAATTTACTCATCACCACCTCATCCCAATCTTCTCCAATTCTTTGACCTTGACTAAGTTAATTTGTCAAGGTTATGAAAATGGCTTTCTGTCTATTTCTGGATTTCATCACTTCATCCTGACTAATGCTATGTAATGGAAACTCTTTCCAGGAAATGTTTTGGTTTTCCATCATTTGGACAGCACAGAGTAGAAGTCAGAGTTGCCCTCTGGATATGTCTGTCATCAAATGCAAGTGACATTACTGACAAAACGTACTTATTGACGTAGGTTTTAACAGGGCTGAATATCAGACGTGGATACTACTTTCCCGAGACCTGCTCTCTCAGACTCCTCTCAGTAATAACAAACATATCTTAGAAAATGTCATTACTTGCAAGAAAAGAGTAAGCAGTAAGTGTTTGGGTATGTTCACACGAGGGCGTCCGTAATGGCTGAAATTACGGGGATGTTTCAGCCTGAAAACATCCCCGTAATTTCAGCCGTAACGGCATGTGCAGGCGCTTGAACGCCGCGTCCATTACGGACGTAATTGGCGCTGCTTTTCATTGGAGTCAATGAATAACGGCTCCAATTACGGCCAAAGAAGTGACAGGTCACTTCTTTGACGCGGGCGTCTATTTACGCGCCGTCATTTGACAGCGGCGCGTAAATTACGCCTCGTGTGAACAGACAAACGTCTGCCCATTGCTTTCAATGGGCAGATGTTTGTCAGCGCTTTTCGGACGTAATTCGGGCCAAAACGCCCAAATTACGTCCATAGTTAGTGCGTGTGAACATACCCTTTATCTTCATATAAAGAAGCACTCTATCTAATGTAGAGGTATGGAGAATGGGGGTCATTGATGAGCTATTAGTAATCTCATAAACAAAGGATAAGCATGGTAGAATGATGAGGATGGACGACCTCACAGACTCTTAAACTCTCTCTCTCTCTCTCTCTCTCTCTCTCTCTTTCTCTATATATTTTTTTCATATACATTGATCTACCTAGTTAACCTAGGCATGTGTCCTCTCAAGAAGCTACAACTAGAGATGAGTGAATTTACAGTAATTTGTCTCAAGCTAGATTAGATCAAATTTGCCATCTGATTTGACTTGATTTAAATAAATTTGCCGTAACTCTAAAGTGCTCTAATTGCCCTGAAAACCCATCTCTCACTCTCTTAGGCCCCCTTCACATTAAGTTATTCCTTTCAGTCGGATGTATATTTCGGAAGGCTGCCTTGCATTTCCACTGAGTGGCGAATTAATTAGACAATAGGCCCTGGGCTGTTCCCCAAACTTGTGTCCCCCTTCTCCACCGCCAACCTGCTGTGCCGTGTTCATATTTAACACCACCTTTCTGTTCAAGCATTGAAAATGGGTGTTACCTTTCTACTGACATTCTCCAACCATCACTGACAGTATCACACTGTGTAGGGACACATCCTCTTGACAAAGGGAATGGCAACATCCATTTGTCTATTAGTCCTGGGCTAACAGCCATGTCAGGAGAGTTGACAGATTCTCTATAAATACAGTTCTTTTTCTCTTTTCTTTTCTATCCAGTTCAGAACTCATGATTACTTCTCCCGGCCACGACCCATTTCTGCAGAATTTGCCACTCACATGTCTTTGGCTTCCCACATTTCCGCACCGATAAAATTCTCATGGTGCCACACACTATGCCCCTAAATATAATAGAACTATACACTGCGCCCCTGAATACAGTTGTGTCCAACACTGTAAAGTAAAGCACCACACACACATTACCCCCTGTAGACAATGCCACTCACAGTGCCCCCTGTAGAAAGTGCCCCCATATTGTCCCCCGTAGATAGTGCCCCCCATAGATTCCCCTGTAGATAGTGTCCCCTGTTGACAGTACCCCACATAGAGCCCACTGTAAATAGTGCCACCATAGGGGCCCCATGTAAATAATGCCGCCAAGAGTCCCCTGTAGATAGTGCCGTCATACAGTCCCCTGTAGACAGTGGCATACACAATGCCTACTGAAAAAAAAATGACATTACATACTCACCGTTCCTGATCCTTTAGCGACGCAGGCCTGGTCCCTTCCGACTAGGCCTGACTGATACAGCGGAACGACGCACGCAGCGCGATGACGATATCACGCCAACTGCATCATTAGTATTGCGCTGAATGGCTGGGCAGAGAACTTTTAGTTCCCATGCCTCGCCAGTGCTAGATTGATCAATTGTATCTGCATTCTAACAATGTGGCTACAATTGAATGTAGGGGGAACGGTACTGGGTCCAGTTTCTTCCCAGTTCTCCACGTCCCTTGTAAAAAGTGCCCCTGTAGGGCCCCCTGTAGATAATGCCCCTCATAGAGCCCCATGTAGATAATTCCCCCTTAGAGTCCCCTGTAGATAGTGCCCCATATAGAGTCCCCTGTAGATAGCGCCACTCACAATGCCCACTAAAAAAAATAATTAACATTACATTACCACTTATCCCCGTTCCTGCGCAATCCTCCAGCGACGCAGGCATGGTCTCTTCTAAATAGGCCTGACTGATACAGCGGATCGATGCAGGCAGCGCGATGATGTCACCACTTGCATCATTGGTATTGCGCTGAATGGCGGGGCAGAGAACTCTTACTTCAAGTGCCTCGCCAGCTCTAGACTGATCAATTGTATCCATGTTCTAAGGAGGCATATACAATTGAGGTACTGTGTCCCGCTTCTCCCCAGTTCTCCTAGTCGCTTGTAAAAAGTGCCCCAATAGAACCCCCTTTAGAAAGCGCCCCCAAAAGTGTTCCCTGTAGATACTGCCCCCATAGAGTCCCCTGTAGATAGTGCCCCATAGAGACTCCCATAGATTGTGGTTGGTGGGAAGAGACAGTTGTCTTTGGGGATAAATTTGTCAAATGGACTTCATCAATAGGTATCTGGATTAGATATATTGATGACGTGTTGTTGCTCTGGAATTCCACAGTGGAGGAATTCAATAATTTTGTGGCAGCCCTTAATACAAACGATCTAGGGTTCAGGTTCACATGTGAAATCAGTGATCAGGAATTATCTTTTTTAGATCTTAAGATAATTAAAACTAAGGAAGGCACAATACGTACTAAAGTACATCGAAAGGAGACAGCAACCAATAGTTTCCTACAATGGAACAGTTGTCACCCTTATCCCCTCAAACGTGGGATTCCCAGAGGCCAATTCATGATAGTACGCCGAAATTGTAGTTCAATGGACGATTTTGAGTCACAGGCACATGACCTCACAAACAGATTGAAGGAGAGGGGCTTCCCTAAGGGGGTAATTAGAAAGGCCTATGAGGGAGCGAGGGATGCAGATAGGCAGAGCCTTTTAGTCCCTAGACAACGTCAAGAGGAAAGGGTCACTAAGCTCATAGGTACTTTTGACTCCAAACAATCTGAGATCATGGAAATCCTCAAGAGGTATTGGCGTATCCTAGGAGCCGATGCGGACTTGGCGGATCAGATAACACAATGGCCTTCAGTCACGTTCCGTAGAGGTAAAAACATCAGGGATAGGGTGAAAGTAAAGGATAGAAAAAAGGGGGACCGATGCAAGGCGCTGCTAATATCAATATCGATGTTTATTAAGTGGTAGGCTACGCGTTTCGACGCAGGAATTGCGTCTTCCTCAGGCCATGAACATACACAAATGAACATCTCCCATATATATACACATGTCAGTAATCAAAAACCGACCAATCACAGGAGGAAATGGGGAGGGGACACAGGGAGTTTGCTACAAGGAATACAACAAAAAGCAAACACGAATGATTGAAGAAATATGCGTCAATTGGATAAAAGAGCAATAAGGTAGTTACATTTAACATAATTACATTTAACATATAGGAAAAAGTGACAGAACATAATAATATAATCCCAATTTATAAGATATATAAAATGTTTGATATACAAGCCGTATTGATGACAACAAAAAAGCCGGCAATTAGGGTTAGCGGTGAGTTAAAATACTATATAATTCTCAAAAGGGCAGAAAAATTTCTAAGTCTATAAAAAACGAAAATCCATAAATCCATTTCTTCCCCACCTGGTCGGCCTATTATTTCAGGTATAGGTTCCCTCACGAGTAACCTGTCTCATTATTTAGATTTACATCTTCAGCCCTTCGTCCTAGATTTACCCTCCTTTCTGAAGGATTCTTCACAACTCATCAGGGATCTTAAGGTATTCAATGATGGTTATAAGTTTAGTAAAGTGAGTTTCCTCACAGCAGATGTATCTGCACTATATTCTAATATTCCACACAATTTAGGGATTGACGCTATTTCTCAATTCTTGTCTATGGAAGTCCGCATACCTACTGAACAAAATAATTTTTTAATCCAATGCATTGATTTTATCTTACAACATAACACTTTTAGGTTCGAAAACAAATATTATCGTCAAATCAGGGGATGCGCAATGGGTTCCAGGTTTGCCCCATCTTATGCAAACCTCTATATGGGCCAGTTTGAAAATAATCATATTTGGTGTGAGCATCCGTTTCGCAAGAATATACTGTTTTATAAACGTTTTATCGACGATTTGTTTTTTGTATGGAATGGTGATGAGGCTTCTGCTATCTCCTTTATTGAATTTTTAAATACAAATTCCTATGGTTTGAATTTTACGCACACATATTCGGAAGACTCAATTGATTTTCTAGATCTAACTATCTGTAGAAATGGTGACACATTCACAACCAGAACACATTTCAAGACGGTGGATGTAAATAGCTATCTGGATTTTACAAGTGCCCACTATCCACCGTGGCTCCGGAATGTCCCCTTCGGACAATTTCGGAGAATTAGGAAAAACTGCTCCAATCCAGTTGATTTTAAAAATGAATGTTTGATTTTAACGAAAAGATTTAGGGAGAAACATTTCCCGATTAGTCTTATTGAAGGAGCACAATCCAGAGCAACAGAAATGACTCAAGAAGAATGTGTAAAAGTAGTGGATAAGAAAGTTGATCATTTTGATTACAAATATAATTTTATTACAACATTTAATGCTGGGAGTAAATCGATTAGGTCAATTCTGTGTAAGCATTGGCACATCCTTTGTAACGATCCGGTACTTAAGGGGTTACTCCCCCCTTTACCTAAGGTCACTTTTAGAAGGTCTAAGACTCTTAAAAATTTATTGGCCCCAAGTAAATTGCAAAACCAAGGAAATCTAAGCATCTCAAGGCTACAGCCATCAATATTAGGCTCATTTCGTTGTGGTTTGCCCAGGTGTATGTGCTGTTCCAACATTACACATAAGGTCACCAATTTTACGTCTATAGTAACATCAGAATCATTTGGCATAAAAAGTTTACTAAATTGTGGCAGTGAATATGTCGTTTATCTGCTACAATGTACTTGTAAATTACAGTATATAGGACGTACTACCCAAACCCTACGTAAAAGGATCAATAATCATAGGTCAAATGTTAGCAGAGGTTTTTCTAAACACAGTGTATCTCGACATTGCCTATATAGACATAACTGCAATTTCGACTGTATAAGCATTACTCCCATTGAGCAAATACCTGCAGACTATACTAATAGATTCTTATGTTTAAAACAGCGTGAGAATTATTGGATCTATAAATTGTGTACACTTCACCCTGAAGGTTTGAATGATATTAGTGAGACCTCTTTAGATTAGTTCTGATTCTTTAATAGTTTTGTCTCCCGTATATACATATAACCAGTAATTGCCCTCGTAGATACAAAAAAACATACAAAAAAAGTCACATATCCAATATAGGTTTATTATATTATATTTTATTCTAACATCAGGCGTATTTCTCATAAACAGATGTTCTGTTATATAATTGTTTCTTTTGTCATTACAGTGATATCGTCCATATTCCCTGTAATATATATATTGCTTCATATTTTGGGTTGAAAACCCATGTTATTAATGTTATTATTGGTATTGATATAACATATTATTAATATTAATACAACATATAATTAATGTGTAATTGTGGCATCAGATCATCTTAGATGTCATTCTTCCTTTGGTTTACGAGAGTATTATAGTAATTGTTTTTTTTAGATTGGCTTGGAATTTTTTATTATGAATTATAGTTTTATACATACATATTTTTTATTGGTTCTGATGTTCCATTGAATATAGATTTTATTCTAGTTTTAAATGCTTGATCGCCTTTTTACGATTTTCGAGTCAATAATTTGTGACGTTTTTTCGAAAAAATATAATTTTTATTTTTTTATTTTTTTTTATTTTTTTTTTATAGGCATAGTGATACTTTGCTTAATTTGTATTTTATATACATTTTGTTACTCATCTAACATGGTACTCGCGTACCGATGTATCAGCATAATAGTGTTGTTGTTATGACTACGAAGACGCCACTGATCTTTCCTTCTTTGCGGTGATTAGTATTCTAGTCTCCTATGAATTTATGAATAGTTATATTATCGCAATTTTTATGCAGTATCATCAGATTTAATTATTAAATGTTATTTTCGTTTTTTATAGACTTAGAAATTTTTCTGCCCTTTTGAGAATTATATAGTATTTTAACTCACCGCTAACCCTAATTGCCGGCTTTTTTGTTGTCATCAATACGGCTTGTATATCAAACATTTTATATATCTTATAAATTGGGATTATATTATTATGTTCTGTCACTTTTTCCTATATGTTAAATGTAATTATGTTAAATGTAACTACCTTATTGCTCTTTTATCCAATTGACGCATATTTCTTCAATCATTCGTGTTTGCTTTTTGTTGTATTCCTTGTAGCAAACTCCCTGTGTCCCCTCCCCATTTCCTCCTGTGATTGGTCGGTTTTTGATTACTGACATGTGTATATATATGGGAGATGTTCATTTGTGTATGTTCATGGCCTGAGGAAGACGCAATTCCTGCGTCGAAACGCGTAGCCTACCACTTAATAAACATCGATATTGATATTAGCAGCGCCTTGCATCGGTCCCCCTTTTTTCTATCCTTTACTTTCAATTGACGGTGAATTCACGCTCACCGGCCCTTGGACCTTGGCAGCAGCTACAGATCGCACCTGGCTGGACACACCCTGGGTGTGTCTCCTGACCTCGGATCTCCATAGCAGTGTGCTCCCTGGAGATCGTTTCACACCATCCAACAGTGTTATGCCTGGTCAGCATAACCCGACTAGGTGAGTGCAAATCACCTTAGCATTTATTGTCTGTTTTTGACCTCCGGATAATTGCACTATGTGGCGCCGTGTGTTTTTTCTTCTCTTCTAGGGATAGGGTGATGCAGAGTTGTTTTGATCCAATAATCCAAAAGGGTACTTGGTTAGACAGGCAGATACCGGGTACACACAGATGTGGTAGTTGTAGAGCCTGTGATTTCATTCAAAGTGGGAAAAAAATTCAAAAGTGTTACCACCAAGGTAGAGTATGATATCCAAGATTTTGTGAACTGCAAAACGGCTGGAGTTGTCTATTTAATGACATGTCCGTGCCCACTGAAATACGTGGGCAAGACAATACGGCAGTTTCGGCGCCGGATTAGGGAACATGTTGGAGATGTTACAAATGAAAGAGATACTTCCATATCAAAACATGTGCATGCAAAACATCAAGGCAGGGCAGAATGTTTAAAATTTCAGGCAATTGAATTGGTACGTCCTCCTAAACGGGGAGGGGATTGGGATAACCTCATTCTGCGTAAAGAGGCCCAATGGATCTACAGACTGGCTTGCGTACATCCTGAAGGTTTAAACGAGCAAACAAATTATACCTGTTTTATTTAATACACAATCCATATCAAGTCATAGGGCTTTTTTGGTCCTCTGGGTGGGGGTATGGTAATGTATTCCTAGTCCCAGTGTAGTCACTTGTAATATATCAATCAATAAGTAGCAGGTATGGCAATTGAGTGCAGGAGTGTGTCAAATGTTTTAAGTGAGGTTTACAATTACGTCGTTCTTCTATCCATATATTATGTATTTTCAGGGTAGGTGCTCCTATCGTGGTAGTCCGATTGCGGCCCTGAGCTGATCCGCAACATATATCCAACCTTATAGTGTTATACTTCATCCTTGAATAGCATGAGGCTTTGTGTAGTAAATAGATACTTCTACAGCCTCCCATTGAGTCCGCATGCTCTGTGTTGTTTACATTGTTACTTCCGGGTTACTTGAGCATCATGGATGTGGTGGGCCAGTGTGATTGGCTGTTTGATGTATGCTGCCGGAGCCAGGGGGCGGAGTATTCAGTTCATAGTGACTCAGAGTCCCAGAGTGAAGCATGCCGCTGACATCTATGCGTGCATGCTTCCGTGTTGTGCAGTAGAATATCTGCTGCTGAAGATATATCACTGGCATCCTGGCCAGACTGACAGACCCCTGATGATAAGTATAGAAACGCGTAGGGTCGGGTGAAGTGAGGGAATTTTGCGTAGGGGGCAGTGGCATTGTTGTGCATCTGTACATTGGGAGAATCTGGTGCGGTTAACGCAGGCTCCTGTGTGAACGAGGGTCCAAACCACTGCTTTACCAATGTTATACGCTGATTCCATATTTTGATATCTCTGTTTACATACCCAGTCATTAAGGGTTCGCAAACGAACTAGGACTGGGAGTATTCTGTTTAATACGTTTTTAATACACGGTTGGGCTTTTCACAGTGGTGATTGTACCCCTGTTTTTAGATAGCTATGAAATAAAAATTATAAATTTTACTCATTTATCACTTCAGTGAACTCCCATAGATTGTGCGCCTACAAAGTCTCCTGTAGATTGTAACCCCATAGAGTCCTCTGTAGATAGTGCCCCACATAGATCCCCCTGTAGATAGTGCCCCTCATAGAGTCCCCTGTAAATAGTGCACCTTCTAGAGTCCCATGTGGATAGCACCCCACATATATCACCTTGTAAATAGTGTCTCACATAGAGTCCCCTGTAGATAGTTTCAAGAGATCAGCAGCACAACCTGGTTTGCATCACAGGGAGGAAAGACCAAATCCCCAATAGTGGGTGGTGCACGCAGCAAAATGTCCCAGGTCTAAGGAGTCAGCTTGTATACAATGTAGATCAAGCTTTAGCAATGTTGATAAAGACCCAATATGGGTTGAAACATTGCAAGTCTTTTTATACTTGGTGAATAAAGACTGGCAATTTTTGGGAATCTCTGGGTGCTGCAGTTCCTTTCATCCCCTGTAGATAGTGCCACTCACAATGCCCACTGAAGAAAAATGAACATTACATACTCACTTGTCCCCGTTATTGTGCCATACTCCAGTGATGCAGGCCTGGTCTCTTCTGAGTAGGTCTGACTGATACAGCGTTACGACGCAGGTGGCGTGATGACAATATTGCACCACCTGCATCATTGGTATTTCGTCGAATGGCGGCGCAGGGAACTCTTAGTTCCCATGCCTCGCCAGTGCTAGACTGGTCCTTGTTCTAAGGATGCGGATACAATTGCGTGCAGGGGGACCGGATCTGGATCCCAGATCCCACCCCTGCTGCATGTCCTTTTCCAAGACCTACACAAAGCAGTTTTGTTGTTTTTTTGCTGTGATTTGATTTGTACTGTGAAGTTGTGTACTGGTGGGCTGTGGAGAGCCGTAGCAGCCGGAGTCCCGAAACGAGATTTAGATAGCTTCCCCTTTCTAAAGCCTGATTCTCTACCCAGTATCTCCGCTACTGGGGAAACTCCTGACGCATCTGACCTCACCCCACCTGCATAGTGTTATGACCAGCGGGTTTATGTATCTATGGTGCTACTACCTGGCTGTTTTTTAGCTTTACTGGTGCTTCCCCAGGGCAGCTCCTGTGCTGTAGCTTGCCCGGGGGAGATAAAAAGCAGCCAGGGACTACAGCTGCTTTGAAGGGGGGATAGTCGGGCAGGCACAAGGGTGGCTGTGGGTTATAAAGGCCACAGCAATGGGTTATCAAGAGAGAAGTGTCACCTGACTACCTCTGGTGCAGGGGGCAGGAGTGCAGGCAGCATCGACGAGGGTAGCAGAGGAGCTGAGTGCGCTCCCAAGCACTCATCGGTCTCAGCCAAACAGGGATCACAGGAGCTTCCCCTGTCTGCCTCACACAACAGACGGGGGATCCCCCCCATGGCTGTTGTGTGAGGACAGTTACGTCAGGAGCTTCCCCAGGGCCGGCATTGGGAAATTTCCTGATGTAACTGATGAAGTTCTCTGAATACCGATGTGGGACTCCGGCTACCACAGCTTTCCACAGCCCGCCTGTTGCCCCTAGCAGCATGTACACAGCTAGTTGCTGGGATACGTTGCAGCATTTCGTGATGTCAAGGGAGCCCTTAAATGGCAGCCAGCACATTTTTCCAGGATTTGTGCGCCGCAAAGCCCAAAAGTTTCGGAGTTTGCCAATTCCAAAACTTTTGGGAAATTCAAACCAAATTTGATTTGTGTAGAATCGATTCACTCATCTCTAACTATAATCCCAAAAGGATTGTTTTTATTTCTCCTCTTTTCTCCTGTATACCAGTATGTTTTTACCTCTCTGATTTCCTGCGGTTTGCTCTACCTCTGATCTCATTTAGTTTAACAATGTTTTTCTCTGTTGTTATAAATCTATAGATTAAAAGCAAACCATCACTCAACCCTGATAAGGCAGGTTTTAGTGCAGATAATCCCAATCCCAATCTTTTCCCAAATCATACTCATAGGGGTCCTGGAAGCAGAGTTGTGGACTGTTGTAGACAGGATCCTTCCACTGAAGTACTGATTCAGCTTTCATTCTGTCTACCTGTGTTGTAGAGGAAAAGTATTAACCACTGACATTCTTTCTCTGACAAACAAAGTAATGGTTCTTAAAGAATGATATGTGGCAAATAGGCCTATTTTGAGCATGCACATGTGTTTTTACTGTGCTCCATTCTGGTACCATATTTATTTACTGTGCTTCATTCTGGTACCATATTTATGTACTGAGCTTTGTTCTGGTGTTGTATTTATTTACTGTGCTTAGTTCTGGTATCGTATTTATGTAATGAACTTTGTTCCGGTACCGTACATTTATATACTAAGTTTGGTTCGGGTACCGTATTTATATACTGTGCTTTGTTCTTGTACCTTATTTATTGACTGTGCTTAGTTTGGTTACAGTATTTATGTACTGATCTTGGTACTAGTACTTTATTTTTTGTACTGAGCTTGGTTCTGGTACTGTATTTATGTACAGATCTTGGACCTTGTACTGTATTTATGCACTAAGCTTGGTTCTGGTGTTGTATTTATGTACTGATTTTTGTTCTGGTGCTGTTTTTATGTAATAAGCTTAGCTGTGGTGCTGTATTTATGTACTGAGTGTCACGGTCTGTGGGTATGTGGACCCACTAGGCTGCACCGCCATAGCGGGGAGGCAGCTGGCCAAACAACAGAGCACCCCAGCAATACAAAGTCCCGCACTAGGGTACCTGAATAGTACAGACAGTGGCCGAGGCTTTGGCACAGATGGTGGTGGGTGCAGCAGGTTACGCCAGACGTAGCGGATCACACTGGACGTGGAAGATGGCACTGGACGTGGCAGATGACAGCAGATGCAGTGGGAGACGAATCCAACACTAACAGGCTCAGGAACAAGAACACAGCACGGGATACAGGATACAGGTAACAGGGCACGGGTAACAACAGGAACGGGATAACACTAAGGGACCATTTGCAAGACTGATATGGGAATACTAACAATGCTCAGGCAAGTATCAGAAGGGCAGGGCCATTTTTATAGTCCAGGGAATCATGGGCAGTTGATGATGATGTGTGTGCGCGCTGGCCCTTTAAGGCCGGGCACGAGCGCACCCTATGGGACACAGCGGTCTGGAGCGGAAGTGAGCGCTGGCATCTCCTGGGAAGGAGATGCGAGCCAGCGCTCACAGATCCATGGCTGCGGCCACCAGTGGGTGAGTAAACCCGACCGTCTGCGGCCATGGATGCTACACTGAACTTGGTTCTTGTCCTGTATTTATTTACTGTGCTTAGTTTTGTTACAGTATTTTTGTACTTGGCTTTGTTCTGGTGCTGTATTTATGTACTGAGCTTGGTTATGGTTCTGTATTTATGTACTGGGCTTGGTTCTGGGGCGGCATCTATGTACTGAGCTTGGTTCTAGTGCTGTATATTTATGTACTGAGCTTTGTTATGGTGCTGTATATATGTACTGATCTTTGTTCTGGTGCTGTAGTTATGTACTCAGCTTGGCTCTGGTATTATATTTATGTACTAAGCTTGTTTCAGGAGTTGAATTTATGTACTGAGCTTGGTTCTGGTGCTATATTTATGTACTAAGCTTGGTTCAGGAGTTGAATTTATGTACTGAGCTTGGTTCTGGTGCTATATTTATGTACTGAGCTTGGCTCTGGTGCTGTATATATGTACTGAGCTTTGTTCTGGTGTTGTATTTTTGTACTGGGCTCGGTTCTGGTGCTGTAGTTATGTACTGAGCTTGGTTCTGGTATTATATTTATGTACTAAGCTTGGTTCTGGTGTTGTATTTATGTACTGAGCATTGTTCTGGTGCTGTATTCATGTACTGTGCTTGGTTCTATTCCTGTATTTATGTACTGAGCTTTGTTCTGGTGTTGTATTTATTTACTGTGCTTAGTTCTGGTATCGTATTTATGTATTGAGTTTTGTTTTGCTACCGTATATTTATATACTAAGTTTTGTTCTGGTACTGTATTTATTTACTGCGCTTTGTACTGGTACCATATTTATTTACTGTGCTTAGTTTGGTTACAGTATTTATGTACTGATCTTGATCTGGTACCATATTTGTGTCCTCATCTTGGACCTGGTACTTTATTTATATACTAAGCTTTGTTCTGGTGCTGTATTTATGTACTGAGCTTGGTTCTGGAGCTGTATATATATTGAGCTTGGTTCTGGTACCGTATTTATTTACTGTGCTTTCTTCTGGTACTATATTTATTCACTGTGTTTAGTTCTAGTATCATATTTATGTACTGAGCTTGGTTCTGGTGCTATATTTATGTACTGAGCTTGGCTCTGGTGCTGTATATATGTACTGAGCTTTGTTCTGGTGTTGTATTTTTGTACTGGGCTCGGTTCTGGTGCTGTAGTTATGTACTGAGCTTGGTTCTGGTATTATATTTATGTACTAAGCTTGGTTCTGGTGTTGTATTTATGTACTGAGCATTGTTCTGGTGCTGTATTCATGTACTGAGCTTGGTTCTGTTCCTGTATTTATGTACTGACCTTTGTTCTGGTGTTGTATTTATTTACTGTGCTTAGTTCTGGTATCGTATTTATGTAATGAGTTTTGTTTTGCTACCGTATATTTATATACTAAGTTTTGTTCTGGTACTGTATTTATTTACTGCGCTTTGTTCTGGTACCATATTTATTTACTGTGCTTAGTTTGGTTACAGTATTTATGTACTGATCTTGATCTGGTACCATATTTGTGTCCTCATCTTGGACCTGGTACTTTATTTATATACTAAGCTTTGTTCTGGTGCTGTATTTATGTACTGAGCTTGGTTCTGGAGCTGTATATATATTGAGCTTGGTTCTGGTACCGTATTTATTTACTGTGCTTTCTTCTGGTACTATATTTATTCACTGTGTTTAGTTCTAGTATCATATTTATGTAATGAACTTTGTTCTGGTGTTATATTTATGAGTTCAGGTTAGTTCTGGTACCATATTTATGAACTGAGCTTGGTTGTTATGGAAAAAACCTGGAAAACTTTTCAGAACTCTCCCCTTCTCCAAGAGCACACTTTTAGGCTATGTTCACACGGAGTATTTTGGGGGAGGAATATCTGCCTCAAAATTCCGTTTGGAACTTTGAGGCAGATATTCCTCTCCCTGCACGCCAATTTTCGCGGCAATTATCGCGCCGTTTTTCGCCCGCGGCCATTGAGCGCCGCGGGCATAAAACAGCGAGAAATACGCTTTCTCCTGCCTCCCATTGAAGTCAATGGGAGGTCAGAGGCGGAAGCGCCCGAAGATAGGGCATGTCGCTTCTTTTTCCCGCGAGGCAGTTTTACTGCTCGCGGGAAAAAGACGCCGACGCCTCCCATTGAAATCAATGGGAGGCGTTCTCGGGCCGTTTTTGCAGAGTTTTGCGACGCGGTTTCCGCGTCAAAAAACTCGGCAAAATACCCCGTGTGAACATAGCCTAAAGGGGTTTTCCCCACAAGGGACATTTATAACATATCCACAGGATATAAATAACACAAAAGTTTAAAAATCACATTCCAACAAAATGATACAAAACATGTATACAAGTGAAAGAACACCTGTGACTGCAAATATACAGCAGACAAAAAAATGGTGACAGCACACTGCGAACACTAATGTAAACCTAAACCACTAAATATAAATAAATATCCTTTACTGCTAAATCAACATACAATAGGGAGAGTCTTAGTCCACATTTTGATCAAAAAGTGTTTGCCCACCTGCCACGACAAGGCGTCCTCCATAGGTGGGTCCACCTATGGAGGACACCTTGTCGTGGCAGGTGGGCAAACACTTTTTGATCAAAATGTGCACTAAGAACCTCCCTATTGTAAGTAGATTTAAAGAGGCTCTGTCACCAGATTCTCAAATCCCTATCTCCTATTGCATGTGATCGGCGCTGCAATGTAGATAACAGTAACATTGTTGTTTTTTTAAAAACGTTCATTTTTGGCCAAGTTATGAGCTATTTTATATATATATATATATATATATATATATATATATATATATATATATATATATATATATGCAAATGAGCTTTGAAATGGACAACTGCGCGTTTTTTTTTTTCGTTATGTCCAACTGGGCGTGTATTGTGTTTTTAACTGGGCGTGTTTACGTGTATGACGCTGACCAATCAGTGACCAGTCAGCGTCATACACTCCTCTCCATTCATTTACACAGCAGCGATGTGCAGCCGCATACACAGAGATTAACGTTAATCAAGTGTCCTGATAATGAATACACATGAAATCCAGCCTGGACGTCATGTGTATTCAGAATCCTGACACTTCTGACTCTTTTCTTTGAGATTTCCAGCAAGGGAAACAAAATCTCGTTTACCTCCGTAATCTCGCGAGATTACGAGTGGCTTGCTGGAATCTCACAGAAAAGATTCAGAAGTGTCAGCATTCTGAATACACATGACGTCCAGGCTGGATAGTCATGTGTATTCATTATCAGGACACTTGATTAACGTTAATCTCTGTTTATGTGGCTGCACATCGCTGCTGTGTAAATGAATGGAGGGGAGTGTAAAAAAAAAAACGTTACTGTTATCTACATTGCAGCGCCGATCACATGCAATAGGTGATAGGGATTTGAGAATCTGGTGACAGAGCCTCTTTAACAGTAATGCATATTTATTTATATTTAGTGGTTTAGGTTACATTAGTGTTCGCAGTGTGCTATCGCCATTTTTTTGTCTGCTGTATATTTGCAGTCACAGGTGTTCTTGCACATGCATACACGTTTTGTATCGTTTTGTTGGAATGTGCTGTTCAAACTTGTGTTGTTTATGTAATTCATATATGTGGGGTTAGTGACTGCCTCCATTCTTTTTGTCTGCTGTATATCCACAGGATATGTCATAAATGTCAGATAGATGTGGGTCCCACCTCTGGGACCCGCTCCTATCTCTAGAACGGCGCCCCCTAAACCCCGTTCTAGTTTTGTCTGCTTTCACTGACTCCCAGCCACTTTCTGACTTTATGACTGGGAGTTACAAAAACAGCGTAGCCCAATGAGCTGTGCTGTTTCCGTAACTCCCATATTAGTGAACAGCAGTTACGGAAGCAGCATAGCATGCGAGCTACGCTGTTTCCGTAACTACCATACAGTTCTATGGGTCTTACGAAAACAGCGTAGCTCAGCGAGCTACGCTGTTTTCACCTTTATGGTCAGAAATCAGCCGACACTCAAAGAGGTACAATGGGGTTTAGGGGACCCTGTTCTAGAGATAGGTGTGGGTCCCAGAAGTGGGACCCGCATCTATCTGACATTTATGAACTTTATTCCGTGGATATGTGATAAATGTCCCTCGTGGGAAAACCCCTTTAATGTTCTGTGCATGCCTGTGATGCTAAATGTGCACATATATTCTATAATGGATTTGTAGAATATACTGTTGCCACTGAACTGGTAAATCACCGGTCCAACCGGCATTTACTCTAGGTAACAACTATTCACTAGCAATAGCAAGTGGCAGTCATTTTTCTTAAATACATAGCGCAGATTTGTTATCTAGACTACTCCTTTGGTAAGTAATACACTGCAGAATTTATTTTGCCGAATTTATCTTTTTTTATTTTTTTTAAATCCTATAAATTTCCATAACTTGTGAACATAAAATTTATATAATTTTTTAGACATGCGTCTACTTTTATGTCGGAAGCTTGATCACAGGTAATATTGTTCCATTCCCAATGTTAATAAGCAAACAAAGTATCATTGTTATTGTGGTTTCAATATCCAGTGTGATAAGATATTCAATGAGATTCAGGCCTGGTAACTGACAAAACCACTGAAGAAGGACTCACGCTCAATTATTGTCTATCCACCGTCTTGACAGGGAACTAGAGACGGGATTTGGTTTGTTCTCTCAGGCCCCATGCACACGACTGTGCCCGCAATCATGGCCCACGATTGCGGGCACGGCCGGCCGCTGACTGACAGCAGTATTTGCGGCCCATGCTCCCATAATTTTCGGAACGTTTCCACGGCACGGACACCCTTCCATAGTGCTACGGAAAGGTGTCCGCGATCAATGAAAGTGAACGGGTCCGTTTTTGTGGACCGCAATTGCGGTCCGCAAAAACTGAGGTTCTTTTACAGTCGTGTGCATGGGGCCTCAATCCGGTTATTAAATGGACCCTAACATTTTCAAATAACTTGTGCTAATCTAATAGTATACCTGATATAGATCAACTTAGTTGTTTTATCCATGCAAATTCTGTGTGAAGTTACTGCGAGTAGGTGTCTCTATTCCTGTAATCTGCTGTCCACCTCCTGATGTCAAGCATTGTCCATACCTGGTTACAGACGAGCTGCATAAGGTGGGGGCTGGCACTTCACTGCCTAGCTATAACTTTCTTTGGAGAGGGGAGGGGAGCAGGAGGAGGGAGCAGAGAGGGAGAGAGTGTGACTCACGCTGCATGTAAGTCTATGGATGGGGGAGGGGTGAGCAGGGGGAGGAAGAAGGAGCAGAGAGAAAAATACAGATGCGATGGTAAGATTTCTATGTAACCCCAGTTCTGGATTCTGAGCTACACTGCTCATTCTTGCTCTATAGTCTCCTCCATACTACTGCTGCCTCTATATATGTGATATATTGAGATAGGAGAGCAGGATTCTCCTCTTATATGTGTGCAGTGTATAGAAGACTTGATATCCATTCGGTTCCGCCCACTGGCTTTGAGGCAACTGAGAACTAGAGATAGAGCCTGCAGAGGGGAAAACGGCTAGATAATGCAGAATACAAGTTATATAAAGGCCAAAAATATGTTATTCCTCATGTGCACACATACATAAGCTTATTCTGAAAAGTCGCCTGAAAAGTTAGGTAAGCTTTAAAATCCGAACCAGCTGGCAGACCCACTTGTTGGCTGGATCCTGATCTGTTATACTTACTGTTGACAGCAGTTTACGGAACTAAAAAAGAAAAAAATGCCCCTGTTCACAGGGAGTAGGAGCCTATACGTGCCAATTCCTGATCAGTGATAATGTTTGGCACAATGGTGCCTATATGCAAATCGTGCATGCCATATAGAGATACATAGACAGATATTAGATAGATAGATAGATAGATAGATAGATAGATAGATAGATAGATAGATAGATAGATAGATAGATAGATAGATAGATAGATAGATAGATAGATAGATAGATAGATAGATAGATAGATAGATAGATAGTCTTTTGAAGGGAGAGGAAAAATAACAATACAAGTATCACCATATTATACAGGATATTGGGGAGACAGGATTCTTTTAAGGACCATTATTTGTTTGATCCCTTTCATGTAGACAACTTAAAGGGAACCTGTCAGCACTCATGTGATTCCTCCATAGAAAATTTCATGAGAATGGTTACATTTATATTAGGGAGGATTTACACGAACGTGAGCGTTTTGCGCGCGCAAAATACGCTGCGTTTTGCATGCATGGCAGCAGCGTGTGGCATGCGTATTTGGCGCGTTTCTGCGTTGTATACGTGCGTACGGCATGCGTTTTTTCCGCGCGTGAAAAAAACGGAAGGAGGTGTTAAGGTGAGGCCAGCCTACAAAAAGCCCAACACTGCCACACACCTGCTTGCTGTGTGCACCTGTGAAGCAGCATTTTGGAAGTTGAAGAAAAAGAGTCTTTCTAAAACCCTGTTTTTGGGCATTTTGCAGTCTCAACTGCATTGATGCCATCTAGCTTGCTGGCCCGTGTTCTGCTAGCGTGGATGATTTCCCGTAGATTTGGGGAATGGCGTCCGAATGCTACAGGCACACTCGCGTAGAAGAGGTAGGATTTGGGGTCATCCAATTGTGGCCCAACGCACCTCAAAAGACCACATTCATACCCTGTATGATGACCTCCATAAATTTAGCTCCTTTTGCCGCCTGTCTGTCGGCACGTTTGATATGCTGCTTGAGCTGATTCGGCCAGGAATCACCTACCAGGACACAAACATGCGGCGCTGCATTTCCCCAGAGGAGCGGCTCCTTGTGACCTTGCGGTATGTGATGTTTGAAAATACATGTGTGCTTTCTTGTTTGTGTTTCTGACTTCATGTAGATTTCTGGCCACAGGCAATAGTTACCATTCGCTACATTTCGAATTCCTTCTTGGGGTGACCACAATTTCCTGCATTGTCACATCAACCTGTGTCGTCCTGTGGCTGAGATTAAAGAGCACGGTGATGCCTCAGCCAACGGCCCAACACTCGCTTAGAATATCCGACCAGTTTCTTACCGACACCCAATTTCCACAATGTATTGGAGCACTAGATGGGAAGCACATTCATGTGAAGAAACCCCCCCACTCTGGCTCCAGATACTACCAGTACAAGCAGTATTTTTCGATAGTCTTGTTGGCCTTGGCGGACAGTAATTTATGCTTTACCATAGTAGACATTGGGTCGTATGGAAGCTCTGCTGATGCCCGCATATTTCGCTCATCCAGAATGGCCCAACGTCTTATGGCTAACCAACTTGCTGTTCCCGAACCTACCATCCTCCCTGGCTCCAGTGGCCCACCAATCCCATATGTCATCGTTGCAGATGAGGGTTTTGCCCTGAGAAGCCAAGTAATGCGTCCATTTGCGCGGAGGGGCTTGGATGAGCATAGGCGCATATTCAATTACCGCCTAAGCAGAGCACGAAGATGTGTCGAATACACCTTTGGCATCATGGCAAACAAGTGGAGGGTCTTTATGACAACGATGCAAATGTCCCCGCCCAACGTGACACGTGTACCCAAGCGTGTGTTGTTCTGCATAACTTTACCCGCATACATGATGCCACTTATGATTGCGAATATATGGTAACAAATGCACCCACCAACAACATTGTGCAGCCTGTTCTAGTAGGGCGCCCAGAAACATCTGGACTCCGAGTGCGTCAACGATTTGCAGAGTATTTTGACAGCCCTGCTGGAGCTGTACCCTGGCAGCACGATGGCATTTAACGTGTGGCGTAGTTATTAGTATTGTCTAGAAAGGACGTTACTCACCCTTGTATTTTTTAATTTTTTGGGGGGTAGTTGTGTTAGGGACTCGCAATACTTGAGGACCCTTGCCGTGGGTTGCGAGCTTAAATCTTTAAGGGTTTGGAGTTAGCATTTTTAGGCCCAACAAGTCATTGGCACAAAATACCCTTGGATAGACCAATGAATTCGTATCCTATGGCAGCTGCCCTTTGTGCGATAAATATGATAATTGCTGGCAACCATATAGTAACACCTTTCTACGACTAATTCCAAACCCCTAGAGAGAAACGAATACCTCAATTATGGCGCAGAAGCGTTAAGAAATTTAACATCATACCGTGAGATGCGAAAACATTTTGACAAATATGCAAAATCAGGATTGTCCACACTCAATAGAAAATATAACTTGATATTTTATGTTGTGGTCACACAAACCCAAACAAGTAGAAGAACATAGTTGTTAAAAAAAAAACACTTTTGCACCAACATGATGCCAAACGCAATAAAACAATCCAAAACACAGATGGATTTACTCAAATTACAGACAACGGCCTTCACCGCGCACGCCTACACTTCGTGGTACGAATGCGGAGGCGAGGTGTAGGCGAACATGTCAGCACCACTATGCTGTCCACGGCCCTGCTGAGGATGTTCCTGAACAGCATAGTGGTGCTGAACCTGTGGCTGGTAGCCGTGAGGCTGTATGGGAGCCTGATAAGTTTGGGCGGGTCGGGAGTATGTTGCAAAATGTCTCTCCCGGCCAGCCATCGGACCAGGGGAGAAGTGGCTAGGCCCTGGCGGATATTGCGGCAGATGAGTGATGGGGGTGGCTGGTTGGGAGGGCCCAGGGATATTGTACCCCACCGAAGTCAGCTGGACTGTACGCCACTGCTCAATAGCATCAAAGCACTGCCGTGGACTATTCGGTGGGGTAGCACTGTCTATCAGGGACAGCATGGCCGACTGGAGGCGCGCCAGGCTATGCTCCGGGACCCTGCGCATTAATGGGGCCAGGCTGCGGCAGAAGAAGTCGCAATTGTCCTCATCGGCCACACGGCGCAGGTAGTCCTGCAGGTAGGATCCTAGCGTCCACCTGTGCACATGCGGACGGGTTGATAGGCCGTCTGCGTCGGGGTACTGCAGGCTGTGGTGCCACTCCTCGGGTGGGACTGGTTCTGGCGCGGAGCCTACTGGCGATGGTTCCTCTGCTGTGGGATCCGGGGTTAGGGGCACCAGGGGAGCGGTGTGTTCGGCCAGCCTCCTCTTGCGAGTCGTTAAGATTGTCGGTAGTTCTATAATAATACAAACGTTTCATGAATAACACATTTTACAGAAGGAAAACACAGCCTCTTTTGCGTAGATGACATTTCAGCGAGGTAACTTTTTCAAACAGGTGATAGGTCGATTACTTACTGTCGCATGTCCATTATGTTTCGCAAGAACATCAGCTGGTTGTAGTACATGTAGCGACGCTTCTTGCTGGCACCATCACCGCTGCGCCCTCTGGAGCCATATTCCAGGCGGAACTGGTCCCGTGTGCTACGCCACTGTGTCTTTACATAATCAACTGTAGAATGAACCCAAAACAAAATGGTTACACATTATGTTACTGCACACACAGGCACTGTTGAAACGAGAGGAATACACCTACACACAAAAACAGACATTACTGAAGTTGATAAAGCTGCTACAGAACCGAAACGTTATAATATCAACATATGTCTCAACAGGAAAGTGGTTATCAAGGTTAGACCACCAGCAAGTGCGGATTTAGGCCTCCCTACTGTAGAAATAGAGACTCCAAAATAACTATGGAAAACACTGAGAACAAAGGAGTCATACACTATTGGGATGAAATTTGCCAATGGCATAGAAAAATAAGCTTTATTAGGACAATACAAATTACATACAATTTAAAATTAGACTGCAAAATCCAAGACCTGTACACCTCCCAAGTGGCATGAAAGAACACAGAGGAACCACCTCTTATAAATGCAGCTCCGAGAAGAAGAAGGTCTTTATAACAGATAAGCTAGGGCTCAAGCAACAGAATATAAGTTAAATATGATTAAATATCAGTAAGGGCAAAAAAGCCAAACTGTGAAATATGAATGAAATTGTATCATAAATTCATCCAGACTCATAGTAACATTTTGAGTAAGTAATTATATGCTGGACTCAGAATAATGACAACGAATTGTTTGCATAAGCCCACATCAAGCAAGACAGGTCTTCCCAGCAAGTAAAGCCACAAGAAGAAAGGCAAGTAGAAAAAGTATAGGGTACAACATAAAGTACTACTAAAAGTACTACTAACCCATATAGTTCCTGTAGTTCCTGTAGTTCAGTGACTTCCCGAGTACGGAGGGACCCCGACGCGCGTTTCGCGTGGAGGGGTATACTATCTTCGATCTAGTCTTTCTACCTTAAATACACTGTTTAATCCAGTCAGCTGGTACGGGTTGGCCAATGAAATCAACACGGCCGTGCTTGTCAGACCGAAACATCGCGAGACTCGCACACCTACCAGCCGGGTCCCCACTACGCATGCGCGGCTCCGGAAATCGCGCACGCGCAGAGAAGCACAAACGGCAGACAGGGTTAGAGCCAGCGATGACGCGTATGACAGGCAGGGCCGGTATACAACGTTATAGGATGAAATAAAGGTAAGTTTAAAAGACAAATTTTAATGCTACGAAGTTATATACTACAGTAATTTGTTTAGTGCGGATGTTAGAGCGTGTGGAAGAATCGATACAATAAATCGGGATCGCAGAAAAAGTGCTAAATGACAAGTGAACCCCAAGGTGCTGTGATAAATTAATAAATCTAATACATGGAAAAGAAAAAGGTTCATAAATAGGAAAAAAAAAACAATAAAAGATGAGAAATATATACATAAATATAATGAGAGTGCACAGAATACAATCCATGTTATAATAGCATGTTTATGTTATATTATCAGCATACAATGCTGAATTTAATCAACAGTGAAAAAAATAACGAATTAGGAGAGTCCCACTCTAAAGCGGAACACATTATGTGTTTGTTCCAACCATATCCCAGGCTGTCAAAAAAGCATAAAAAATAACATATATACAACAATAATGACAGAAGATTATAAAATACAGTGAATTATCCCACGACGTGTAGAGATACTGGACACGATTTCAAGCAGATCCACATAGGGAATTAAAGTCCCACAAACAGTAAGACAGGTGTTTCAAAGATATCGATCTTGGACCAATGTAAATACATAAAGGTCAGAGAATGGCCAAAGTAGAAGACTAGAAGGAGAAAATATAAAAATTAATAGACATACAGTTTAAAAACACAAGCATTTAAAAAATGGTAGAGGGATTACAGAAAGGGCGCAAAACTAAGTGTCTCATTCAGACCAACAGGGGCCATTGTTCCAAGCGTGATAATCCACTTGCACTCCCTCTGAGCTAGCAATTTCTTGGCATCCCCACCTCTGATGCCACATATCACCCTATCTATACCCCAAGCTTTGAATGATCTTGGGTCACATGCATGATAGATTTTAAAATGTCTGGGGATTGTTTTCAGCAAAGTAAGATCTTCAATTTCCCTAGTGGCGACTATGTCGCGCACATGTTCCCTAATTCTGAACCGAAACGTTGGGCATGTGAGGAAATGTTACCACAGGGACACACTAGTGAATATGGATGACATTACATATATTTACATAGTTACATAGTTACATAGTTTGTACGGTTGAAAAAAGACACACGTCCATCATGTAAATTTACATTCTTTGCCATGAATAAGAACACTGCGCCTGTTCGAAACGCGTAGGATTGGGCACCAGCCCGCATCATTCTCCACCTTGAGACTGCGTCTCTGTTCTATTTTAAATAATTTTTCTACTAATAAAAGTGGGAACAGAGTATCCCTTTTAACTCTACACAGCGCTGGATCATCTTTTTCTCCTTTCCTGTAATAATAAAACACTTTCCGTCCCCAAAATATCTATCTATCTAGCTGTCTAATTTATATTGATATATAGTATAGTTTTAAGCTGGAGCAACACGACGACTTTGGCCATGACACAGGTCCGATGGCCAAAAATCGCTTTGTCCAGTAGCCTACATCGCAAGTAAAATTACCGCGACCACATTCACAGTCATTACTTGCCATGTGGGCTCCGGAACATAGTCACCTGGACCTGTGTCGCGGCCAAAGTCGCCGTGTAGCCCCAGCATAAAACTATACTATATATCAATCTAAATGAGATAGATAGATAGATAGATAGATAGATAGATAGATAGATAGATAGATAGATAGATAGATAGATAGATAGATAGATAGATAGATAGATAGATAGATAGATAGATAGATAGATAACAGGAAAACAAGACCAAAAAAAACAACAAAGCAAGACCAAATACAAGTAGGTTGGAAGAGTAATAGAAGAACAATTTGCTTTTAAACTGGCACATAGCTAAAACTCTCCTATTTTCGGTGCAGATTGCACACTGAAAATTCACTACAAATTACAATATAACTCATGTGAATGGGGTTTACCTTTTTTTGAAGGATGAAATAGCGTAGAAGACTATGCTATTCCATCCTGAGAGATCCCGCAAAAGAAAAAAAAATGTATATCGCTCCTGACAACACTATATGGACAGCAATGTCAGGAGCTTCCCAATGCTGTACTCCCAATGCATCACAATCACTCTGCCCTTGGACTGTGGCCCTGAGGAAGCTCCTGACATCACTGTCCATATATGGACATCAGAAACAGCATCGGAGTCCCTGGGCAGAGCACTAGTAGAAGCTCCGCACGGGGACTCCAGCCCTGGGAATTCTACTAACGTCACTGGCCATCAGGGGCGTAACTAGGAAAGACTGGGCCCCTGTAATGATGGGGGTAGGGAAACGGACAAGTGAGCCCTAATCTACCCGCCACTCTGTCCCTGCCTACTTGCAACGACCCGCCCTAGGCGACGGGGTACAACTGGGCGGCGGTCCCTATGCTCAGTAAGTGCACGAGACAAACAGACAAGGGTACACAAAGCTAAGGGAAATGGGGCAGTTGCCCACGGCAACACCGTGAGCAACAAGAGAGGTGAACGAGCCGAGTCAAACCAGGAGGGAACGAGGTACCAAACGCAGAGCAGGAGAGTAGTCAGTAAGCCAGGGTCAGTATGGAGCAGGATCAAATAGTAAGAAGCTGTAGCTGGGCCAGGAAACCACACGAGAAGAATCACAAGCAAAGGAGGAACAGGAAAGGCAGGTATAAATAGACAGAGGGTGGGAGCTAGCTCCGTCTGGCCAGGCTGCGATAGGCTCTCCCGCTCCTAAGCCTGCCATCCTGAGTGGTGGAAGATGGAGTCAGTCTCAGAGACATAGACTCAGGTGCAGACTGATTATCTATGGGCGTATACACAGAAGTTGTGCCTGGCAGATCCTTTACAGTACCCCCCCCCCCTTTTATGAGGGGCCACCGGACCCTTTCTAAGTGGACCTGGTTTATTGGGGAAACGAAGGTGGAACCTCCTGACCAATACCTCAGCGTGAACATCCCGGGCGGGTACCCAAGTCCTCTCCTCAGGCCCGTATCCTCTCCAATGGACCAGGTACTGGAGGGAGCCTTGGACCATCTTGCTGTCCACAATCTTGGCCACCTCGAATTCCACCCCCTCAGGGGTGAGAACGGGAACAGGCGGTTTCCTCGAGGGAGCCAAGGACGGGGAGCAGCGTTTAAGGAGGGAGGCATGAAACACGTTGTGTATTCGAAAAGATGGGGGCAACTCCAGTCGGAAGGAGACAGGATTGAGGACTTCAATGACCTTATACGGCCCAATAAACCGGGGAGCAAACAAGGGGTAAGCAGAACGTCTTCTATCAGCCTGAGATTTTTGTACGCTCTGGGACGCCTCTAGGTTCTTCTGAACCTGGGCCCAGACTGTGCACAGTTCCCGATGAACGACCTCTACCTCGGGATTGTTGAAACTACCAGGTGAAACGAAGGAGAACCGTGGATTAAACCCAAAATTACAGAAAAACATGACGTCAAGCATTCATTACCCCATTTGGTAAGCTCCCCAGTATTCAAGTCAAACGTGGGATTATGCAACTGCAACCAGGGAAGGCCTAAAACCAAATCGGACGATAATCCCTGCATCAACAGTACAGAGCACTGCTCCAAATGCATGGAGCCAACAAGGAGTTCAAAAACTGGGGTATGCTGTGTAAAATAACCATTAGCAAGAGGAGTGGAGTCGATACCCACTACAGGGACAGATTTAGGCAAATCAATCAAAGGCATAGCTAGAGACATAGCAAATTCCACAGACATGATATTAGCAGAAGACCCTGAATCCACGTCGTTCCCTGAGACGTCGGTCAAGTCGTACCGCTAAAACAATAACCTGGTCAAGGGAGTCAGAAGAGGGATAGCTAACTAGCAGGTCTTTCAGGGCGTTCGACAGACCCAACCTAAACTGGCACCTTAAGGCAGGGTCATTCCACCGGGAAGCTACGCACCACTTCCTAAAGTCAGCACAATACTCCTCAACAGGTCTCTGACGTAAGGTCACCAGCTGACTCTCGGCAAAGGCAGTCCTGTCAGTCTCGTCATAAATGAGTCCGAGAGCAGAAAAGAAACGATCAACGGAGGAAAGTTCAGGGGAGTCAGGAGCCAAGGAGAAGGCCCACTCTTGGGGCCCCTCCTGGAGCCGGGACATAACTATACCCACCCGCTGGCTCTCAGAACCTGAGGAGGCTTTAGGCGAAAGTAGAGCCTACAACTCTCCCGAAAGGAGAGAAAAGTCCTCCGGTCCCCTGAGAACCGGTCAGGCAACTTGAGGTGGGGTTCAAGAGGTGAGGTGAGAGGCACCACCATGGTAGCGTCAGGCTGGTTGACCCTCTGAGCCAGGGCCTGGACCTGTAGGGAGAGACCCTGCATTTGCTGGGCCAGGGTCTCAAGGGGGTCCATAGTAGTGTCAGGGACCAGGGTAGACTAGGTATTGGGCTTGTGATTATGTAATGATGGGGGTAGGGAAACGGACAAGTGAGCCCTAATCTACCCGCCACTCTGTCCCTGCCTACTTGCAACGACCCGCCCTAGGCGACAGGGTACAACTGGGCGGCGGTGCCTACGCTCAGTAAGTGCACGAGACAAACAGACAAGGGT
The DNA here is from genome assembly GCF_050947455.1 of Rhinoderma darwinii. Lineage (NCBI taxonomy): Eukaryota > Metazoa > Chordata > Amphibia > Anura > Rhinodermatidae > Rhinoderma > Rhinoderma darwinii. The sequence goes on from NC_134693.1 coordinate 46,833,053, forward strand.
ACACAAAGCTAAGGGAAATGGGGCAGTTGCCCAGGGCAACACCGTGAGCAACAAGAGAGGTGAACGAGCCGAGTCAAACCAGGAGGGAATGAGGTACCAAAGGCAGAGCAGGAGAGTAGTCAGTAAGCCAGGGTCAGTATGGAGCAGGATCAAATAGTAAGAAGCTGTAGCTGGGCCAGGAAACCACACGAGAAGAATCACAAGCAAAGGAGGAACAGGAAAGGCAGGTATAAATAGACAGAGGGCAGGAGCTAGCTCCGTCTGGCCAGGCTGCGATAGGCTCTCCCGCTCCTAAGCCTGCCATCCTGAGTGGTGGAAGATGGAGTCAGTCTCAGAGACATAGACTCAGGTGCAGACTGATTACCTATGGGCGTATACACAGAAGTTGTGCCTGGCAGATCCTTTACAGCCCCATAGCAAACTTTTGACTGGGGCCCCCCTCCCCTGGGTGTCACACAACCCCCCCCCCCCTTGTAGATAGTGCCTTTTTTACAGCCCCCCTGTAGATAATGCCATACAGCCCCCCTGTAGATAACGCCATACAGCCCTCCCCTGTAGATAACGCCATACAGCCCCCTTTGTAGATATCTACAGAGGGGGACTGTATGGCGTTATCTACAGGGGAGACTGTATGGAGTTATCTACAGGGGGGACTGTATGGCGTTATCTACAGGGGGGACAGTATGGCGTTATCTACAGGGGGCTGTATGGCGTTATCTACAGGGGGGGCTGTATGGCGTTATCTACAGGGGGAGGGCTGTATGACATTATCTACAGGGGGACTGTATGGCGTTATCTACAGGGGGGACTGTATGGCGTTATCTACAGGGGGCTGTATGGCGTTATCTACAGGGGGGGCTGTAAGGCGTTATCTACAGGGAGGACTGTATGGCGTTATCTACAGGGGGGACAGTATGGCGATATCTACAGGGGGCTGTATGGCGTTATCTACAGGGGGACTGTATGGCGTTATCTACAGGGGGGACTGTATGGCGTTATCTACAGGGGGGCTGTATGGCGTTATCTACAGGGGGGACTGTATGGCGTTATCTACAGGGGGGATTGTATGGTGTTATCTACAGAGGGGGCTGTATGGCGCCAACGCCATACAGCCCCCACTGTAGAGAACGCCATACAGCCCCCACTGTAGAGAACGCCATACATCCCCCCCTTGCAGGGAACGCCATACAGCGCCCCCCCCCCTGCAGGTAACACCATACATCGCCCCCCCCTCTGCAGGGAACGCCATTCAGCGCCCCCCCCCTGCAGGGAACGCCATACAGCGCCCCCCCTCTGCAGGGAACGCCATACAGCGCCCCCCCTCTGCAGGGAACGCCATACAGCGCCCCCCCCCTCTGCAGGGAACGCCATACGGCGCCCCCCCCCTCTGCAGGGAACGCCATACAGCGCCCCACCCTCTGCAGAGAACGCCATACAGCGCCCCCACCCTCTGCAGGGAACGCCATACAGCGCCCCCCCCCCCTCTGCAGGGAACGCCATACAGCGACCCCCCCTGCAGGGAACGCCATACAGCGCCCCCCCTCTGCAGGGAACGCCATACAGCCCCCACTGTAGAGAACGCCATTCAGCCCCCCCTGCAGGGAACGCCATACAGCGGCCCCCCCTGTCGGGAACGCCATACATCGCCCACCCCTCTGCAGGGAACGCCATACAGCGCCCCCCCACTCTACAGGGAACCCCATACAGCGCCCCCCCTCTGCAGGGAACGCCATACAGTGCCCCCCCCTCTGCAGGGAACGCCATACAGAGCCCCCCTCTGCAGGGAACGCCATACAGCGGCCCCCTCTGCAGGGAACGCCATGCAGCGCCCCCTGCAGGGAACGCCATACAGCGCCCCCCTGCAGGGAACGCCATACAGCGCCCCCCCCCTGCAGGGAACGCCTTACAGCGCCCCCCCCCCTCTGCAGGGAACGCCATACAGCGCCCCCCCTCTGCAGGGAACGCCATACAGCGCCCCCCCCTCTGCAGGGAACGCCATACAGCGCCCCCCCCCTTGCAGGGAACGCCATATAGCGCCCCCCTCTGCAGGGAACGCCATACAGCGTCCCCAACCCCCCAAAAAAATGCGACCTACAGTGTTGTTGTGTCCTACTAAAAGACATGGATAGGGGATACATGTGTGATCGCTGGCAGCGATAAGGAGAACGGGGGACCGAAATTCCCCCAAGTTCTCCATGACTCACCTCTGACTTCCGGCGTCTGCGCAGCTCAATAAAAATGAAAGGAGCGCTGGCCACACATGCGCACAAGCGCGACCGGCGCTCCATTCATTTGTACGGAGCTGCCGACACAGACCCCGGAAGTCCGAGGTTTGTGATGGAGAACTTCAGGGGACTTTCAGTCCCCTGTTCCCCCTATCAATGCCAGCGATCACACATGTATCCCCTATCCTGTGGATAGGGGATACATGTCTTTTGTTTAATGGCAGAGTGGGGAGATACCTCCCTGCTCTACCGTAGTGTTCAGTGGCGTCCCGCTGTAGCAGCCATAGCGGCTGCTAGCGTAGCCTGCGGCCATGGTGGGGGCCCGTGGCAGCTGCTACGGCTGCTACGGCGCTAGTTACGCCACTGCTGGCCATATATGGAAAGTGACTTCAGGAGTTTCCCCTGGGCCATTCCCCGGGTGACGTATCCCACTGTATGCCATACAGTGGGATACGTTTAGGCTGAATTGAATAAAATCCAGGGCATTAACCGGTCATGTGCTTGACCCATGGTTTAGTTCACTGTAATTGACATTAGTACGAAAATCAGTAAACGCACATAACGTACAAACGTGAACGCACTGCTTTCCGTTGCCCAACTCTTGGTAATGTAGGCGAGCCCAGACCGCTTGGCTGTATGGGGCCCAGCAATTCCTGATGGCGGCCCTGCAATAGTAGTACTGTATATTTAACCTGCTAGCAATTGCTCCTAATGTAAGGAACTAGCTCTGCTTCATCTCTTTCACATAATTCTAATTACACTTGACGGGATTCAGAGGGCCCCATAAATTGCACGTTCTGTTTTATCTTCAAAGAGAACATTGCGGAACAAAGTGAATGACATAAACATGGATCTGTTGGGTCTGCGAGATCTGTATCAGACAGGCAGACAATGACTGGTGATGATGATGATGATGATCAAGATGATGATGGGGAGCAGGAGGAGGAAGGGGCAGATAGAGGGGAAGATAAACTGTTATACTTTGAGCTATATGGATGTATTAGTTAGGTAGCATTTGGTTACATGGGCTAAATGATACCAGATACTTTTAGGATAAGAACTCTTAAACCCTGGAGGTATTATGGTGTCAAGTGTTCTGCTCTTAACTAAAGATATTCAAAGAAAATGAGACCATTTTCAAAATAGTTTACATAAATCCTATATGGTATCCATATGGTAACAAAATATTTAGTAATATGAAGAAACTGATATTGCTGATTAGGAAAGTTTCGGATATGATAAGGTTTAATTCCTTCAGGGCCATTGGATTTTTCATCTCGCCATTACGGAACTAATAACTTTTTTATTTTTGCTTTGACACAGCAATATGCAGACAAGTTGCACTTTACCATTTTGTGGTACATATATATGTTAGCGTATGGTTTTTAGTAATTTAATTTTGAAAGAAGAAGCAGGAAAATAACACCATTACATTAGGGTATGTTCACACGGAGTATTTTGCAGGCAGAATAAATCTGCCTCAAAAATCCTTCAGAAATTTTGAAGCAGACTTTGACCTGCCTGCACTTTCTTGCCGAGGTTATCACTGCATTTTTTGTAGTGTTTTTTGCCTGCCGGCAAAAGACGCTGCGAAAAACACTTTCTCTGCCTCCCATTGATTTCAATGGGAGGTCAGAGACAGAACCACGGGAAGAAAGACAATGAAATCAATGGGAGGCTGTTTCTGGAATTTCTGGGCACTGATTCCTCCAATGTGAGGACACAAGCCATGAGTAAGGACAGGAGCACTGTCCAAAACGTATAGGCATGCAATCAATGCAAAGCCAGTGCTGGATCAAGCCTTTTCCTTTTTCCTGTGATTCCTACCGTGTGCCGTCACGTGGATCCGAGCGCAATCCGGATTTTGACACATAACTGGTGAGCTGGAGGATTACTTCACTATTTGTTTATACATATTGTAACAGTTATGTGGATAACAAATATGCGGGGGTTATATTAGTGTATATGTGTGCTTTGTTTTTGTTTTATAAAATTAATTTTATCTTATTTCTTCTAGAACCAAGCTCAGTACATAAATACAATACCAGAACCAAGCTCAATACATAAATATAGCACCATAACCAAAATCAGTACATAAATACAACACCAGAACAAAGCTTAGTACATATATTCAGAACCAGCACCAAGCTCAATACATAAATACAACACCAGTACAAATACAGCTCAATTTAGTGCAACCCCTGCCATACAGGTTTTTTTTTTACGGCCTAAAACTACAGCTCCCAGCATGGCCCAAACAATGTTAAGGATATGCTGGGAGTTGGTGTTTTACAAAAAAAAAATCATACCACCCATCATCTCGCTGCAGATCATACAGTGACTACAGTACTGATTAAAGGCAGAATAAACATTCACATTACATGAATCACTAGTGACGTCTTCTCGGTTTCTAGTTGTTCTTTTTCCATTTTCTTCTCCATTCGGTACAGACCTCTATGATGACTTCTCCCAGCCACAGTCCGTTTCTGCAGTTTGCCGCTCAGATGTCTTCAGCTTCTCACTTTTCAAACATTTCTGCACTTTCTGCAATTTATAAACAAAGATAAAATTCTCATGGTGCCACACACTATGCCCCTAAATATAATAGTTGCATACACTGCACCTCTAATTCTAATACCACCATACACTTTTTCCCAGATTATAATAACACCATACATTGTGTCCCACAAACACACACACACTCACAGTGCCTCCCGTAGATAGTGCCCCCTTTAGAGCCCCCTGTAGATAGTGCCCCACATACAGCCGCCTGTAGATAGTGCCCCACATATAGCCCCCCTGTAGATAGTGCCCAACATATAGCCCCCCTTTAGATAGTGCCCCACATATAGCACCCCTGTAGATAGTGCCCCACATATAGCGCCCCCTGTAGATAGTGCCCCACATATAGCCCCCCTGTATATAGTGCCCGACATATAGCCCCCCCTATAGATAGTGCCCCGCCTGTAGATAATGCCCCACATATAGCCTCCCCTGTAGATTGTGACCCATATATAGCTCCCCTTGTGTATAGTGCCCCCTTAAGATATAACCCCCCTGTAGATAATGCCACTCACACTTTTAAGTGAAAAAAAAACTTTACATACTCATCTGATCTCGTTCATCGCGCCGCTTGCATTGTTGAAAGGGATGATTGGCAGTGCAAGTCATTCTACCCTGACAGCGCCTTTCATCGACCAAGCGGCATGATGACATTATTGAAAGGCGCTGAATGGTCGGGCATTCAGCGCTTATGCATGTAATTGTATCTGCGTCCTATACATGCAGGTACAATTATAGTGCAGGAGGAGGTGGTGGCGGCTGGTTCAGAGAGGCAGCAGGCAGCCGCCTGAGGCGAGAAGCTCATCTCGCCTCATGGACGGTGCGGCCCTGCAATCTACTGAAAACATGCTAATATTATGAGCCATATTATTACACCTGTTACAAGACCATGTTTAGACAGCGCCTTTGTGGGGCATTTATCTGGTAAATTATTTATATTTGAAATAATCCACAAACCATAAGTTACATGTGAGTATATAAGGTTTATGAATTCCCATTGACAAAATTCAGTAGTGTTCATTGTGTTTATGAGTCACTGCTACAGCATTAAAAATCATGGCATGCTATACCCACATTGTTTTTACCCGATTAACATCAATGAATAAAACACAAAGGCAAAATGCAACTGCTTTTATGTTTTTTGCATGCGGTACTCATTGTATTTTTAAGGAGAGAACACAGCTAGGGATATTTAAATTTTTCACCTTCTTTATAAAAAAAAGAACAATGTACAAGATGTTGGCAAATCTATTATGCTAAATGACCAAACGCAGAAACGTACACTTACGCTCTTTTTTGTACTTCAATCAGCATACCTACTTATTTAAGGAAATGTCTTCTAGGAAAAACTCATCTGATATCTCATGAGGTGCCCTCTACTATAAATTACATACACTCCAACGCTGTCACATTTTATTTAAGTGCAACCTTCCCCCATCCTGTGGTAATGAGTCGTAAAGATCCCACCCATAGAGGCCTAGTAACATTCTCTATGTCGTGCTTCACATTTTATTCTTGTTTTATCTTTTTCTCATTTATAAAATGTTAAGAAGTTTCTAGATCATTCTACTGACTTAGAGATACCGGCAATGACATTTTCTTAGATCATTCAGACATCAACTCAAAAGGGAAGAGGAGACATATTAAATGTGGGGAAACAAAAAAACATGACATTTTTGAAACTTTGCAGATAAAAAATTTAGTGGCAAATTTGGCACTCAGCAAACCCAGGGAGCTAATTATATCTTCTATTACGTATTGGCTAAATTGAAAAAAGTGGTTCAAGGAATGCTTCATGTCATATGTAGCACATTCTGAGCAAAGTGGGTCTTATGCCCTCCAAATTGGACCTGTTCGCAGATTAGGATATGTTTGTTGCCAGTGTATAAGGTCATAACTCAGGGCTCCTATCTTGAGCCACACAGCTTGGGGTCACAAGCCACATGTTATTCGCAAGCTAATGGTTGGGGCAACGGTTCTATACAAAGATTGCTAACTGCAGAACTCACAAACAAACAAATTGATTATTTCAAATGTGTCACCAACCAGAAATCTTCCTGAGACCTCAAGGCCAAACTGATGCATGGTGTATGCCTAGTGCAATGCCTGGAGGACTCTTGGATCATGCACCCAACACCCCCTCCCCATTCATGCCCCTTGGCATACCACAGTTTATCTGTTATGAATGGACTGTTCCTTTAATTAAAGGCTATGTACACCTTTGAAGGTCATCGGCACTGACGGGTTCAGTGACAGCGGGTCCTGCATGTCACTGACATGCAGGATCGAGCTGTTATCCATCACATCTAGGTTCATAATGTAGATGTGATGGATAACAGGTGGATCCTGCCTGTCAGAGAGATGCAGGACCCACTGTCACTTAACTCATCAGTCCCACTGACCTGACGGGTACAGGATTCAGTGAACGATACAGCTGCTCTGTATACAGGATACAAAGCAGCTGTATCTCAAAAAGTTAAAATAAATTTTAATAAAAAGTAATTAGAAAGTTGCACACTGATACACTGTTTTATTTATTGATTTATTTATTTTTAAATGATTTCAAAGGTGTACATAGCCTTCAAGTTTTTAATATGTTTCTGACCAGTAATAATTACTTCTATTGTCTCACTCCAAAAATATCAATGTGATGAGTATTGCAAAGTATTTTCAAAGAGATTCAACATTTAATGTTAATTTAAACTTTGGAATGTTGTAAATATATTGAGTAAAATCGGAGTATTCCACTAAGGCCAAATATAATAGGGCAATGACGTTATTTAAAGAGGCTCTGTCACCAGATTCTCAAATCCCTATTTCCTATTGCATGTGATCGGCGCTGCAATGTAGATAACAGTAACGTTTTTTTTGTTTTTTTTAAACGTTCATTGGGCGTGTTTATGTGTATGACGCTGACCAATCCGTGAGCAGTCAGTGTCATACACTCCTCTCCATTCATTTACAAGCAGCACAGCGTTCTTACTAGAACGATGTGCAGCCAGATACACAAGTGTCCTGATAATGAATACACATGAAATCCAGCCTGGACGTCATGTGTACTCAGAATCCTGACACTTCTGACTCTTTTCTTTGAGATTGCAGCAAGCCACTCGTAATCTCGCGAGATTACGAGGTAAACGAGATTTCGTTTCTATTGCAAGTCAGAAGTGTCAGGATTCTCAATACACATGACGTCCAGGCTGGATGGTCATGTCATGTGTATTCATTATCAGGACACTAGATTAATGTTAATTTCTCTGAGATTTCCAGCAAGAGAAACGAAATCTCGTTTACCTCGTAATCTCGCGAGATTACGAGTGGCTTGCTGCAATCTCAGAGAAAAGATTCAGAAGTGTCAGGATTCTGAGTACACATGACGTCCAGGCTGGATTTCATGTGTATTCATTATCAGGACACTTGTGTATCTGGCTGCACATCGTTCTAGTAAGAACGCTGTGCTGCTTGTAAATGAATGGAGATGAGTGTATGATGCTGACTGGTCATTGATTGGTCAGCGTCATACACATAAACACGCCCAGTTAAAAACACAATACACGCCCAGTTGGACATAACGAAAAAAAAACGCCCAGTTGTCCATTTCAAAGCTCATTTGCATATATATATAAAATAGCTCATAACTTGGCCAAAAATGAAAGTTTTTAAAAAAAACAAAACTTTACTGTTATCTACATTGCAGCGCCGATCACATGCAATAGGAGATAGGGATTTGAGAATCTGGTGACAGAGCCTCTTTAAGGGGTTCTGTACTTATTAATACAAATCATCAAATTAACAGAACATATGTAGAGCTACATCTAAAAGTATATACTGTCTTAGAATGTTATTCTAGAATATTTATCTCTGGAACTGTGGCTGCAGATGTTTCACTGTTGTTGATTGCATATATTCATCCATAGATATATTCCATGTTGACCATGTACCATGTGAGTATGCCATTAATATATGTAAATTGACAATGACCCATGCTGCCACAGTTCTCGTGATATGTGCTCAGTGACTAAGTTCTAAGACAATATAGGCTCCAAGTTAAAGCACGCCTGATGCTTTATTAGTTATAGGGATTGTTAACCTTTTAGATATAAAATACACGTAAAGTTGAGTAACTTTGTAAATAAATTGCATTACTTATTATGTACCTACCCTGAGTTTTGGTCTGTATAATAGCCCTGAGCTGCATTTACAATCCTTCTGGTTGCCATTGGAAACAGTCAGCAAACTTATTGCAAGACACATTCCTAACAAGGCTTTTAGATATTTAGTTTTTCTTACTACATTCGATTACTGTACAATGTTTGGGGTAAAGACAACTCTTCCCAAAATGAAGATCATCAGAGCAAACATTGTGCAGACACTGAATCAGCTGGGAATGCTGGAATATTTCATCTCTGAAACCTGGCAGCCATTCAAATAAATGGCTGTTTATATATATGCAGGTACGTCAGAGTGGGTGCTGTTCTAAAAGTGCACTTTTAGAGGGGTGTCCCGAGCGAGAAGGCTTTGCAAAGGCCTTTTAAAGATATTTTTTCCTAGAAGCATGCCACGTCATCCAAAGTAAGATAAGACTTTTTTTTCTCTTTCTAATTCATATGGAGGTACAGTAAGGCCACATATACTTCTATGGGTGCTCTATTATGGCTCCATACAACTGTTGTATATTGTCTTATTACAGCAATGTGCAGAAGGCCTTAGAACTAGAGTTTAAATGGCCACTAACTTTTCAGAAAACTTTGCATTAACCAATAGTACACGTGAATATAGGAAACTTTATAATATATCTTACTGTAGAAAAATGCATCTATCTCCACTTACCAGGCTCCTTTTTTTTCCCCTCCCCTCCTACTTAACTGTTCACTCACTTTGAAGTTACTGCTAAATCCATTTCCTCAAGACAAGACGGAATCTCAGCTCACCGAGAGATCAGGTTTCGGCTGCCCATAGAAGTCTATGGAGATGGGAGGGGCAGGGGGAGGAGGAGGGAGCAGGAGCAGAGTGAGTGAGAGGCAGAGAGACACAGACACAGATGCTGCTGCAGCTTCTGGTAAGTTTTATATCTCACCCCAGTGCTGGATTCACAGCTATACTGCTCATTACTGCTGTGTAATGTCCTCCATGTTGCTGCTGTTTTTCGTGGTGTTCTAAAAAGAGATAGAGGATCAGGTTGTTCTGTTCTCTATGTGTGCTTCGTTTGGCAGACATGATAGCAGTTAGGCTCAACCCACTAGCTCAGGGAAAACTGAGAATTAGAGATATAACCTGCAGAGGGGAGAAATAAAACAAAATGCCATATATTAGTCATATAATGGCCAGATATAGTGTTGATCCTCATGTATACACAGATGACAGTTTATTCTGAAAGGTCACCTTAAAGGTAAGTGAAAGTTTTAACATTTTCATCACAAGAGGACCTCACTAAAGCTCATTGCAGTAGCTATCACACCAACATCCATCACATACACAACATCATGAGTCATATAACTGGGATACGCATGGCTACTGTTTGGTAGTCATTTCCTGGCAGATTGAAGTTGCTGAAGCTTATTATCTCCCACCTTTTCTCTATCATTGCCTGGAACACCTAATTGGCAGTGATAGAAGCAGAGATCAGAACATGCAATGTATAAAATCCAGAGTTCTGGATAGAGAGAAATTAGACATCTGGCATCCTTCAGTAAATGGCATAGGGATGCAAAGCAGACAGCGAAGCATGGTGAATATCGAAGTTACCCACTGAACTGTGGGTGGGCAGGAGTGTTATTTCTTGCCTTAAGTATCCGCAGTATAACACATCATAACTCATCTTTATCCTTTATTTATTAAAATCCAGCATGTTCCACAGCATTGTATAATTCTATCCTCTTCCAGCAAAGCCATCTATATTAAGACTATAAATCAAAGCAGAAGAAAGTCAGTGATTAATGCGCCTTGAGCAATGACTAGATTTTCTTATTTTAATGTTGTTAACACAATGTATTTTCAATTATACTAACATAGTAAAGGCTTCACTGTCATGTAATAAATAAAGGCTTTATTTTTTATATTATATTTTCTTGGAATTAGTTTGAAATATCTGCCTGATTTATAATGTGTATTATTAATAAATGTTATTGTTAGAATATAGAATCATATATCAGTTCTTAGACAAAAGAAAAGAGAGAGGAAACAATGGAGGATGCATAAAAGAAAGTAGAACACTTTGTGGTAGATACTCATCAGGAAGGATAGAGAGTGAGCAATACTATAGGGAATGTAACTTCAGCACATGCAGCAAAAAATAATGGTCCCAGAAAGCTAAACAAAGTGGAAGCTGGAGTAGAGGACTGCACACGAACATATTTTATTACAACATTTATTTTAATTACATTATATGCAAATTATACTATAAACTATGAGGAGCTGCATACCGGACACATTAGTCTTAATCCCATAATGGTCTGTTGGATTCTTGCAAGGTTCAGAAATGTATAATAAAGGTCCCAGAGCATTATTGGATACAAAAGAATTGGGCCTAGTGGAGTTGCCCATAAGCATTAGAGATTGGTCACCGTCATGCATTGAATTGTTTGCGCCCTTCAGCAACATGCCAGATTAAATTGGTCAATTAGGAGGCATCTTTTTACGCAAAAATTCCAGTACTGCCAATCATCTCAGCAGACAGTGATAGGGTGACGCAAATGAATGTTGATAAAATGTGAAATTTTTATACAATGGCCAATATGGTCCACATCTTTATGTGTCAGACCAGCTCTAGGGATGTAGACGTCTCAAAGGGCTGAGTGTTTAGAGAGAGTACCGTGCAGCTCCAGGAACTTTGAAGGGTTTTCAGTAATCCATTTCCACTGATGTATCTGCTTTGTAAGGTCCCTTAGGAGCACTGAAAGAACTAAGAAGTACAATGTTTATTTGCTCTTATTGGCATACTTAAATCTCAAGTGTTGGAAAAAGGTAAAAGGCACCACTGATGAAGTTTTGAAGTATTGCTCTAGATCAGGGGTAGAGAGGTGGATATCTACTGTTGTAATTTGGGAGAGTCTTGAGAGCTATTTGGTACCAAGCCGTGAAATGACAATGGTGTGTAAGTTATCAGGAGCATTTCTAGGGTTTTAAGACACTGTTCCAGGATGGATATTACTATTTTTTTTTAATTAAATTTAGCGCTACAAAACATACTGGAGAATACAGCATTGATCAGACACAGTCACAGGCAGAATACACAACAATTACATCAAGCGACTCACAGGGGATATCTTCTCTAATTGTAGACATTCCCTTTCCTCATCTTCTCTATTTGGACCAGACCGCTATAACGACTTCTTCCAGCCTACACTTGTCTCTGCAGATACTCAACTCAATCAGTAATAGTGGCCACATAATGCCCACAAAATAATTGTACCAATCAGAGTGCCACCATAGTCATACCTCCCAACATTAAAAAAATGGATAGAGGCTGTCACCAGATGGCAATTTGTTTTCTTGAGCCACACCTCTAAGCATGGTGAATCCCCAACCAAGCACACCCTATCACGCCCAGCCCTTCTCCAGCAGACCAGCGCTAAAACCACTCTACACAGCGCCACCAAACTCAGAACTGTAGGTGTGGATAGGATGCAGGGGCAGGCAGCCAGGAATATGCTTGGTGCAGTGTGATGTGCTCTTGCTGGCAGAACAATGATATGGCGAGAGGGGACAGGCGATGCAGTGGGGCACGGAGCCAATGGCCTCCAACTCTGGTGCAGTTTTCAACTCCATTCGTATCCTGAGTACACATATGAAGTTGAAATTTGGATAGAAATACAAAAACCACAATGGGGAGAGTGCTGTTTTCAGAAGTGCCATAGAATTTGAATGGAGTGGAAGGGCACATGCTCGACCGCTGCTCCATTCAAACTGTTACTAGCAGTGGTCCACGAGGGGGGGAATGAGGGACGAGGCTCCACAGTTTTTGCGATTGGTGGGGGTCCCTGCAATCAGACATCCACCTTGTGTACCCACATACCTGTTCTATCTATCGTCTTCTCTGCCCTCTGTCCCATCCTGCTATCCTATTCTGTGAGCATTGCTGGGACACAGCAGTAGCTGAGGCTGCTAGCCGACAGGGAACAGGGCAGCAAAGCTTACATGGAACATATTATCTTCGAACTTTGCAATGTGACATTCTTTGTTATTCCTCCTGGAAATATATGAATATATTGACAACTGGGTGTTATTATTCCCCTTGTCAAAGGGACACATCCTATTGGCAAGCGGAATAGTCACAAACAGCTGTCAATTAGGCCCGGGCTACATGTAGATTTTTTGTTGTACTACTGATTGATTTTAACCATTGAGGACAGCTGCAGTCTGCAGGACAGCTGTAGCTCTTTAGTTAAAATCAGTTAGTTGCGTCACAAATACATTTCCAGGAGGAATAACAGAGGAAAATCTCAACACAGAGCTTTCCTATAACAGACATGTCAGGAGAGGTGACAAGTCCTCAATAAATCCAGTGACTTACAGGTGATGTCTTCTCTGATTGTAGATGCTCTCTTTCCTTTTCTTCTCCATCTGGCCCAAACCAACATGATGACTTCTCCTGAAGACTGCGGAGTTTGCTCGGTTCTGCAACTATCGCTCTATAGTAAAACAAATAAATTCAGACCCCAAACCAAATCCTCTGTTATAGAAAAATAAATAATACTGCACCACACAGTATGGCCTCATGCACACGATCGTAAAAATTTTTGCTGTCCGCAAATACGTATCAGTAAATAAGGATGCACATCCGTAGTCGTCCGCAATTGTGGAATTGACCATAGACCCGCAATTGCGTACAAGAATAGGACATGTTCTATATTTTGCGGTTCATTTATACGGCCAGGACACACATTCATTAATATACGGAATGGTGTCTGTGGCCTATAGAAATTAATGGGTTTCGCAATTTCATCCGTAATTACATGATCCATAATTACGGAAGAAAACTACGGTCATGTACATGAGGCCTTATAGTGCCATCTTTTGTAGCTGCTTGTCTTTTTTTTTTGCGTGGCGAGCTGCAGATTTTATTAGTACCATTTTTGGGTACATACAAACATTTTTCAATTTACGATTTAAGTATATGTGGACAGGTACGTCTACAGGAAAGGCACACAGTGCTGTAGAACAAGAATCTAGAGTAGTGTATACTGGTCTTCAAGATAGATTTAAAGCTATCATGTGACTGTTCAAACTGTATAATTTGTTAGACTCACTAGAAGAATATCATAGTGTTTGCTACCTAGAGACTGATGGTCTTTTTTATGATCAAACATATGATTAATTGGATTATTGGCAAATTTAAGACACATGAAAACTGATAGGGGTATCGAAATTTAAATGTTGTGTAGCTATTAAAAGAGACGTATGAAATAAAAAAATGATATATGACTACTTCCTTCTTAAATCTGTCACTATTATACATACAGTAGTTTGTGTCTGATATTGCAGCTCATCATCATTTAAAGGGTAACTAAACTTTCAGAAAACTTCTGACATGTCGTAGTGACACGTCATAAGTTTTGATCGATGGGAGTCTGAGCACTGAGACCTCAACCGATCGCTAAAACTAAACAGCAGAAGCGCTCGGGTGAGCTGAGCCGCTTCGTTTCGTTTCATTTTGCCGCATTTTTTGAGGCGTTTACCTCTTTCGTCAACAAAAAAAAAGCAAAGGAAAAAATTGCGAGTGCTTTTTGCCATAACGTGTCAAAAAACACGTCAAAACACAGCGGCCATTTGCAATGTTTTTTTTCTGTCTCCCATTGATTACCACGGTGTCCCCGCAGAAAAAAACGCGGAAAAAAAACCTCTGTGTGAACAGGGCCCTAATTGTATCTTATTTGTCCCTTGTTAACTTTAACAAACCACAAGTTGCATTTACAGTATCAGTCTGCAACCAAAGAATTAGTTTGTTTACTCCACCTGGGATTTGCTTCAGGCTTCAGACTATGCTTTCTAAACCACATGTAATATCAAACTGCAAAAGTTGAAATTTAGGACTGGCAATAAAACGAGGGAATGTTTGGTTTGTGTGTCTTCCAAAAGTAATTAGATTTAAAAACAAAAATAACAGTCCACAAGCCAAAAACACAAATGACTTCTAATCCCTTAATAATATATAATAGTTGCAAAACACAGGGACTAAAGTCAATTACTGATGAAAGCTGAAGGTCTGTAATTATTATGAAGAAATGGTAGAGAGTGTATACAGCGCAATCTTCAAAGAACACATGCTCAAAACAAGTAAGTGATTATGTATAGGCAACAAAATGTATAAATACAAAACATATAACATTGTGTGTTACAACGATAGTTCTGCAAAACCGTTGTCACAAATTCATAAACTTGTAATTGTCATATGGACAGGGCCGGTCTTAGGTTTTATGGGTTCCTGTGCAAAACTATATTCTGGTGTACCCTTCTCCCAATAAAGATGTGGTGGCACCTTTTCTCTACACTGTTAGAGATTTATGTAGGTGAAAAGGTAAATGTTTTCAGAATAATACCAAAATATGATACCACAGCACAGTGCTTAAAGAGACTCTGTCACCACATTATAAGTGCCCTATCTCCTATATAAGGAGATTGGCGCTGTAATGTAAGTGACAGTAATGCTTTTTATTTTAAAAAAACGATCTATTTTCACAACGTTAGGAGCGATTTTGGTTTATGCTAATGAGTTTCTTAATGCCCAAGTGGGCATATTTTTACTTTCGACCAAGTGGGCGTTGTACAGAGGAGTGTATGACGCTGACCAATCAGCATCATGCACTCCTCTCCATTCATTTAGACAGCAGAATTGCGTTCTTACTAGAACATGATCTGCAGCCACATACACAGCGATTCAGCTTGATTAACGTTAATCCATTGTCCTGATAATGAATACACATGACCATCCAGCCTGGACGTCATGTGTATTCAGAATCCTGACACTTCTGAATCTTTTCTGTGAGATTCCAGCAACGGAGACGAAATCTCGTTTACTCAAAGTTTGATGACCCTCATATTAGGGAGTGTACATATTAATCAGGTAAGCTTGCCATGGCATAAAAGTCAGACGTACCTGCTGGGTTTGTCCAACAATTTAATGTTATAGGGGTTACCTGGTTGTGCCCCAATGTCAGATGTCAGGAGTAAGATGGATCGGGCTTGTTGGATTTCAGTATCGCCAAGCCTTTGCTCCCCAGCCTTTGTTGTATAGCCAGCTTTACACATACAGTTGGAGATTTTATTTGTCTTATATGTTTTGTACATTTTAAAAAAAAGTCCACAAGAGTGTTATATATGCTTATCAACGATTGTGCATTATCTTTGGTGACATTAAATTCTAGGAAATATTGGAAACGAGATTTGGGAACATTCTTTGACAAAGCATGGAAAAATGCCTTGCAGTCTATTCAAGGCTCATGACCTAATTTTAATTACAAAACGGTACAAGTCATTCTAATTTACAGGTTACACTATACAGAATATTTTTTTTTTATATAAAATTACATATCGTTCCCCTGTTTGTGCCAGGTGTAACTTGGCTGGGGCTGTTTTGACTTCCCTTCTGTGCAACATATTAAATTAGTAGCAAGACTCCTCTTTCTTGGTGTCACACTTGTGGGGTATGTGAACGGAGAAGCAGATGGCCAAACAACAGTCAATTACAGTCTCTCAGATAAGAGTACCTGGGGAGATGATCTGGCAGATACTCAAAGTAGCAGATTCGTGGCTCAGATGATGTTTGGTGTGGCAGATGACACTGGACATGTCAGATGACAACGGACGTGGCAGATAACATGAGATGTGGCAGATGAGGCACACACAACTCCAGCAGTATGCTTAGGCTCAGGAACAAACACAGGATGCATAGACAAACAGAGGAATACAAACAACGCTCAGGCAAGGAAGGAAAGCGCAGGGTGCTTTAAATAGTCCGGGGTGCAAAGGGATTGGCTATGGAACTTTTACTTTGGTGTGTGCGCTGGCCCTTTAAGGCTGGGAGGAGCGCCCGCACCCTACGGGCGGTAGTGGGGAACTGCAGCCGCGTGTGCTGGCGTCTCCAGGAGGAGACACGCCAGCAGGAAGCATGTGTCCTGCGGCAGCAGCTGCCAGGGGTAAGCAGATTGTGCTGGCGGTCCGCGACCGCGGGCACAACACTAGGCTTCTTATCTGCAGGAAATAAGTCTTATCCAAAAATGTATCTAGTCTAAAATGGTTGTCTTTTTAAGAAAATTCACAAGTTTGAGATCACCCATAATGATAGTTCTAACTCCTCTCGATTAAGGTCTAGATCAGGGGTCTCAAACTCGGCCGGGTAAGTGGGCCACATATAGAAAAAATGGGAAGTTGACGGGCCGCATTACTTTCAAATTTGATACAATACAAAATTATTGTTAATCAATTAGTTATGTGAACTACTATAACACTATATTACTATAATAATACCGCTAGGTTTAAAATTTGAGAGAATTCTCCACGTGCTTATTTCAACAATCCAGTTTTACAATTTAAGTGTTGCTAAATGCAGTCCGGCGGCTCAGTTAGCAGTGTTTGGCAGACACACATGTCATGATTGAGCAGCCCCTTTTTAGATAGTGCCACAGTGCCCTCTGTGGATGCTGCCACAGTGCCCTCTGTGGATGCTGCCACAGTGCCCGCTGTAGATGCTACCACAGAGTCTTCTGTAGAAAATCCTTCAGTGCCCTCTGTAGATAATGCCTCAGTGCCCTCTGTAGATAATGCCACAGTGCCCTCAGTAGATCATGCCACAGTGCCCCATATAGATAATGCAACACACCCCTAGATAATGCCACAGTGTCCTCTGTAGATGCTGCCACAGTGCCCTCTATTGATGCTGCCGCAGTGTCCTCTGTAGATGCTGCCACAGTGCCCTCCGCAGATGCTGCCACAGTGCCCTCCGCAGATAATGCCACACACACCCCAAGTAGATAGCTTCATTGGGGCTCCCTCTAGGAGTGGAATCCCCAGCCAAAGCGTTGCCGACACTTTGGCTGGGGATTCCTCTACTGTTGGAGCCCCTGACTTCACTGTCCATACACAGTGATGTGAGGGGATCCTCCTGGACCGGAATGTGATATCAGGGGCAACCCCGGGGCCGGAGTCCAGGAGCAGAGTACTAGTATAGGCTCTGCGCAGGAACTCTGGGGAAGCCATTAAAATCAGTGTCCATATATGGACAGTGATGTCAGGGGCTTGCCCAGAGCTGGAGTCCCGGAGCAGAGCCGCTTCTAGCACTCTGCCTGGGATTCCAGCTCTGTTCCTGACATCACTGTCCATATATGGACATGGATGTCAGGGGCAACCCCAGAGCTGGAGTCCCGGGCAGAGTGCTAGCAGGCTCTTCCTGGAACTCCAGCTGTGCTCCTGACATCACTGGGACTCCTGCGCTGGGGAAGCCACTGACATCACTGTTGATGTATGGACAGCGAGGTCAGAGGCTTCCACAGAGTCCCAGAGCAGAGACTATGCTAGCGCTTTGCCCGGGACTCCAGCTCTGGGGAAGCCCCAGACATTGCTGTCCATATGTAGACAGCGATGTCAGAAGATTCCACAGAGTCTCGGAGCAGAGCCTATACTAGCACTCTGGCCGGGACTCCAGCTCTGGGGAAGCCCCAGACATCGCTGTTGATATGTGGACAGCGATGTCAGAAGATTCCACAAAGTCCCGGAGCAGAGCCTGTACTAGCGCTCTGCCCAGGACTCAGCTCTGGAGAAGCCCCAGACATCGTGTGTCCAAATATGGACACCGATGTCAGTGAATTCCACAGAGTCCCAGAGCAGAGCCGATACTAGCGCTCTGCCCGGGACTCAGCTCTGGGGAAGATATATGGGCAGCGATGTCAGGGAATTCCACAGAGTCCCGGAGCAGAGACACTACTAGCGCTCTGCCCGAGACTCCGCTCTGGGGAAGACCCTGAAACACTGTCTATATATGGACAGCGATGTCAGGGAATTCCACAGAGTCCCGGAGTAGAGCCTATACTAGCGCTTTGCCCGGGACTCCACTCTGGGTAAGACCCTGACACACTGTCCATATATGGACAGCGATGTCAGGGAATTCCACAGAGTCCCGGAGCAGAGACTATACTAGCGCTCTGCACGGGACTCCAGCTCTGGGGAAGCCCCAGACATCGCTGTTCATATGTGGACAGCAATGTCGGGGAATTCCAGAGTCCCGGAGCAGAGTCTGTACTAGCGGCTCTGTGTCCCGCGGGCTGCAAATGACAGCCCCAGGGAACGCATTCGGCCCGCGGGCCGTGTGCTTGAGACCCCTGGTGTTAGGGATCTGCCAGGTACTTCATCTAGGTATACTCCTGGGATTAATCAATCCACACCTGAGGCCAGACCTGTTCGACTGACACCATCTCCCACCAACCAGGGTGGCAGGCTCAGGAGTGGGAGAGCCTATCGCGGCCTGGTCTGTCGGAGTTAGCTCCTCCCCCTGTCCTTTATTACCTGCCCTGTTCTCTCCCTCAGTGCTTGTAATTCTTTTGGATTCCTGGCCCCACTGCTGCTTGCTCCAGCCTGCTTCTGCCGTGCTTCTGCCTTGCTGCAGTTCTGCTTGACCTGCTTTGCTTTGCCCCTGGCTTGCTTCTGTCTCCTTGCCCGCTCGGGTGTACTCACTTCGTCCTGGTCCTGACTGTCCGTTCGCCGCTCCGTTTCCTCGTGGCGTTCCGTGGCTACTGCCCCTTCCCTTGCATGTTCCCTGTTTGTTTTCCTGTGCACTTAGACAGCGTAGGGACCGCCGCCCAGTTGTACCTCGTCGCCTAGGGCGAGTCGTTGCAAGTAGGCAGGGACAGGGCGGTGGGTAGATTAGGGCTCACTTTCCCTTCACCTCCTTCCGGCCATTACATAATTACAAGCCCTTACCTAGTCTACCATTTCTCCTACGCTGACGCTATCATGGACCCCCTTGAGACCCTGGCCCAGCAGATGCAGGGCCTCTCCCTACAGGTCCAGGCCCTGGCCCAAAGGGTCAATCAGGGTGACGCTGCTTTAGTAGTACCCCTCACCTCACCTCTAGAACCCGACCTCAAGTTACCTGACCGGTTCTCAGGGGACCGTAAGACGTTTCTCTCCTTCCGGGAGAGTTGCAGACTGTATTTCCGCCTAAAGCCCCACTCCTCAGGTTCCGAGAACCAGCGGGTGGGTATCATCATATCCCGACTCCAGGAAGGGCCCCAAGAGTGGGCCTTCTCCTTGGCTCCTGACGCCCCTGAACTTTCCTCTGTTGATCATTTTTTCTCTGCCCTCGGACTCATTTACGACGAGACTGACAGGACTGCCTTAGCCGAGAGTCAGCTGGTGACCTTACGTCAGGGTAGGAGACCGGTTGAGGAATACTGTTCTGATTTTAGGAAGTGGTGCGTAGCTTCTCAGTGGAACGATCCGGCCCTAAGGTGCCAGTTTAGGTTAGGATTATCCGACGCCCTGAAGGATCTGCTGGTTAGCTACCCCTCGTCTGACTCCCTTGACCAGGTTATGGCCCTAGCAGTACGACTTGACCGACGTCTCAGGGAACGTCAGCTAGAACGCTTCAGTGTGCTCCCCTCTGACTTTTCTGCAATCCCCCCCGAGGTCCCGTCTCCTCGCCCCTCCACGGAGGACTCGGAGGTACCTATGCTACTCGGGGCCTCCATGTCCCCTCGACAACGTAGGGAGTTTCGCAGAATGAATGGTCTCTGCTTCTACTGTGGGGACGACAAGCATCTACTGAACACCTGTCCCAGGCGCAAGAATAAGAAGCCGGAAAACTTCCGCGCCTAAGTGATCATCGGGGAGGTCACTTGGGCGCACAGGTATTTCCCGTTAATGTGAAACGCAATAAAATTTTGCTTCCCTTTCAGGTCTCGTTTGCTGGCCGGGCTGCCACGGGCAGTGCTTTCGTGGATTCAGGGTCATCTGCTAATATCATGTCTGCGGAATTTGCTATGTCTCTAAAGATGCCTTGTATTGATTTACCTTATCCTATCCCTGTAGTAGGAATCGACTCAACTCCCCTTGCTAATGGTTATTTTACTCAGCATACTCCTGTTTTTGAACTCCTGGTTGGCTCCATGCATTTGGAGCAGTGCTCTGTACTGGTGATGCAGGGATTATCGTCTGATCTGGTTTTAGGCCTTCCCTCGTTGCAGTTGCATAATCCCACGTTTGATTGGAATACTGGGGATCTCACCAAATGGGGTAATGAATGTCTTATGTCATGTCTTTCGGTTAACTCTATTTCTCCCCGGGAGGAGGTAAACACGCTTCCTGAGTTTGTTCAGGACTTCGCCGATGTGTTTTCTAAGGAGGCCTCCGAGGTGTTGCCCCCCCATAGAGATTACGATTGCGCTATCGATTTGGTGCCTGGTGCCAAGCTTCCTAAGGGGAGGATATTTAATCTTTCATGTCCTGAACGTAAAGCTATGAGGGAATATATCCAAGAATGCCTGGCCAAGGGTTTCATTCGCCCCTCGACTTCTCCTGTAGGTGCTGGCTTCTTCTTCGTGGGGAAGAAGGATGGTGGTCTTAGGCCGTGCATTGATTATCGTAACCTGAATAAGGTCACCGTAAGGAACCAGTACCCACTTCCTTTGATTCCGGATCTTTTTAATCAGGTTCAGGGAGCCCAATGGTTTTCTAAGTTTGATCTACGGGGGGCATATAACCTTATCCGCATCAAAGAGGGGGATGAGTGGAAAACTGCGTTCAACACACCCGAGGGTCATTTCGAATACCTGGTCATGCCCTTTGGGTTGTGTAATGCCCCTGCTGTCTTCCAGAATTTTATTAATGAAATCCTGAGAGAGTACCTGGGTAATTTTCTTGTTGTGTACCTTGATGACATACTGGTGTTTTCCAAGGACTGGTCCTCCCACGTGGAGCATGTCAGGAAGGTGCTCCAGGTCCTTCGGGAGAATAATCTGTTTGCTAAGACTGAAAAATGTGTCTTTGGGGTACAGGAGATACCATTTTTAGGGCAAATCCTCACTCCTCATGAATTCCGCATGGACCCTGCCAAGGTTCAGGCTGTGGCGGAATGGGTCCAACCTGCCTCCCTTAAGGCGTTACAGTGTTTTTTAGGGTTCGCCAACTATTACAGGAGATTTATTGCCAACTTCTCGGTCGTCGCTAAGCCTCTTACGGACCTTACTCGCAAGGGTGCTGATGTCCTCCATTGGCCCCCTGAGGCCGTCCAGGCCTTTGAGACCCTCAAGAAGTGCTTTATCTCGGCCCCCGTGCTGATTCAGCCCAACCAAGAGGAGCCATTTATTGTGGAGGTTGACGCTTCCGAGGTGGGAGTGGGGGCCGTTTTGTCCCAGGGTACCAGCTCCCTCACCCATCTCCGCCCCTGTGCTTACTTCTCTAGGAAGTTTTCGCCCACGGAGAGTAACTATGATATTGGCAACCGCGAACTTCTAGCCATTAAATGGGCTTTTGAGGAGTGGCGGCACTTCCTGGAGGGGGCCAGACACCAGGTAACGGTCCTTACGGATCACAAGAATCTGGTTTTCCTAGAATCGGCCCGGAGGCTTAATCCTAGACAAGCTCGGTGGGCACTATTCTTTACCAGATTTAATTTCTTGGTTACCTATAGGGCTGGGTCCAAGAATATTAAGGCTGATGCTCTGTCACGTAGCTTCATGGCCAATCCTCCTTCTGAGAAGGATCCTGCTTGTATTTTACCCCCTGGTATAATCGTCTCTGCCACGGATTCTGATTTAGCTTCTGATATCGCGGCTGATCAGGGTGCAGCTCCCGGGAACGTCCCTGGGGACAAACTGTTTGTTCCCCTGCAATACCGGCTGAGGGTACTCAGGGAAAACCATGACTCCGCTCTATCTGGTCATCCTGGCATCTTGGGCACCAAACACCTCATTACCAGAAACTATTGGTGGCCTGGGTTGCCTAAAGACGTTAGGGCTTACGTCGCCGCTTGTGAGGTTTGCGCTAGGTCCAAAACCCCTAGGTCCCGACCTGCGGGCCTACTACGTTCCTTGCCCATTCCCCAGAGACCTTGGACCCATATCTCCATGGATTTTATCACCGATTTGCCTCCATCTCAGGGCAAGTCGGTGGTGTGGGTGGTAGTCGACCGCTTCAGCAAGATGTGCCACTTTGTGCCCCTTAAGAAGCTACCTAACGCCAAGACGTTAGCTTCTTTGTTTGTGAAACACATCCTGCGTCTCCATGGGGCCCCAGTCAATATCGTTTCTGACAGAGGGGTACAATTTGTTTCCTTATTTTGGAGAGCTTTCTGTAAAAAGTTGGAGATTAATCTGTCCTTCTCCTCCGCCTTCCATCCCGAAACTAATGGCCAAACGGAAAGGACCAACCAATCCCTGGAACAATATTTAAGGTGTTTCATCTCCGACTGTCAATTCGATTGGGTCTCATTCCTTCCCCTTGCTGAATTTTCCTTGAATAACCGGGTCAGTAACTCGTCAGGGGTCTCCCCGTTTTTCTGTAATTTCGGGTTTAACCCAAGATTCTCCTCCGTCTCCCCTGGTTGTTCCAATAATCCCGAGGTAGAGGATGTTCATCGGGAACTGTGCACCGTCTGGGCCCAGGTTCAGAAGAACCTAGAGGCGTCCCAGAGCGCACAAAAGATTCAGGCGGATAGTAGACGTTCTGCTAACCCCCGGTTTGTCGTCGGGGATTTGGTCTGGTTGTCGTCCAGGAACTTGCGCCTTAAGGTCCCGTCCAGGAAGTTTGCTCCCCGATTTATTGGACCTTATAAGATCATTGAAGTCCTCAACCCTGTATCCTTCCGTCTGGAGCTCCCCCCATCATTTCGCATACATGACGTCTTCCATGCCTCCCTCCTTAAACGCTGCTCCCCGTCCTGGTCCCCCTCGAGGATACCTCCTGTTCCCGTTCTCACCCCTGAGGGGGTGGAATTCGAGGTGGCCAAGATTATGGACAGTAGGATGGTCCAGGGCTCCCTCCAGTACCTGGTCCATTGGAGAGGATACGGGCCGGAGGAGAGGACTTGGGTACCTGCCCGTGATGTTCACGCTGGGGTATTGATCAGGAGGTTCCACCTTCTCTTCCCCACTAAACCGGGTCCCCTTAGTAAGGGTCCGGTGGCCCCTCATAAAAGGGGGAGTACTGTTAGGGATCTGCCAGGTACTTCATCTAGGTATACTCCTGGGATTAATCAATCCACACCTGAGGCCAGACCTGTTCGACTGACACCATCTCCCACCAACCAGGGTGGCAGGCTCAGGAGTGGGAGAGCCTATCGCGGCCTGGTCTGTCGGAGTTAGCTCCGCCCCCTGTCCTTTATTACCTGCCCTGTTCTCTCCCTCAGTGCTTGTAATTCTTTTGGATTCCTGGCCCCACTGCTGCTTGCTCCAGCCTGCTTCTGCCGTGCTTCTGCCTTGCTGCAGTTCTGCTTGACCTGCTTTGCTTTGCCCCTGGCTTGCTTCTGTCTCCTTGCCCGCTCGGGTGTACTCACTTCGTCCTGGTCCTGACTGTCCGTTCGCCGCTCCGTTTCCTCGTGGCGTTCCGTGGCTACTGCCCCTTCCCTTGCATGTTCCCTGTTTGTTTTCCTGTGCACTTAGACAGCGTAGGGACCGCCGCCCAGTTGTACCTCGTCGCCTAGGGCGAGTCGTTGCAAGTAGGCAGGGACAGGGCGGTGGGTAGATTAGGGCTCACTTTCCCTTCACCTCCTTCCGGCCATTACACCTGGTCTAGAATATTCATGTAAGACATTATTCTGTTTTTTTCTCTATCCTTCTGCTCCTCAATAGGTGGGTGGCTTGGCAGTTTATTGCATCATATTTTTGGAGAAAACAACATTTGTATATATATATATATATATATATATATATATATATATATATATATATATATATATATATATATATATACATATATATATATATATATATATATATACATATTAATTTTCATTTAAAAAAGAAAGAGAAAATAAATAAAGAGTTCAAAAAATAAGTCAACAAAGGTAAACATCTACATTTTGTATAAATAACATAAAATGTCATCTACCAAAGTTAGGTTGCAATAAAACCTATACACATTTAATCACAAGTAGTCTGTAATATTCTCAGCCTGGAAGTCCAGGAGTAAAAATCCCTATTGTAATGAAATTTCAATTTACTATTTAAATGTTGGCGTGCCTAACTTCCCATTGATCTGAGATAGAAATAGCCTTGTTTTCTGTCCTAGGATTATTTTGGATGTTTAATTTCTTTGGACTGCAAGTAAAGAACAGAATTCCAATAACAAATCACTGGAATAGTACCAATGAAGATATAACAACCTGGGACAGCATGTGCAAAATATAGCTTGGCAGAATCTATCATATAGCCGGCAGTGTAGAGCAATGTGAGGAATTTGGATGGCTATACAAGGCACGGAGCGAGATTAGGAATAGGCAAGTTTACAGGATGATAAGAGTAGTTTTGTAACTGGAATCTATGTCATCAGCTAAAAAAAAGCACAAACATGACCTTTTCTCCATTCCAATCTCCAAATTATATATTCACAGGAACCTGGAAGAACAGCGGGAACCTGTTCTCTCTTTTGAGGTGTTACTGGAGTTATTATGTGCAAAGAACAATTTGGGACAGAACAGTTCATTATACAAAGCATGTCAGAAGTGCAGGTTGTGATAAAAGATATAGATACAACTACAACACAGTATAACTATTGGCAGTACCCACGAGATATGAGTGACGGATATATCCATCACAATGCGGGAACTAGCACTTGCTTGTGACGCATATATCCGTCACTAGTCATTAGGGGCTTAATAATTATTTTCCAAGAAAAAGGAGAAAGTATCAAAGTGAAAACAAAACTCTACAGAAGGGATCTATGTTGTTATTAAACACTAATTAGTCAATACTGTAATAACAGACCTAAGGGTGCCCATACACACACAACGGTTGTGCGGTGGTAGTGTACCAAACGCTGCATCGCAAATCTTAGGAAATTTGTGACAAAACGATATGCAATTCTCAGCCGCTCCGCACATTAGCGTGGCACAGTCGTTATGTGATCCCTTAATCATTACTAGGACAATTGAAGTTACATTAGTCAAATGGAGATTACTTGCATGCACCCGGGGTGATTCAAGTTATTGTATCTGAAAGATCAACTGCTGATCATCTACAAAGGACACAATGTAGACAAAAGATCACCCCAAACAACCCAGTGACTAGGTTCTGAAAAAGTATCAGTTAAAGGAACAGTGTCACCACAAATTTTTTTTTAATATGTTAAAGATGTTAGTGCTTTATTAAAAACGTTTGGATTCATTTGTGTGTTTGTGTGTTACTTTTTCTTATTTTTACACTTTTTCTTCCCTATGGGGGCTGCCATTTTTTTTTCCATTTCTGTATGTGTCGATTAACGACACATACAGACATGGAATACGGCAGCTCCAGTCCCATAGGGACTGCGAACGGGGCCCGTTCCATCCACTAACATGTACGCCGCTGTGTGGGAACGGCGCATGCGCCGCTCCCACACAGTTCAATTTGAAATGCGCGCCGTCCGGCGCCATTTTCCTGTGGACCGGAAGTCGCGGCCGGACAGTAAGATTACTACTTCCGGTCGCGGCTTCCGGACTTGTGCACATGGAGCAGCGGCAGCAGACGGAGCGGATGGACCGGAGGGAGCGGCGGCGACTGGAGCAGGTAAGTGATTTCTATGCATTTCGTGTTTTACTGTGTGTTTACTACTGTATGTAAACCTTCTACACTGTGTGTTAGCTCAAAAAATGGCGACACACAGTGTAGGAGGTTAGACCGTTCAAACCCCTCGTTTCTCCCGGCACTAGCCAGGATAAAGGAGGGGGGGGATGCTGAGAGCTCACTAGAGCGAGGGCTTTTTACCCAATTTTGCAGCATAAAGCAATGTGGTTGCTTTACCACATGCAATGCTGCAATTTTGGGAATGGCTCCATCTAGTGACCAGCAATGGGAAATATTATAAATTAGAATCCAATTGAATCCAATTTATAATATTTCCTGACTCGTGAAAAAAAAAAAAAAAATTAGAACAATGTTTAATCACCTATACACTAATTGTTTAACTAAAAAAAAACAAACATGTTTTGCTGGCAACACATTCCCTTTAAGGGACAGCTGTATATCTGCCTACAGCAGGCAATCCTTAAAAACTGTGCCTGTGTCCTAGCAAGAGAAACTACCAAGAGACCTCTCCTGACAAAGCTGCCACAGGAGGCAGCGATATGCGTGAGGAGTTTTTGCACTGCAGGATTCCAGGTCAAGTATACTTTTATATTATATCTTTCTATTTTTTTTATTGAGTACATTTTGTTCTTGTCTCATTTGAGAGCATGATGTCTCATTGCAAGTATATATTTTCTTAAACACTGAGGCTTTGGAAACATTCAGATGTGAACCGAAACGTCGCTCACTTTTGTGGTGATTAAACCAACACCTTCTTATCTACTCCCTGTCCTGGTGCTGTTACTTTTTCTAAGTTTTTTGTTATCTATTTCAAGTCAAGGAATTGATTCATCCAATGCGGTATTGTGCACATGGCCTGTGTTATGGGAGTGCTGTGTTTGTCTTTTTGGCGCACATATATATATATATACACATACACAAATGAGAAAAAGAAAGCAGCAACCACCTCTACTTGAGTAGTGTGCAAATCCTTGTCAGATACACGGCCAGTGTCATAGGTATAGCAGCAGAAATTCCAAATACAAGGCAGCACTCCAATCTTAGTGAAGCAGTGAGTTCTCATGCTTGAGAAAGGCCCCATTGAGTAGGGCTGAAACATTGCGTTTGGTGAAATAAACAGATCCTCACTGTTTCACTAAGATTGGAGTGCTGCCACGTATTTGGATTTTTTGCTGCTATAAATACAGTGCTATAAACGCATTATTATGACCACCAGCTAATATCCAGAGTAACCGACGTGCGCAGCACGGACAGCAGCTAGACGGACTGGGAGTGACTCAATGAAGTGCTGGTCGGTGGTCTCTGGTATCTGGCACCACGCTGACTGCAGTGCATCCCACACTTGCTGGAGGGTGTGTGGGGGAGGATCCAGAGAGCGAACAAGACGATCAAGGTGGTCCCACAGATGCTCAATTGGGTTCAAGTCTGGCAAATTAGGGGCCAGGGAAGTACTTGAAAGTCTTGGTCGTGCTCTTACATTTCTAGCCGCGTGACATGTCGCATTGTCTTGCTGGAAGATTCCATCTGCTCCATGGAAGACAAACAGCACGTATGGGTGGATGTGATCTGCAATTATGGATTCATACCCAAATCGGTTCAGAGTGCCTTCCACATGGATGAGCGGGCCCAGGGAATCCATGAAAAAATTCTCCAGGCCATAATGCTGCCGCCACCAGCTTGTGTTCTTCCACCAATGGTTGCAGGGTGTTTGTTCTCTGATGTTTCTCGCCTGACACGCCAACGTCCATGTGTTCGATGAAGCAAAAAACGTGACTAATCGGAGAAGGCAATCGGTGGACCAAGTCCGATACTGCCGTGCAAATTTAAGCCTTTTTTTCCAATGCACCTTTGTTAGCATAGAAGCAGTGACCATACGTCTGCTTCGGAGCCCCACACGCAGTAGGGTTCGCTGAACTGTTGTTTTAGACACACGTCTGGTAGCCCCCTGCTTGATTTTTGTGGCGAGCTGCTCCACTGTAGTATGTCATTCGGCCTTCGCACACCTTCGTAGCCGACGTTCACCTCTCACATTAATGGCATGTGGTGCTCTGTAGTTTCCATGTCGGTTATTCCCAATGGTGCAATTTGTCCAATCGTGATACACTTTCACCACAGCAGAATGTGAACAGTTCACAAACGCCCTGTGTGAGAAATACTGCCACCCTTGGTCCGAAAGCCAATGATCATCACTTTTTGCAACTCAGATAAATCGCCCCTTTTACCCATGGCAACAACGAGCAATATGTATTCAGACAGCCTATCGCACACCTTAAAAACCCACCAAGCCAGCCCACGACACATCACTTCCTTCATGGGCTACGGGCTGCTAACGTCTAAAGTAGGAGAAATAACCAAGGGACAAAATAAAGCTTCTCTGCAGAAATCCATGGAAGGCTTATAAAGGTAGAGTATGAAATCAATGCATCTAAATACAAGATAATACTGAATGAAAACCTGCAGCGGTGTGCTAGAGAACTACAACCTGAGAGATTTATTTTACACCATGAAGCCAAAGAGCTACACAGAAATGGATTAAAAACAACAATGTATGTATATGAGTGACTAAGTCATTGTCTGGCCCTTAATCCAACAGATGATATGTGGTTGGATTTAGAAATATCTGTTCATTCATGGTCCCCATGCAACCTGATAAAGCTTAAAGAGGCTCTGTCACCAGATTTTGCAACCCCTATCTGCTATTGCAGCAGATCGGCGCTGCAATGTAGATTACAGTAACGTTTTTATTTTTTAAAAACGAGCATTTTTGGCCAAGTTATGACCATTTTTGTATTTATGCAAATGAGGCTTGCAAAAGTACAACTGGGCGTGTTGAAAAGTAAAAGTCCAAGTGGGCGTGTATTATGTGCGTACATCGGGGCGTGTTTACTTCTTTTACTAGCTGGGCGTTCTGACGAGAAGTATCATCCACTTCTCTTCAGAACGCCCAGCTTCTGGCAGTGCAGACAGAGTGTTCTCGAGAGATCACGCTGTGACGTCACTCACAGGTCCTGCATCGTGTCGGACGAGAGAGGACACCGGCACCAGAGGCTACAGTTGATTCTGCAGCAGCATCAGCGTTTGCAGGTAAGTAGCTACATCGACTTACCTGCAAATGCCGATGCTGCTGCAGAATCAACTGAAGCCTCTGGTGCCGGTGTCCTCGCTCGTCAACACGCCCAGTTGTACGCACATAATACACGCCCAGTTGTACTTTTACTTTTCAACACGCCCAGTTGTACTTTTGCAAGCCTCATTTGCATAAATACAAAAATGGTCATAACTTGGCCAAAAATGCTCGTTTTTAAAAAATAAAAACGTTACGGTAATCTACATTGCAGCGCCGATCTGCTGCAATAGCAGATAGGGGTTGCAAAATCTGGTGACAGAGCCTCTTTAAACAGGTTTGTGAATAAAAATGGGGACTAACTGCAATGTCCATATGTGCAAGGCTAAAAAAGATATCCACACAAGCTCAAGGTTGTAGTTGCTACCAAATGTGCCATAACAAAATACTGACTTAAATGGGAAATCTAGGGCAAATCAATTAACTTGCCCAATAAAATAATATTTCCAGTTTAGAGCATTAACATATTCCGCAATGCTGTACACAAATTGTGAACTCAGCACTCCAAGGTATTATGCAATAAGTGATATTTTATTTCACATATAGCGAAAAGTAGTAATCCAAAAATAGGTTTAACATTTCGGTCTATACATCCGACCTTCTTCAGACACAGATTACGTCCGTGGATAAGGATATGCGGCGCTTGCGACCTCGGTCGCTGTTAGGTAATGGCTTTGGCGTGGAAGCCTGCTCACGCACCCTTGAAACACGGAGTGCTGCGGGATCAAGAAATTACACAAATTGTGATCACTCACTTCAGTCCCTGTCCCCAGTGGGGCTCACAATCTACTCTAACACACAAGTAAAAAGTAAAGCACTGTGAAATAAGAGCAGCTTTGCCTCTTTCGGGGTGCAGATATAAGCCTCAGCCTTTAAGTTGCACAAATATGCTATAAAAACTACTGGATCACTTAGTGTTATACATATATATAGTGTGACTAGAAATAACTGGCACTGACATTCTGTGTTTATATAGATTCACATCTTTGTCTGGTATGTTATTCATGACTTCAGAATCATAAAATGTGGAACAGTTCTGGGTAAACATATTAAGAGCTGCTATGGAAGACTCCACAAAAAATTATTTAAAAATTCGGTTTAAGAAGAAGAGGCTAAATAAACTTTTCAACAGATATATTAGACACTCTGTGGGTGGTTGAAAAGTGAAATGCTGAAATAATGTCATACAAATGGCTAATTGTGGAATATTGCTAGTCACATAATACTGCAACTGGAGCACATTTAGGGTATGTTCACACGCACTGTTTTCAGATGTAATTCTGGCGTTCTACGCCTCAAATTACGCCTCAAAAACGGCTCCATTGCGCCTACGAACATCTTCCCATTGCTTTCAATGGGTTACACGATGTTCTGTTCCCACGAGGTGTTATTTTACGCGTCGCTGTCAAAAGTCGGCGCGTAAAAAGACGCCCGCAAAAAAGAAGTGCATGTCACCTCTTGGGACGTTTTTGGAGGCGTTTTTCATTGACTCAGCGCCAATAACGTCCGTAAAATATGCCACGAAAAACGCGAGTTGCTACAAAAACGTCTGAAAATCAGGAGCTGTTTTCGCCTGAAAACAGCTCCGTATTTTCAGACGTATTTTGCTAAGCCGTGTGAACATACCCTTAATTGTAAATAGTATTGACACAACTTATATATTGTATACAAAGTTACTATTTTCTGTAGATGATAAATGTTTTACAAGTTCTTTGTTGACATTCCTTGGAAATATCTATGTAATTGTCTTTGTAGATGTTATTTCTGTAATGCTCCTGAAATAATTCTACACGTAATAGTCAGACAGACAAATATTTTTTTAACCTTTTGCCGCAGCAGTCACTTTTGGTTTTTCATTTTTGTTTTTTCCTCTCCGCATTCCAAAAGCCATAACTTTTTTATTTTATACTCAAAATCTTTGTGTAACCCAAATGGGAAAAAACCTGAAATTCCTACATTGCTTTTTGGGTTAAGCTATTTTTTATTGGTACCATTTTAGGAACATGAGACTTTTGATCATTTATTTATTTCACTTTTTGTGGGAGACGAGGTGACCAAAAAACATGAATTCTGGCATTTAATTTTTTTTACAGTGTTCACTGTGGGGGCTAGATAATATATTGTAAACGTTTGGACAATGAAAATAAATATATATAATTTTGACTATGTGATTTTCTTTTTTTTTTTTTTATATAATCTATCTCTCGCTGGTAAAATTAACCTAGCCTAAAAATTCTAGACCGTTCATGTCTTTGACAGTGGGCAAACTTACAAAATCAGCAAGGGATCAAATACTTATTTCCTTCACTGTATGCACTGTATGGTACTATTACTTATGTTTAGTTATATTATAAACTTGTGAAATTATTATTGAGCAAATTACAGCAATATTATTTGGGTATCAGGCTCTGTTTATATGTGCGTTGGCCCGTTGCAAGTGTACCACCGAGGGTGTCTGGGTGTGAAAGGTAACGGTGCCTCCACAAAGTCCCATGTAGTGAATGGTGTAGGTCTCGGAGGTAGTCCTCCACAAAGGATCTGTTGTACCCTGGTGATGTAGGTGACTGCAGAGACCAGTAGATGTCGTGTGGTAGAGAGTGGCTCCTCTGTGACCTGTGGTGTTACCATAGAAGGCAGCACTCATTCCTCCATAATTCCCTTTGACACGAGTGTGTACGGTGAGCTCTTCAACTTTGCTTAAATTCATTCTGTACTGATAAAAAAAGAGTTTTTTTTTTATTTCCAGTCTGCCTCCAGTGAACCTTTCTAACTACGTTACAAGCACCATTGTGCGCTTGATTGTGAATTTTTTTGCGAACACTACATAGCTCTTTCACGTGGGTACAGTATTAAATATGCGCTGTATGGCACTAGATTTTGTGTTTAGTTATATTGTCAACTTGTGACATTGTTATTGAGCAAAGTATAGCAATATTTAGGTATCACATCTGCAACAGAGGCTCTGTCAGGATCCTCCATCGAAGATCCAGTGCAAAGTAGCGGGAAAAATAGCACAGAATGCTGCGCTATTTTTTCCGGTATAACGATGAACAACGTGACGGATTCCCATTAAAGTCAATGGGTTTCGTCAGGCGCTGTTGGTATGTGACAGAACCAGCACTTCCGTCTTTTTCATTGTTGACAGAGCAGAATAATAGAAAATATTAGAATAGAGAATAATAGAGAATAATAGAATAATAGAAAACTGGAACGCAGGTGTGAACCCAGCCTTAGATAGTTTTAGTTTGCGCCCTTTGGACAATGTTATCTGTGCACTGCACACAATCTGTATTCTAGGTAGCGTTTTTAGGTTTCAAGTATTTTTATTGCCAAGAATAGCAAAGTCTTTAGTGCTATTCTTGCAGACAAAAATATTAGAAACCTGACCACATTATAAGTCAGGAGATTCTGTCAAGTTTCGCCAGAATTTGTTCAAAAACACATTAGGAATAGTTGTCATAGCTGCGTTATGAACGGAAGCCACGATGCTAATGTGAAAAGAGGCAGTCACACTACAATGCAGCCTTGTTCCCATGTACTGTGTCCTGGGTGTTAGTGGTGTTGTTAGGACCTTGCTTGTCATTATTTTGTTTTCTTTGATTGATAAAATACATGAAAACTATATTTTTATATTTACTCACATTTAACTTCCAGATACCCAAAAATACACATCTAATACGGGACTTAGCCAGGCTTAGTGGCAGCAGCCGCTGTGAATACATCCCTGATCTTTTAGCATACATTTGTCCATTTCTGTTTTTTCACCAATAGGATGGCTACAACCAATTCTAAAAAGTGTTAAACAATAAGAGTGCCATAGTGCACATCACAGAACTCCCATACCGCCTTTTATTTTCACAGCTGGTCAGTTTGCCCTCTTGGCCAAAGTCGTATGTACAGTACTTGAATTTCATTTTAATTAAGCTCTGTCTGTCTTACAAATCCCTGCGGGAACAGTTCGTCTATTTATTTTCCTCTGTTAATCTCGGGTCTTCTTTTGTATTTCATGGCTTAGAAAATTAAAATGATTGTGATATTTCACAACGATAACACCAACACAGAACTTTCCATTACAGTTCAGCTCTTGCTTATGTCTTGGAATATAACCAAGCTTAAAGGAAATGTTTGCAGATTTTAGGTAATTTTACAAGGTTTATTATTACAATCCTGTTTCCTCACAATAATATATAAAGTTCCCAAGCATGCGCCCAGTATATTCTTTGATGAGCAACTACTAGAAATAAGCGAGTCGATTCGACACTAATCGAGTTCAGTCAGAAATTCCCTAAAGTTACGGATTCAGTGAATTACAAAACTTTTATGATTCGTGGTAACAAATTGCGGCAAAATGGTGGCGTGTTTTCTCTTATTTCCAACTGGGCGTGTATTGTGTTTGTAACATCTGGGCGTGTTTACTTGTTTTACTAGCTGGGCGTTGTGAATAGAAGTGTATGATGCTGACATATGATGCTGACAAACACTTCTATTCACCATGCCCAGCTAGTAAAACAAGTAAACACGCCCAGATGTTACAAACACAATACACGCCCAGTTGGAAATAAGAGAAAACACGCCCAGTTGTCCATTAGAAAGGCTCATTTGCATAAATATATAATTGCTCATAACTTGGCCAAAAATAATCGTTTTTAAAAAAAAAACAGGTTACTGTTATCTACATTGCAGCGCCGATCACATGCAATAGGAGATAGGGATTTGATAATCTGGTGACAGAGCCTCTTTAACATCCCAAGTCCCATTTTGTCCCTCCTACAAACGTCTTTCCGCTATTAACCCCTTCCCGACATTTGACGTACATGTACGTCATGGAAAGTACTGACTTCCCGCATCTTGCCGTACATGTACGTCAAACGTTTGGCACCGGCTCAGAAGCTGAGCCGGTCCCATCATCACCGGATCTCAGCTGTATCTTACAGCTGACATCCGACTGTAACGGCGGGGACCGAAATTAGCTTCGATCCCCGCCATTAACCCCTTAAGTGCAGCGCTCAAACGCGATCGCTGCACTTAAGGTGTTTGCAGCTCATCGGAACCCCAGTAATGAAATTGCCGGGGTTCCGGTGGCTGCAATGGCAACCGGAGGCCTAATACTGGCCTCCCGGTCTGCCTAGCACCGAAGCCGGTCAAGATCCGCCCGGCGGCGGAGCCTGATCGGCTTCCGTAGCTGCCGGCAAGATGGCGCCGGGTCAGGAGCTGATCCGGCGTCATCAGCGGTGGAAGTCAGCTGTACTGTACAGCTGACATCCACCTGTAACGGCAGGAACCGGAGCTAGCTCCGATCCCTGCCATTAACCCCTTCGATTCAGCAATCGAAAGCGATTGCTGCATCGTAGCGGTTACAAGCAGATCGCCAGCCCTGACAGGCAATCGGGACTGGCGACTGCTGTTATGGCAACAGGAGACACAATGGTCTCCTGCTCTGCCATTACGGAAGCCGATTTAGGCCCCGCCGGGAGGCGAAGCCTAAACGGCTTGCTGTCAGTGAATGACTGACAGATCTAATACATTGCACTACATAGGTAGTGCAATGTATTAGAAAAAAAAAAATCTGACCGTTGGACCTTCAAGTCCCCTAGTGGGACTTGAGAAAAAGTGTAAAAAAAGTATAAAAAAGTGTAAAAAAAAGTGCAAAAAATAAAAGTTTGAAAACAATAAAAGTTTCAAGTAATCAAATAACACACAATCCCCCTTTTACTCTTATCAAGTCCTTTATTATTGAAAAATAATAATAAACCATATGTATTTGGTATCGCCACGACCGTAACGACCGGAGGTATCAAAATATTATATTATTTATTGCACGCGGTGAACAGCGTAAAAAAAACCCGTAAAAAACGTTACCAGAGTTTCTGTTTTTTAGTCACTTTGCCCTACAAATATTACAATAAAAAGTGATCAAAAAGTCGCACGTATCCAAAAATGGTACCTATAAAAACTATAGCTCGTCCCGCAAAAAACAAGCCCTCATACAACTCCGTCGACAAAAAAATTAAAACGTTATGGTTCTCACAACTTGGCGACAGAAAAAATACATTCTTTTTACAAAAGTAATTTTATTGTGCAAAAAGTTGTAAAACATAAAAAAGTTCTATAAATGAGGTATCGCCGGAATCGTACTGACCCGCAGAATAAAGGTAACATGTAGTTTATAATGCGTGGTGAACTCTGTATAAAAAAAAACCAAAAAAAGCTGTGCCAGAATTGCGTTTTTTGGTTTACCTGGCATCCCAAAAAATAGGATAAAAGGTGATCAAAAAGTCACATGTACCCCAAAATGGTACCAATAATAACTACAGCTCGTCCCGCAACAAACCAGCCCTCATACCGCTACGTCTATGAAAAATAAAATTAGTTATGGCTCCAATAAGTCAGGAAATAAAAAAATATGCAGTTGTGCCCGAGGAGAACATTTCTTCTGTTTCAAGAGGCGATTTATCAAGGACCTAAAATTAGGGAACCAGGAAGGGAGGGCCCAATCATATCCGATGGAAGCGACGGTGCCCGTATTATACCAGGATAATACTTTCCCAGCAAAATTCCCCAAACTACAAAGGCGCGGAGTGTGGACCAAAAGGGGGATAAGAAATGACACCATTTATCAGTGCGACACCGGCCTGTGCAGAAAGGATTGCTTCACAGCGTAACACACATCTATGGATTATTTTTATTTTTTTATACCACCTGACTATGCCCCTTATATACTCCGCCCCGCTTACATGTACCCCCACATTATAAAACACCAGCAATACTCAAACAAATATAGTACCAAGCAAAATCCGCTCTCCAAAAGCCAAATGGTGCTCCCTCGGCCCTGAACCCTACAGCGTGCCCAAACAGCAGTTTCCTTCAACATATATGGCACCGTCATACCCGTGAGAACCCTTTTAACAATTTTTGTGGTGTGTGTCTCCAGCGTCATAAGCTGGGCATGACATATTTGCCACTGAATGGCATATCTAGGGAAAAATATAAATTTTTAATTTGCACCATCCGCAGCGCATTCATTTATGGAAAAGACCTGTGGGGTGAAAATGCTCACTACACCCCTTAATAAATGCCTTGAGGGGTGCAGTTCCATAATGGGGTCACTTATCAGGGGTTTCTTTTTATTATTTCACATCTGAGCCTCTGCAGTTGTGAACCAATACTTTGTAAATCGCCAAATTAGGCCTCCACTCCGCATGGTACTCTTCACTTCTGAGCCCTGTCATATGTCCAGACAAAAGATTAGGGCCACATGTAGGGTGTTTCTAAAACCGGGAAACACCGCATAATAATTAGAGAGCTGTCTTGTTATGGTGGCACAAGCCGGGCACCACATATTGGCATATCTATGGAAAAAAATCCCATTTTCACTCTGCAACATTGAGCGCACACTAATTTCTACAAAACACCTGCAGGGTTAAAATGCTTACTACACCCCTTGGTAAATGCATTGAGGGGTGTAGTTTACAAAATGGGGTCACTTCTGGGGGGTTTCCACTGTTTTGGGCCCACAGGTGCCCAGAAACCAATCCAGCAACATCTGCACTCCAAATGGCGGTCCTTCCCTTCTGAGCCCTGCCGTTTGCCCAAACAGCAGTTTATGACCACATATGGGGTATTGCCGTACTCGGGAGAAATAGCTTTACAAATGTTGGGTTCTTTTTTTCCTTTATTTGTTGAGAAAATGAAAAAATTTGCGCTAAAGCTACGTCTTATTGAAGAAAAAGGACTGTTTTTATTTTCACTGCCTAATTCTAATAAATTCTATGAAACATCTGTGGGGTCAAAATGCTCACTACACCCCTAGATGCATTCTTCAAGAGGTGTAGTTTCCTAAATGGAGTCCCTTTTTGGGCGTTTTCATTGTTTTGTCCCCTCAGGGGCTTTGCAAATGTGACCTGGCCTCCGCAAATCATTCCTGCTAAATGTGATCTCAAAAAGTCAAATAGTGCTCTTTCCCTTCTAAGCCCTGCCGTGTGTCCAAACAGCCGTTTATTACCACATGTGGGGTATTGTTTTACTCGGGAGAAATTGCTTTACAAATTTTGTGGTGCTTTTTCTCCTTTAGTCCTTCTGGAAATGAGAAAAAATTAGCTAAACCTACATTTTCTTTGAAAAAATGTAGATTATTATTTTCAGGGCCTACTTCCAATAATTTCTGCAAAAAAACTGTGGTGTCAAATCGCTCACTATACCCCTAGATAATTTCCTCAATGGGTGTTGTTTCCAAAATGGGGTCACTTGTGGGGGGTTTCCACTGTTTTGTCCCCTCAGGGGCTTTGTAAATGTAACATGGTCTCCGCAAACCATTCCTGCTAAATTTGAGTTCCAAAAGCCAAATGGCGCTCTTTCCCTTCTCAGCCTCGCCGTGTGTCCAAACAGCCGTTTATTACCACATGTGGGGTACTGTTTTACTCGGGAGAAATTTCTTTACAAATTTTATGGTGATTTTTCTCCTTTAGTCCTTGTGGAAATGAAAAAAAATTAGCTAAACCTACATTTTATTTGAAAAAATGTAGATTTTCATTTTCACAGCCTACTTGCAAAAATTTCTGCAAAAAACCTGTGGGGTCAAAATGCTCACTATACCCCTAGATAATTTCCTCAAGGGGTATAGTTTCCAAAATGGGGTCACTTGTTTGGGGTTTTCACTGTTTTGTCCCCTCAGGGGCTTTGTAAATGTGACATGGCCTCCGCAAACCATTCCTGCTAAATGTGAACTCCAAAAGCCAAATGGCGCTCTTTCCCTTCTCAGCCACGCCGTGTCTCCAAACAACCGTTTATTACCACATGTGAGGTATTGTTTTACTCGGGAGAAATTGCTTTACAAATTTTGCGGTGCTTTTTCTCCTTTAGTCCTTGTGGAAATGAGAAAAAAAATCGCTAAACCTACATTTTCTTTGAAGAAATGTTGATTTTAATTTTCACGGCCTACTTCCAATAATTTCTGTAAAAAACCTGTGCGGTGAAAATGCTCACTACACCCCTAGATAATTTCCTTGAGGTGTCTAGTTTCCCAGATGGGGTCACTTTTGGGGGATTTTGACTGTTTTGGCACCGCAAGAGCCCTTCAAACCTGACATGGTGCCTAAAATATATTCTAACAAAAATAAGGCCCCAAAATCCACTAGGTGCTCCTTTGCTTCTGAGGCCGGTGTTTCAGTCCAGTAGCACGCTACGGCCACATGTGGGATATTTCCTAAAACTGCAAAAACTGGGCAACAAATATTGAGTTGCATTTCTCTGGTAAAACCTTCTGTGTTATAAAAAAAATTGTATTAAAAATGTATTTCTGCAGAAAAATATGAAATTTGTAAATTTCACCTCTACTTTGCTTTAATTCCTGTGAAATGTTTAAAGGGTTAAGACATTTTCTAAATGCTGTTTTGAATACTTTGAGGGGTGAAGTTTTTAAAATGGGGTGACTTTTTTGGGGTTTCTAATATATAAGGCCCTCAAAACCACTTCACAACTGAACTGGCCCCTGTAAAAATAGCCTTTTGAAATTTTCTTGAAAATGTGAGAAATTGCTGCTAAAGTTCTAAGCCTTGTGAGGTCATAGAAAAATAAAAGGATGTTCAAAAAACGATGCCAATCTAAAGTAGACATATGGGGGATGTTAATTAGCAACAATTTTGTGTATTATAACTGCCTGTCTTACAAGCAGATACATTTAAATTGAGAAAAATGCTAATTTTTGCAATTTTTCGCTACATTTTGGTGTTTTTCACAATTAAATACTGAACATATCGAGCAAATTTTGCCAGTAACATAAAGTCCAATGTGTCACGAGAAAACAATCTCAGAATCGCTTGGATAGGTGAAAGCATTCCGGAGTTATTACCACATAAAGTGACACATGTCAGATTTGAAAAATGAGGCTCTGTCAGGAAGGTCAAAAGTGGCTAAAGAGGGAAGGGGTTAAAGGAAAGATTCATCAATCAAATACCTCCTTACTTGCTCCTATTCCTCCCTTTTCCCTCCATTCCAGAGAGAGAGGTAGAATCACTATTACAGAAGTGGAAATCTACCCAACTAAGCCTTCTAGGCAATATAACAACCTATTTGAGATACTCCTGATTAAAGTCCCACAAACCCACTAGCTCGCTGTCCAATTGACTTTTTGTTGGCTGGAGCTCTAAGACGTACCGTATTCACAAAGATGTCTTGACAGCTGGACTCTCAAAGGGAGTACTGGCTCTACCCGACCGCACACTATGGTATTATACCTCCCATCTTCGCCATATAGCTTCATGGTTTTCTATACCGGCCTGTAATAAATGGACCAAAATTGTATTTACCCCCCTTTTCATCCAAGGTCTCTGGTTTGGGGCATGGTATGGACCAGCTCATATTCAGATATGTGCTGCTGTCTCTTGAAATGTACAAATTTATGTTTGTGTTAACTTTTTCTGTCCTACAAGTTCAATCCAGGTGTTAGACCAATGCTAATGTTTTATATGCTATGTATATAATGTATTTCCATTGGTATGCCACCTAGTGACCGAGCTACATTAATATCTTTTATGTGCACAGGACCTGTGGTCACATGTTCTAAGCTATGAAGGTCCTCAAGTGACTGAAATGTACTTCTTATGGTAGGAGGGAGGAGCTTTTTTTTTTTTTTAAATTCTAATTTAATAGTTGGGTAGTTGTTAGAGTATAAAGTATATAGTTCTGGATTGCATGTATGCCATATCAATAATTAAATTAAGGAAAATGAGAAAAGTGGCTGCAAGACGTCACTGGCATTACTTATCTAGTCGACTACGCTATTGCCTCCGGCAAATCTACGGGTCCGGTGCACAAAAGAGGCAAACGGAAACCACGGGCACTGACTCCGTCACCATTGAAATCAATGGTGATGGAAACGGAAACCTTTGGTTTCCGTCGGTGTCAGTTTGTGTCTGCTCAGAGTCCCGTTCTGAGGGAAACCTCCGACGGAACGTCAGAACGGGACCCCAACGCAGATGTGAACAAAGCCAAAAATCTGTAACTACCTCAATGTTTCTATATGAAAACAAGTAGCAAGCCACCTTGAGACCATCATTAAAGGTCCAACATGGTCAGATGGTAGTTTGGCCTTAGACAGAATGGCAGCGATGACATATAACCTGTCTTTATCCAGTGTTGATTTAACCATCTTTAGATATGTTATTTAGCCATTACTGGAAGCTTACGGTCCCATCAATAATTTACATATGTTTTCATACTCTGCTGTTGTTATTTCCATGCCAATAAAAGCTTCGGAGAACAATATTGTCAGAATGGCTGTATTATTATAAAGGCAATACAATGACAGATGGCTACATAAATGTTCTCCTAGAGCTCTCTATTTGTTCAAGCACATCCCACTATGCCCTATGGCCCCTTAGAACAAAGAAATTCCCAATGAACCAAGTAGAAAAGCCAAAATCATTAGATTGGAAGTTTACAATGAAATAGTCACTGAACTTATAAATTATGAGTTCTTCACAGGAGAATTGACATCAGTGTTATTAATTATGGGTATTCTAATTTCAGCAAATAAAGCTTTATCGTTGTGTAATGAGAAATTCTGCCGTTTTCTAATGTACTTTGTGTATCATTCCTTCACAATTTTTTCGATCTCTGCATGTAGTCATTGTTTACATCCAGGGCTGCAAATCTGTCGTCCTTTTGCTTAAATACAAGCGCAGTAAAACTCTAGCAAAAATGCACATATTCATATGTGGTATCGTCGCGGTATGGTAATAGTGCAGCCCGCTGACCCTTCTCAAAAATTCATTGCGCTCATTATTCCATGCAATCAAGTATATGACATGTATGGTTCTGCAGATTGCTGATGAAGATTGTACAACCAGATTTTAACTTACATTTGCAATTTTTGAAAGCGGTCATTCCCAACCAGGGGTCGCTTATAATGTCACTTTTGAAGTAGAGATGACAAACAGATGCGTGCAAAAGGCCAAGCAATCACCAGATGTAAGATTACATTTCCTAAAGGTAGGAAAGGGAGTAAGTTCCCCGGGAGTGAAAATATTTTCAGGGGTTTCCCCATAGTAAGAAGGCCGGGAATCACTGGTTTAAAGCGGTTCTACTGAAGCAGAAGGTGTCATTAAACTCATTTTCTCAATGTATTTAGTTAGTCTACAAAGCTCTATTCCATCCTCTGGTTTCCAACACACTGTTAGCTGTCAAAAATCGGAGTTGCCATTTCCTTTACTAGGGTTTCATCCATATGCAATTTCATATGGATCTTACTGATGTGATCTGGTGCTAGACTCGGATTATTACAGCAGAAACCTAAACAGAATGCAACTCAAAACCCAAAAGTCCCTAAGGGCATTCATGTTCTCACGAATGATTCAGGGACAAAGACAACACAATTTTACATCAGCTACTGTTCATGATATTATTGTAAATGTGTGTAATGATGTGTTGACTCTGTAACCTTTGTCACTAGTAGAACGTCTCGACGTACATGGAGGATCACCTGCTGGATATAAGTGGATAGAACTAAGCCAAGCAGTAGCTGAACCTAGTGACAATCACAATCTGAATACATGAGCCTTGTTTTTTCTACTGTTGGTGCAATACACACACTGATGCTTCTGGGTTGTGTCATAGCTGTGTCATTTCACAACTATAGAAGATAACACAGCCAATCGCCAACAGAATTTGCTTACAAGCCATCCTAGGATTGACCATCCCAAAATATTATGGCGTATCAAAAGCTCTAGGGCTGTTACCACTGTTTATGTTTCAATTATTCTATTTTATTGCTGTTCTGTGCCATGTAGAGTGGCGCGGTCAGGCTGCCCACCTGCGGAAATGAACTGCCATTGTTCTAACAGGTGTTTGATTACAACTTTATGCGCTAGAGTGAGATGGAAGAAGCTAGTACAAGAAGTAAAATTTTGCTTTTTAGAGAATCAAGTGCACTAACAGCTAATAAAGATATTTGTGGTACAGAATTATATTTACTAAAGAGGTAATATCATACCCATATAATAACACTAGCAAAAGGATAGTCATATGCATGCCATGCCACCTCTCTCAGCTAGCTAGGATCACTGGACGTCCATTAGGGAGGGTGGGTGGTGAGGCCCTCTAGGTCCCCAATGTGGCAAAGGCCCAAGGGACCGTGCCCCATGTGCTCTACCCATAATCCGGCCTTGGTTGCTTGGTTGTGTGGGTTTAGATAGATTAATAGATATCAATAATGTTAATGAGCTGAATCGCCCAGAGTGAGATTACAACTGCGGCCAGCCATATACAAACAGCAAGTATAAAATCAGGTGTTCCTCATGCTAACCAACTATTGAAGGTGCCACTTCCAATTTGTGCTTAGTGTCATTTGCTCTTTTATATCTGTTCTGTTCACCAAACAGAGCATTCTAGATACAAGGCATAGAACATATAAAAATTACAAGCTATTATCTATTTTTACCAAATATAATTTAACCCCTTAAGGACGCAGCCTAGTTTTGGCCTTAAGGCTCAGAGCCCATTTTTCAAATCTGACATATTTCACTTTATGTGGTAATAACGTCGGAATGCTTAAACCTACCCAAGCGATTCTGAGATTGTTTTCTCGTGACACATTGGGCTTCATGTTCGTGGTAAAATTTGGTCGATATATTCAGTGTTTATTGGTGAAAAATTGCAAAATTTAGAGAAATTTTTGAAAAAATTGCATTTTTCAGAATTTAAATGCATCTGCTTGTAAAACAGACGGTTATACCACCCAAAATAGTTACTAGTTCACATTTCCCATATGTCTACTTTAGATTGGCATCGTTTTTTGAACATTCTTTTATTTTTCTTGGACGTTACAAGGCTTAGAACATAAACAGCAATTTCTCATATTTTTAAGAAAATTTCAAAAGCCTTTTTTTTAAGGTACCTCTTGAGTTCTGAAGTGGCTTTGTGGGGCCTATGTATTAGAAACCCTGATAAAACACCCCATTTTAAAAACTAGACCCCTCAAAGTATTCAAAACAGCATTTAGAAAGTTTTTTTTAACCCTTCAGGCATTTCACAGGAATTAAAGCAAAGTGGAGGTGAAATTTGCAAATTTAATTTTTCTTGCTGAATTTCAATTTTATTCATTTTTTTTTCTGTAACACAGAAGGTTTTACCAGAGAAACACTACTAAA
This sequence comes from Rhinoderma darwinii, assembly GCF_050947455.1. Classification (NCBI taxonomy): domain Eukaryota; kingdom Metazoa; phylum Chordata; class Amphibia; order Anura; family Rhinodermatidae; genus Rhinoderma; species Rhinoderma darwinii. The sequence goes on from NC_134693.1 coordinate 46,876,818, forward strand.
TATGTATTGTCCAGATTCTGCAGTTTTTAGAAATGTCCCACATGTGGCCCTACTGCGCCCGTGGACTAAAACACAAGCCCTAGAAGCAAAGAAGCACCTAGTGCATTTTGAGTCCTCTTTTTTATTAGAATATATTTTAGGGTTGAGGTGCCAAAACAGTAGGAATCCCCCAATAGTGACCCCATTTTGGAAACTACACCCCTCAAGGAATTCATTTAGGGTTGTTGTTACCATTTTGACCGCACAGTTTTTTCACAGCACGTATTTGAATTGTGCTCTGAAATGAAAAAAATGTCATTTTTTCCAATAAAATGTCATTTGTGATCAAAATTTCTTATTTTCACAGGGAACAAAATACCCCATTTTGTTGCCCAATTTGTCCTTAGTGTGGCAATACCCCATTTGTGGTGATAAACTGCCGTTTGGGCCCATGGGAGGGCTCAGAAGGAAAGGAGCGCTATGTGTTTGTTGGAGTCCAGATTTTGCTGGATTGGCTTTCGGTTGCCATGTCGCATTTGCAGAGCCCCAGAGGTATCAAAGCAATGGAAACCCACCAAAAGTGACTCCATTTTGGAAACTACACCCCTCAAGGAATTCATTTATGGTTGTTGTTAGCATTTTTACCACACAGTTTTTTCACAGCACCTATTTCAATTGGGCTGTGACATTAAAAAAATGAAATTTTTTCCAATAAGATGTATTTTTTTACCAAAATTTCTTATTTTCACAGGGAACAAAATACTCAATTTTGTTGCCCAATTTCTCCTGAGTGCATCAATACCCCATTTGTGGCAATAAACTGCAGTTTGGGCCCATGGGAGGCCTCAGAAGGGAAGGAGCGCTGTGTGTTCTTTGGAGTACAGATTTTGCTGGTTTGGTTTTCGGGTGCCATGTCGCATTTGCAGAGCCCCAGAGGTATCAAAGCAATGGAAACCCACCAGAAGTGACCCCATTTTGGAAACTACACCCCTCAAGGAATTCATTTATGGGTAATGTGACCATTTAGACTCCATAGTTTCTTCACAGAACTTATTTGAATTGGGCTGGGAATTAAAAAAAAATATATTTTTTCCAATAATATGTCATTTTAGCTCAAAAATTCTTATTTTCACAAGAAATAAAATACTCCACTTTGTTGCCCAATTTGTCCTGAGTGCGGCAATAGCCCATTTGTGGTGATAAACTGCCGTTTGGGCCCATGGGAGGGCTCAGAAGGAAAGGAGCGCTGTGTGTTCTTTGGAGTACAGATTTTGCTGGATTGGTTTTCGGGTGCCATGTCGCATTTGCAGAGCCCCAGAGGTATCAAAGCAATAGAAACCAACCACAAATGACCCCATTTTGGAAACTACACCCCTCAAGAAATTCATTTATGGGTGTTGTGACCATTTTGACCCCATAGTTTTTTCACAGAACTTATTTGAATTGGGCTGGGAATGAAAACAAAATTATTTTTTTCAAATAATATGTAGTTTTGGCTGAAAATTTCTTATTTTCACAAGAAACAAAATACCCCATTCTGTTGCGCAATTTGTTCTGAGTGCCACAATACCCCATTTGTTGTGATAAACTGCCGTTTGGGCCCAAGGGAGGGCTCAGAAGGAAAGGACCACCATTTGGCCTACTGGGGATTTTCTAGTGCGAAGTCATGTATGCAGAAGCCCCTGAGGTACCAGTACAGTTGAAACCCGCAAGAAGTGACCCCGTTTTAAAAACTACACCCTTAAGGCATTCATCTAGAGGTGTAGTGAGCATTTTGAACGGAGACCTACACCCCATAAACTGTAATGTGGGTTCTCCCGGGTATGGCAATACCCTACATGTGGCTGTTATCAGCTGCCTGGACACACAGCAGGGCTCAGAGCGGAAAGACGAGGGGGGATAAGCTGTGTGGAGTGCATCAGGGTAAGTAAAATTGGGGTAAATTATAAACCAAGGGATGTATGATAAATTTTAAAACACTCTTTCATACAGAGCTCTGGTTATTCGGGACACGTGTCACATTGATATATTGTGTCATCCATTATCGCCCTCTTATAGCAGACTTTGCACCTCTTTTGACTTTTTCCCTTCTTGCCAGTTTGGGGAACTTCTCCTGGAAAGTGTTGCCCTGGTACGATGCGTGTGGGCTCGCTTCCAGAAGTACTGGGTGCCCCCCCTTCTTGGTCCCTAAAGATTAGGTTCTTGATAATCACCTCTTGAAATTCCAGGAAAGTTCCCGTCTGGCCTGCACATCGACGTAGCACGTACGCATTGTACAAAGCCATCTGTATGATGTGCACGGCCAGCTTCTTATACCACACCGCATAGCGCTGTAGGGCTTCAGGGCTTGATCTTACAAGTCCATCCCTCCCATGTACCTATTGTAGTCCAGGATGCAGTCTGGTTTGGGGGTGGCCTTTCCTTCATATATCCTAAACCTGTAGGTATACCCTGATGCACTCTCACAGCTTATACATCTTCACTCCATACATTGTCCTCTTACCCGGCAGGTACTCGCGGAATTGAACCCTCCCTTTAAAATGTACCAGGGACTCATCAATAGAAATACACTTCTCGGGGGTGTATGCTTGGGAAAACCGGGCACTGGAACGGTCTAATAGGGGTCTCCGTTTATACAAACGGTCAAAACTGGGGTCATCTCGGGGTGGGCACGGCTCATTATCAGTATAATGTAAGAAGCGAAGTATTGCCTCATTTATTTATTTTTTTAGGTTCCAGTTCAGTTCTGAAGTTGCTTTGAGCGGCCCATATATTAGAAACCCCTATCAAATACCCCATTTTAGAAACTAGACCCCTCAAAGTATTCACAACAGCATTTAGAAAGTTTATGAACTCTTTAGGTGTTTCACAAAAATTTAGAGCAAAGTAGAGGTGAAATTGAAATTATTTTTTTTGTCAGAAAATCCTCTTTATACCATTTTTTTTATAACACAAAAGGATTTATCAGTGAAACGCAACTTAATACGTATTACCCAGATTCTGCAGTTTTTAGAAATATCCCACATGTGGCCCTAGTGCGGTAATGGACTGAAGCATCGGCCTCAGAAGCAAAGGAGTGCCTAGTGGATTTTGAGGCCTCTTTTTTATTAGGCACCATGTCCGGTTTGAAGAGGTCTTGTGGTGCCAAAACATTGGGAACCCCCCAAAAGTGACCCCAATTTGGAAACTAGACCCCTTGAGGAATCTACTGTAGTTTTCTTGGGGTGCATGCGGCTTTTTGATCAGTTTTTATTCTATTTTTAGGTGGCGTGGTGACTAAAAAACAGCAATTCTACTATTGTTTTTTTTTTTCGTTTTTTTTTACAGCGTTCACCGTGCGCTATAAATGACATATTCACTTTATTCTGCGGGGCGATACGATTACGGCGATACCAGATGTTTATAGTTTTTTTTTATGTCTTATGGCGTCAAAATACGTTTTGTAAAAAATCATTCACTTTTTGTGTTACCTTATTCTAAGTGCCATAACGTTTTTATTTTTCAATCAATAAAGCCGTGCGAGGACTTATTTTTTGCGTAACGAACTGTAGTTTCGATCAGTACCATTTTTAGGTACATGCGAGTTTTTGATCTCTTTTTATTCCATTTTTTGGGAGGTGAAGTGACCAAAGAATTGTGATTGTGGTACGGTTTATTATTATTTTATTTTACGGCGTTCACCGTGCGGGATAAATAATGAAATAATTTTGTAGTTCAGGCCGTTACGGACGCGGCGATACCAATTATGTATAGTTTATTTGTTTGTTTATATATTTTTATTAATAATAAAGGACTGATAAGGGAAAAGGGGGGATTTTTACTTTTATTACTTTTAAATCTTTTATTTTCTTATTTTTACACATCTTTTTTTAACTTTTTTTTTACTTTATTACTTTGTCCCACTAGGGGACATGAGGGCAGGAGGCCCTGATCGCTATTCTAATACACTGCACTACATGCGTAGTGCAGTGTATTAGAACTGTCAGCTACTCACTGACAGCAAGCATAGTGGGTCCTGACGTTGTCAGGACCCACTAGGCTTCCGTCTATGGCATAGCCGGACGCCATTGTTTGGTGTCCGGTTGCCATAGTCACCATCGCCGGCCGCTATCGCGTAGCAGGCCGGCGATGGCAGCTTAACCCCTAAAAAGCCGCGATCTCTATAGAACGCGGCTTTTAAGGGGTTAATCAGCGGGGACACAGCGATCGGTCCCCGCTGTAGGAGCTGTGACAGCTGCTGAACGAGACAGCAGCTGTCACAGCTCCTGTATGTGTCAGGAGGACGACCGAAACGGCCGTTACTCCCGAGACGTACTATTACGTCATGGAGCGCGAACGATACAGCTGCCATGACGTAATAGTACGTCAAGGAGCGGGAAGGGGTTAAATGGGTTGTCCAGCTTCTGACAACTGATGACCTATCCACTGGACATCAGTATGTCATCGGTGCGGGTCCGACACCCGGACTCCGCACCAATAAGCCGCTCCGGTGGCCTGTGGCACCGGATGTTGTGGTGCATAATGCTATGGACGGAGCCCGGAAGCAGTTGTTTCCGACTATTGTATAGAAGCCGTGCTGCAGAACTGCAGGTCCACTCCTATACACTTAAATAGGAGCAGAGCTGCAGTACTGCAGCTCGGCCGCTATTCCGTCGTCGGAGCTAACTTCTTCCGGCATGTACGTCCGGTGCACAGAGGCACTGGACCAGCTGATCTGTGCAGGGCCCGGGTGTTGGACCCCCACAGATCATGTACTGATGACCTAACCGGTGGATAGGTCATCAGTTGTCAGAACCTGGAAAACCCCTTTAATGTGAATTGTAACAGCCTACAGAAGACAGCTAAATAGTCAACTGACGTACAGAATCAAGATGCAGAATTATAATGAAAGGTAGCATCCCTAAATTAATCTAATGATAAGGCTACTGTCACAGGCTACTGTTTCACGGTAATTTACTTCAGCAGCCAGATTTTATGCATTCTATATTGATTGCGCTTTTGTTTTAGTTTTGCTGTGGGTTTCCTCATTGACTTTATTGGGCAATACGACTCCATGTAAAACTGCAACCAAAATGTACAGTTCTAAGAATATTTTCCTAGAACTGCTCCTTTTACTCCTCCTCATTTACTTTACTGCAGCATTCACAAGAAGTCTAAGACAATCAAAAATGGGCCGGGCTGATTTTAGGCAATTCAGCAAACTCAGAAGAATAGATGAAAAACACACTAACATATACCATGGTCATACTCTAAGCACCCATGTGAATGACACCACCACATAGACAAGCAACTTTGAAGTGCATTAACCCTTTAATGACCAGCCTATTTTAAACCTTAATGACCAAGCTATTTTTTAAGTTTTTCCATCGTCGCATTTAAGAGCTATAACTTTTTTTGCGTCGACATAGCTGTATAAGGTCTTGTATTTTGCGGGACAAGTTGTATTTTTTAATAGCACCATTTTTAGGTACATAGAATTTATTGATTAACTTTTATTAACTTTTTTGGTGGGGAATAGAAAAATACTGAAATTTTTCCACTCTTTTTTTCCACTCATCCTAAATCTACGCCGTTTACCGTGTGATATAAATAACACAATAACTTTATGCAGCGGGTTGTTACAATTGCAACTATACCAAATTTGTATAGATTTTGCATGTTTTACTACTTTTACACAGTAAAAACACTTTTTTTCTTCAAAATTATTTGTTTTTGTGTCTCCATATTTGAAGAGACATAACTTTTTATTGTTCGGCCGATGCAGTTGTATGAGGGCTTTTTTTTATTGCGGGACGTCTTGTAGTTTTGTATTGGTACCATTTTGGAGTAGATGCAAATTTTTGATCACTTTTTATCAATTTTTTTTTAAGGCTGGATTCAAAGAAAACAGCAATTTTTCCATTGTTTTAAAAAAAAAAATTACGCCATTCACCGTGCGGGTTAAATAATGTAATAGCTTTATAGTCAGGGTCGTTACGGACGCGGTGGTACCAAATATGTGTAACTTTTTTACTTTATTTTGTTTTTTTAATAGTAAACCATTTTGTAAGGGGAAAAAGTGGGTTTTTAATTTTATTTTCACTTTTTTTTATTAACTTTATTAAACTTTTTTTTAACTTTTTTACTAGTCCCACTAGGGGACTTTAATATGCAATCATCTGATTGCTTATATAATACACTGCAATACTTTTGTATTGCAGTGTATTACTGCCTGTCCATTTAAAACGGACAGGCATGGCCTCGCAGGCATACACTACACTACATACACTACAGGCAGACCTTTATTAGACACAGACACTCGGTGATCTTCTCGCCGGGTGTCAGCGGGATGAGAGGGAGCTCCCTCCCTCTCTCCAAAACAACTCAGATGCGGTGCTCGATATTGAGCGCCGCATCTGCGGGGATAAACGGGTGAGATCGATACTGATATCGATCTCACCCGTTCGAGCAGGGACGCCCCCAGCCCTCTCCTACCTCTGGTCACTGAGAGCAGGGAGATTTAACGGCTCCCTGCTCTGTTTATTTATTCTGATGCAGCGCTGTGAAAAGGCTATTGGATCAGAATAATGCCGTTAGTGGCCGCCGTGTAAATGCGTATTGGCGGTCACTAATGGGTTAAAGATCATGCACAAACAAAACGTTTGCAGCGTATCCGACCCAGAAACCGCAGGGAAATCCGCTGGAATATACGCACTAAATCGTGCATAGTTTGGTGCGTATATTCGGGCAGATTTTCAGCTGTGGAAATCAGAGAACAGAAAAAAAAATACTTTACTGACCTCTCCTGGTGCTCCCATTACGTGCTCCCATTACGTCCCATTACGTCTCTGGTTTCTGTACAATCGGCCTTCTGCGATGATGTTTCATCAGATGTGTCTGCTGCAGCATGTGATTGGAACGCCATCAGAGAAGGCCGTGTACACAAACCAACCGGGAGAGAAGAGACGTGTTGCTGTGGGAGCGCCAGACGAGATCAGAAAAGTATTTTTCTTTTTCTCAACTTTGAAGATAGTTTTTTTTTTTTTGTAATTTGCAAAATTTGCTGAGAATACACAGCGAATTTGCATTTGTCACAGAATTTGACTTCCACTATTAGGGCAAAGCCCCACGTGGCGGAATTGCGCTGGAATTCCGCTGCGGGCACTCCGCAGCGTTAATCCGCAGCGGACCCGTTTCTCCATTGCCTTCCACTTCTTTTTAGTAGGCTTCGTTTAGACGAGGCGGAAAATTCAGCTGCGGAGCATAGGCTGCGGTGCGGAATTTGGTGTCCGCAGCATACAATGGTTGTTGCGGACGTGTGGCGGACTGGTTGCGGACTCATTGCGGAAGTTCTCCATTGACTTCAATGGAGATTCTAAATTCCGCAATGAAGTCCGCAGATGTCATGTACATGTTATGTGTGCTGCGGATGCGTATTGGTTTCTTAACATGACATTTCTTCATTCTGGCTGGACTTATGTATTTCTAGGTCTACAGCCAGACTGAGGAAGTCAATGGGGCTCCCGTAATTACGGGTGACTACGTGTGTGCACCCATAACTACGGGTGACTACGTGTGTGTGCACCCGTAATTATGGGAGAATTGCTAGGCGACGTCAGTAAATAGTCACTGTCCAGGGTGCTGAAAGAGTTAAGCGATCGGCAGTAACTGTTTCTGCACCCTGGACAGTGACTACCGATCACAATATACATCAACCTGTAAAAAAAAATAGAAGTTCATACTTACCGAGAACTCCCTGCTTCTTTCTCCAGTCCGGCTTCCCAGGATGACGTTTCGGTCTAAGTGACGGCTGCAGCCAATCACAGGCTGCAGCGGTCACATGGACTGCCGCGTCATCCAGGGAGGTCGGGCTGGATGCCGAAAGAGGGACGCGTCACCAAGACAACGGCCGGTAAGTATGAAATTCTTTTACTTTCACTAGGGAAAGTGCTGTCCCTTCTCTCTATCCTGCACTGATAGAGAGAAGGGAAGTACTTTCACCTCAATATGCAACGGCCAGTCCGCATCAATTTACTGCACATTTTGGGCAGATGTGCCACAGAATCTGCAACGCAGATTGCGGACAGTTGCGGAAGAAATACACCACGTGGGGCCATGCCCTTAAAGTCAATGGTAAAATTCTGCAACAAAACTTTTAGGGTATGTTCACATGGTTCGGATTTGTTGCGGAAAACTGAAAAGTCCAACCAAATACAGCAGGAAATTCCAAATCAAAATCCGCACCAAATCATGTTTTATTTGGTGCAGATTTTCGGCCAGATTTGGTACTACGTACACCAGATATGGGGGATAGAAAAAAAAGTCCATACTTACCTTCGCATGGTCTGCAATGAGGATGCGTCACTTCTCCTAGGGCTGGTGTCAGTGCTACCAGCCTCCTGTGATTAATTTTTTTCCCATGTGATCATTGTAGTTTTATATATACTGTATATAAATTATCCACCACTTCCACCGCCATGAATACATGTGCCAGTGGCATTCTTCCCGATTGTCCTGGAAAGTGAAGAAGGAATGGCTTTTTACCCTATTTACGTCTGTATCAGCAAGCTGCGGCACGCTATCAGCACCAGGATTCAAATTTAAATTACTATCTATTTATTTGGAGACCAATTATATTGGACACAAACTGAAGTATAACGGCGCTATATAAATGCTTGGCACAGAACAATATGCCAATTTTTGGTGCCACTATTTAGTGCCACCAATGAAACTATGAAGCTTTTAGTGGAATCATAAGGTCGGCATGATACAGGCTCAGATTTGGAGGTGCCTTCAGAGCAGGAGGAACGCCCAGATTGCTGCATGTAGGGAGATGCACAAATGGGAGAATAGGGATCAAAATAAAGAGAAGAAAAGTTCAAAGAAAATTATTTGTTCATGGGGCAATTCCTTTTCAGCAGCTAAAGGGGTTTTTCCACTTTTATCAAATTAATGTTATTTTTTGTATAATTAAAAGTTATACAATTTTCCAATATTCTTTCTGTATTAATTCCATACGGTTTTCAAAATCTCCACTTGTTGTTATTTAGTAGTAAACTTATTATTTACTTCCAGTGGATCCAATTTTGTCCATGGTCAAGTGATGGTCACACGGCACCATATGTATGATCATTTTACATAAGATAATTATAATGATTTTTTAAACCACAGATCAAAATGTCTAAAAATAAGTCTAGCAAATTGTCATTCATGTTTAATACTAATGTGTACAAAGTGTACACAGCATCTGTATGACACTGAGGTCTCAACCCCGCATCCCACAGGATATGCCCTGTTGTTAATGTGGCTAAAAATAAAATAATGATAGTAAAAGTTAGTGGACAATATTAATCGAGTAATTCTCTCTGGTTGTGACCTGTAGCCTGAGACCCAGGATCTGGACATTTTGTTTTATTTGTTAGCGACACCACAGAACATACCCAAAGGGCTTCTCCTCCCATTCTACCCTGCAAAATACGTTGTTATTATTATCAAATGTATCATTGCCACATTTCCCCAAGGAGAATAAAGATTTTAAATGTCAAAAAAAGGATATGCAAGATGCAAAATGATGGCAGATTTCACAGCAGAAACAAAGTCTTCAGTATAAAACATAAAAGACTGTTATGTTCAATTATAATAGGGTATATATAAAATTCACCTAGCACTTATATACACAGGACGAGATATCATATTTACCTTGAATTAATGTTACTGCAGTATGTTATGTATGTCACTTAATTAAAGGGGATATCCGGGTTGTGACCCGGTCACTGACAGATACCTTGTTTCCTCACCACAGTCTTATGTCAAACAGCGTTTGGCACCAGGGGCACTAACTTTTGTAAACTTCATTGGCCTCCTGAATGTGAGAGCACAGCAAACCCACGCCTCCCCGTTCCACAAACTACTGAGTTCAACCTCAAGAGACCTGCCAACTTACCAATGGTGTCCAGGGCCACACCTCGCCGCCAAGGGAGAAACACCACTGCATCTTCAGTATAACACTTGAGGCAGGGGCGTCGCTAGCACTGGACCTTCAGGGCCCAGGCCTCGGATCTTTGCCCCGGATCCCCGGCGACAGCCACATTCGGGTCGCAGCGGCCGCCCGCACTGTATCTGTAAAAGTTACTATAGTAACTGAGGCCTATGAAATAGAATACACGGGCCCCTGTAGACAGTGGCCTGTGTATTCAGGGGGACTGTGTGTGGAACTATACAGGGGGTTGTGACACTTCATACAGGAGGTATTGTGTGGAGAACGCTCTACAGATGTCTTTGATTAGAGCCCCGAGACATAACTTTGCTTGAGGCCCCAGAAATGCCAAATTTACCCCTGAGGGTTAGTACAAGGATACTTACTGCTGTGGCCCTGTATCTAAGGCTACATTCATATAAGCGTGACAGATTTACGTGTGTAAAAAACTTGCGTAAATCTGGTCGCGTGCGTTGCGTTTTGCATCAGTGTGCTTTGCGTGTGGCATGTGTTTTTCACGCCTTTGCAAGCAGTTTTTTTTTCAATGTAATTGATGCGTGAAACACGGACAGCACACGGATGTCGTCCATGTGCTGTCCGTGGTTTTAACGCACCTATTGACTTGAATGGGCGACTAGGTGCCTGAAACCACACTAATATGGGACATGCAGTGAGTTTCACGCAACGGACACTCGCTGCCTGAAAACTCGCGCATGTGTGAATAGTCCCATTACAATTAATGGGTCCGTGTGCAGTGTGTCGTTTCAACGCACAACACACGGGTGAGAATCACGCTCGTCTGAATGAGCCGTAAGTCTATCATGTGTGATACTGTCTGCTGGGGCCATGTATCTAAGCCTATCACGTGTAATACTGTCTGCTGTGGCCATGTATCTAAGCCTATCACGTGTGATATTGTCTGCTGGGGCCATGTATCTAAGCCTATCATGTATGATATTGTCTGCTGAGACAATGCATCCAATTCTATCCAGCGGTGTAGCTATAGGAGCCTTAGTCTTAGGCTGGATTCACACAAGCGTGTGCCTTTTGCGCACGCAAAAACGCGGCATTTTGCCTGCGCAAAAGGCACATGACAGCTCCGTGTGGCAGCATCATATGATGCGCGGCTGCGTGCTTTTCACGCAGCCGCCTTCATTATGACACTCCATTTGGATGTTGTGGTGCTTTTCTGTTTTCATTCATCCTTTTGACAGCTATTGCGCGAATCACGCTGTTCGGAAGTGCTTCCGTGTGACATGCGTGGTTTTCACGCACCCATTGACTTGACTTGAAAATCACGCGTGTTGCACGGACGTATATCCCGTTCGTCTGAATAAGTCCTTATAGATATGCTATCTCCGATATACGTGTAAAAAATATATATTTTTTGGGGGTGGTAAATATATGTCTCGGGGCTTGAGTCCCTGATCTTTTAAGACCCTGGCTTGAGGATCTGCATGTCCTGGTCTTGTGACCACAGACCCTATTTACAGTGTCTGTATTTGCCAGGAAGTCTCTGATGCCCAGCATTTTTAAATGGGGCTCTTTCCACACATTACACCCCTAAAGGAAAAATTTTAAGTCACGGTAATGCCTGACTTTTACAGTGGGTCACACACAACTTCCTGTCACCATGGCAACAACATATCTTCCTCCTTGCACTTTTCCAAGACAAATAGTAGAGAGATGTTCTTTATAGTCACTCTCTGCTCTGGCTCATAAATGGGATTTTAATCTGTAAATTTAGAAAGTCCTAAAAAAAAAACACATTTAGAAAGGTGTTACCTAAACCAGATAATCTCTTTAAAACAAACTGGCATGGCATGTCTATCCAGCCCTCTTATAAGAAAACTTTTAGTTGTAATTATCATGAAATTCACAATATTTTTCAGTTCTTACAGCATATTTCTTTTTGTCTACCTTCTTAATTTAAATTTAAAGGGAAACTTCACTTCTGGAGACCATATTCCAGTACTCCACGGTTTAGGTCTACAAAAGTTGGGTAAATACTTTGCTTTTCTTATCTTGTACCATGTTTTAATTATATCATATGTTTATTGAGCAGTAAAATTTAGTTAAAAGGTGGAATTTCGCTTTAATTTAATTTTCCTCTTATGAATTAAAAGTATTTTTTTACAGGTAGTCAATTAAAACTTGGTAAGATGGACATGATCAGGACCAGTTTTCAGCGCCTGGATGTAAATAACTGTATTTACCACCCTCTCCTGCTCAGGCTTCGTTCACATCTGCATTAGGGTCCCGTTCTGACGTTCCATCGGAGCTTTCCGTCAGATTGGGACCCTGAACAGACAGAAACTGACACAAACGGAAACCAGATGTTTCCGTTTCCATCACCATTGATTTCAATGGTGACGGATCCGGTGCCCATGGTTTCTGTTTGTCTCTGTTGTGTCAGGGGCCCCCCAGGCTATTGCCTGGGGGACACATGGTCGCACGGCCCCCCATAAGTTGTTAATAAAATATGTTTTTTTGCTTGGTATGTTTTTCTCTCCCCCTTTCCCTCTTTTCTCCATTTGTTATTTTATATTAGAATGGTACTTACCATCGTGGTGTCCCCCGGGTAAGCTGTGCTGGTGGCACGAGCCGGTTTCCAGATGTTTCTGTCTCTGGGCAGTTTGGAGTTGGTCCCAGCTGATTGGACCTAGGTCAGCTGTGCAATTGCATGAGCAGGTTCTGGCAGATTCTATCTCCAGGCAGTTTTGTGGAAGGCCAGCTGATTGGTCATTGATAAAATCCTAAAGGCGGGAAAATTGGACATAAAAGGAGCAGTTCATCGTGGTCAAGCAGCCAGTTTTTGAAGATTGGACCGTCGCCATGGATGTCCTGCTGATGGAGCTGATCAGAAGAGCGGAGTCGGAAGGAGGAGAAAACTGGCTGAGGCAATGCCTAGCAGCAGCGCCGTCGAGGGAAGTCGAGGGAAGAAGCGAACTTGCTGGGCTGGAAGACGACATAGAGGAAGCAGTGTCTCCTGCTGGGTCGTCGCTCGAGGTGCCGTCATCAGCTGCAGCCAAGAGGATGAAGTCTGCAGCAGAGTCATCACTGAGGGTGGAGCGCAGTTCCGGACGTTCGCTCCAGGTGCCGGAGCTTGAGAGGAGGCGGCCGACCGTGTCATCAAAGAAGGTGGCGCACAGTGCCGGAAGTGCGCAGCAAGTGCCGGCGCAATTGGCTAACCCGCTGGCCAGAAGTTTAGTCAGAGAACGGGAGACAACAGGTTGGTCGGGTACCCCCTCCTGCTCCAAGGATGGTGTGGAGGACACAGCGGAAGCGCCGGCCTCACTGGTTTTAGAGACGGCGCAGGACTTTTCTTCAGAGCTGCAACCGAGGAAGAGGAGCCGGAAGACTAGGGTGGCTTATTCCCCACCCCCGCCAGTATCAAGGAGAAGAAGAGGTCCCAGGAGTCAACTTTCCTGTCAGCAAGTTTCCCCAGGATCTACAGGCACGCAGCAGGAGGTAGCAGAAGCGGTGCACGACCCAGGACAGGTGGAACAGAGTGGTGAGATGCCAGCTACCCCTTATCTGTCCCACCCCATCCCCCCTCCCCTCAATTCTAATGTAATGTTTGATATTTTAAAATTATTAGCTGATTTGGTCAGTAAGTCGGCTGTTCCTGCTAGTTCCCCCGCTGATGTATGGAAGCATAGTAGTCAGCATTTACAGAATGCTGGTTTTAGTAATATTCCTGTTTTAGAGAAAGGAATTGGTGTTTCGGAAACTTGCTGTAAGGAAGTGATGTCTTGCGATATTTCGCCATTAGGTTTTCATTTACAGCCAGCAATTAAGGAGCGTATTTGGAGGAACGAGTTTATAGATCTATTTTCTTTATTACCATCTGCGAAGGAGACTCTTGTCAAGCAGGATGGTAAGTCTGATAAAGATGAGGATAAAAAACGTTCTCCTCCTAAGTCTTTCTTTAACTGGCTACAGGCGTTCTGTATCTATGCTTCAGTTTTAGGGGAAAAGTCTTTCATTAATTCTAGTAATTTATTTCAGCATGTAGACATCATTCTTGAGGCTTACCGCCAGTTTGGTGGTTTAGCATGGTACAATTATGATGAAATGTTTCGCCAGAAGATGGCAGTGTACCCTTCATTAAAATGGGGCACTAAGGATGTTGGTTTGTGGCTTAGTTTAATGCTTCCACAAAGGTCAGTGCCCAAGCAGCAGCCTAGTTCTCAGAATACGTTGAGGAAAGGAGTTTGCTTTGCTTATAATGAAGCTCAGTGTAAATGGTTGAACAATTGTCGGTATAAACATGAATGTTCCTTTTGTGGGGGTTCGCACCCAATGTGTCGCTGTTTTAAAAGAGCAAACCAGTCTCAACCCCCTAGTTCCAAAGAACAGTTATCCAAAAGCATGGACGCCAGTGAAATTAATAAGAATGGCGCCATGGCTAGAAATGTTCCCAGACAGGGAGAAAGCTAATTTAATTTTTAACGGTTTTAAGTTTGGTTTTGATATCCCTTCTTTCAAAGGATCTGGTTGTTGCTGGGTGGATAATTTGAAATCCATCCAGCAGCATAAGGATATTGTGCATCAGAAAATCCTGAAAGAGCTTGAAACTGGCAGGATCGCTGGTCCTTTTATACATCCGCCGTTTACAAACTTTAGACTTTCACCTTTAGGAATTGTCCCTAAGAAGGAATTGAATTCATTCCGTTTAATACATCACCTTTCTTACCCGTTTAAGGCTTCATTAAACGATGATGCTGACAAGTCTAAAGCGACAGTACACTATGCTTCGTTTGATCAGGCTGTCTCTTTATTGAGACAGTTTGGTCAAAATGCTTTTTTAGCAAAAGCTGATATCAAATCAGCTTTCCGTTTACTACCAGTTAACCCTGCAGGTTTCAACTCTCTAGGTTTTCAATTTGAAGGTGATTATTTTTATGACAAATGTTTACCAATGGGTTTTTCTTTATCTTGTTTCTATTTTGAGGCATTTTCATCCTTTTTACATTGGGTAGTGCAGAAGCAAATTCCGGATGGAGGTGTTCTGCACTATCTTGATGATTTTTTGTTTATAGGTGATGCTAGTTCTGAGTTATGTTATTCCTTATTGTTAAAATTTGTCGAGTTTATGAAATTTTTTGGTGTTCCGTTAGCTGAAGAGAAGACTGTGTTTCCATGTAGGTCATTAGAATTTTTAGGTATTAGAATAGATTCTGAGAGAATGGAATTTAGTTTACCAGAGGAAAAATTGTTAAAGTTAAGGGTTTCTTTAGTCAGTATGTTAGCTAGGAAGAAATGTTCATTACGTGATATGCAGTCACTGTTAGGGTTGTTGAGCTTTGCCTCTAGAGTTATTCCTATGGGAAGAGTTTTTTCAAAGCGGCTGTATTTTTCAACAAGGGGTCTTAAGTCACCTAGGTCCCATATTAGGTTAACGGTTCAGCTAAAAGAAGATTTAGCTGTATGGCTAGAATTTTTATCTAAATTTAATGGACGCAGTTGCTGGCAGTTTAATTTTGAGGATTCTGACTCTTTGTCTTTATTTACGGATGCAGCCGGTAGTATGGGCTACGGGGCATTCTTTAATGGTCAATGGTCGGCTGAGTTATGGCCCAGTGCTTGGCGTGTAAGCAAAGTTACTTCAAATATTGTCTTATTGGAATTATTTCCGGTTTTGGTAGCCATAGTTGTATGGGGTCATTTTTTTAAGAATAGGAGAATTTTGTTGTTTACGGATAACAAAGGTGTGGTCTTTGCAATTAACACATTATCTTCAAAATGTGAATTAGTAGTTAAGATATTAAGACATTTAACTTTATGTTGTCTGAAGTTGAACATCTGGTTGAAAGCTAGCTATATAGAAGGAAAAAAGAATGATATAGCAGATTCATTATCTCGTTGTCAGTGGCGGAGGTTCAGAACGATGGCACCAGAAGCGGAGCTTTGTGGAATTCCGTGTCCTCCTCATTTATGGAATCTGATTTGGGACTAATCTATGTTAATATTCAGAGATCCTTGGCTCCAAGAACATGGGCTGATTATTCAGCTGCTTGGAAGGAGTGGGTTAATTTCTGTGTTAATGAGAACTGTAATTTCTTTCATAATGAGGTAGGTCTAGTTTTAAAATTTGTATGTAGCCTGATTAGTAGGAGGCTGTCATTTGCCTCCATTTCTAAGTCTCTGGCAGGCATCTCTTTCTTTCTTAAATTAAACAGTTGTCCGGCTATTTCTTCGCTCTTCCCAGTTAAGCAGCTTTTGAAAGGTTACCATAGGTCAGCTCCGGTTGTGGAAAGACGAAGGCCTATTTCATTAGATTTGTTGTTAAAATTATTCAATGTGTTACATTTAGTTTGTTTTAGTAATTTTGAAGTGTGTTTGTTTAGAACAGCATTTGTGTTAATGTTCTTTGCAGCCTTGAGAATAAGCGAACTGGTGGCAGAGAGTAAAGTTTCAGTCCCGGGCCTTTCATTTCAGGATGTTAGTTGCAAAATTGACCATGTTTTGTTATTGTTAAAAAAATCTAAGACAGATCAATTAGGAAAAGGTCGTTTGGTTAGAATTAATCAGTTTTCGGGTTCTGTTCTTTGCCCAGTTTCTAATGTTAAACATTGGTTGTCAATCAGGCCGAGTCTTGGGGTTGCTTTCCTGATTCATCAGAATGGGGATCAGCTGTCCAGATTTCAGTTTAACTCTGTTTTAAAGAAATGTTTGAAGTCCCTGAAGTTGGAGCATTTAAAAATATCCTCCCATTCGTTTAGAATAGGTGCAGCTACGGAAGCTGCACAGTTAGGAATTGATGAAGGGATTATAAAAAGAATTGGAAGGTGGGAGTCTAATAGATTTAAACTTTATGTTCGACCAGACTTGTTAGTAGTGTAATTATATATCCACAGGTAAGCGTTTGGTTGTTTGGATCCTTGGCCACTCTTTTATATTTTGGGCACAGAAGAGAGCCGCGAGAAGGTCCTATACAGAAAATTTGTCTATGGATCCGCTAGTTTTTTCAGTTTTTTGGCATGGGGTAAGGGGTTTGCAATGGAAGAACGTGTTTTCTTTAGTTAAATCACTGAGTTCTTATTGGCCGGATCCGAATTTAATTGTCATCCATGCTGGAGGCAATGACCTAGGTAAAGAAAAGACTTTGGACTTACTTTGGGAAATGAGAAGGGATATAGCCTTGATAAAATGTCTTTTCCCTGACGCTACTATTTCCTTTTCAGAGATTATTCCAAGACTGCTATGGTCCTTGTATTGTGGGGTTTGTGCTACCATGTCAGGGGCCCCCCAGGCTATTGCCTGGGGGACACATGGTCGCACGGCCCCCCATAAGTTGTTAATAAAATATGTTTTTTTGCTTGGTATGTTTTTCTCTCCCCCTTTCCCTCTTTTCTCCATTTGTTATTTTATATTAGAATGGTACTTACCATCGTGGTGTCCCCCGGGTAAGCTGTGCTGGTGGCACGAGCCGGTTTCCAGATGTTTCTGTCTCTGGGCAGTTTGGAGTTGGTCCCAGCTGATTGGACCTAGGTCAGCTGTGCAATTGCATGAGCAGGTTCTGGCAGATTCTATCTCCAGGCAGTTTTGTGGAAGGCCAGCTGATTGGTCATTGATAAAATCCTAAAGGCGGGAAAATTGGACATAAAAGGAGCAGTTCATCGTGGTCAAGCAGCCAGTTTTTGAAGATTGGACCGTCGCCCACCCTCCCGCCCTATTGTTCTTAAATTCCTTCACGTCACGTTGTTTGTTAGAGGGGTTTGTCACCCAGCTAATGCTGGGCGGACTTGGTTTTTATTGGTCAAAATATTTATATTTTATTATTTATTCGATTATTTATGGTTATTCTCTTCGAATTATTTTATCTTAGGTTACCCTTAATAAACACCGTGGCCATTTTTATCCAAAGAAACTGTTGTCATGTTTTATTTCATTTTGATTGAGTATTGTGGGGTTTGTGCTACCATGCACCGGACCAGTCGTTTTGCCGGAAGCAATAGCAAAGCAATAGCGTAATCGACTAATAGCGTGTTTGTTTTTTTTACAAAAACGAGTGAAAAATATCAAAATGTCTCAAAATATTGCGCAAACATGGTGGGCACCATAATTTGCATTAAAACGGGCATAAAGTCATTCATTAATTACCCCCAATGCATCTTAGAAAGTTGCAGAACTTTTTATTATTCACTGATTACATAAGAATGAAAAAACACTAAACCTATAAAATCAAAAAGACAAAAAATACATTTTATATTTCCTTTTCTTACTCTAGCAAACGCTGCTTTACAGAGTATATTTACTTTTGTGACAGCGCTGATGAAGATAAATCGTAGCAATACCAAAGAACAAGGGGAAACTGAAGGATAGTGAAGGTCTAGCCTAGTAGAATTGCTATTTATCACAAACAATCTGTGCTACTTGACTACATCTGGTCAATGGCATCATTGTTATTAATTACAAAGACCCTTGTACTATATCTGAGTGATGAAATCCATTATAACATTGGCAAAGAAAGCAGGCAGTACATACATGCCAGACTAAACAGCACACAGACGAAAGCAAAGTGCACCAGAACCGAAATACTCAATTGTAGTGACATATATTGACTGGGGATTAATAGAATTTAGTTTTGCTGGATGTAGGTTCTCACAGGAACATTTAGCATTGAGCTAAAGTGAATGTCCATCCTTGAATTATATATCTCTATAGCAGTTGTGGATTCATTTTTCTGATAGAGCTCCAAATCCCCTGTGGAGCCATTTAAAGGGAACCTGTCACCTGCACAAAAAATTGCAGTTGACACCTCCGTTAGTTTGCAGGCACCCCACAGATTCTGCTGCTTTTTCGTTTTTCTTCTAGCCCCCACCGTTCCTGAGATATTGGGGGCATTAGTTCTGGTGTCCGATATGCAAATGAGGCCTTTGATTGTCAAGTGGGCGGTTATCCCTTATCAAGTGACAGGTGTTACCCGCCCACTTGACAGTCAAAGGCCTCATTTGCGTATCGGACACCAGAATTAACGGCACCAATATCACAGCAATGTGGGGGGGGGGTGGAAGAAAAAAAAATAAAAAGCACTTGCAATCTAACTGATATGTCAGCTGCAGTTTTTTGGGCAGGTGACAGGTTCTCTTTAAATGATACATTTCTGTCTACCTGCAGTCACCTCTAGGGGGAGCCTTTGGAGCTAACTGCATACACTTTATACATTAAACATCAATACTATAACTATATATCTGCCTAGCTAGTGATTACAAGTGGCTCTTACTGCGGTTCTGTGAAGTTCCAGAAATGGCTTTGTATTTCCTTACAGGGTTTCTAGGAAGCCTGGGCTTCCTAGGCCTCTGATCTGGCTTTCCCCAGAAAAAAGCAACTACAAGACATGTAACTTTAACAGCAGGGAAGACAAACAGATTTCTTGCTACTCAAAGATGCTTGTCACCATATCTCAGCAAAATTGAAGTACCGGTCAAGAATTATAGAATGCTTTACCCGCCCCTACAATAAGCTTCTTTCAATGAGCAATAGGGGTACGGGTGTAAACATTTTTCAGGGGTTTCTCCACTGTAAGTTTGGGAATCACTGAATTACAGACTAATTTTCAACAAATTTTTTTACTGAGCTCTTCTCGAATTCTTTTCAAGGCCCGGGCAACACTAGTCACACGACTGCCATGGTGTCCTATTGTAAAAAAAAATGCAAGAGACCTTTTGAACCATGTTGGATTTTGTTCTTTACATAATTGAAGTAATAATTTATGTGGTTCCTCTTGTATGAGGTCTCATGCACATGGTTGCACCAAGGATCCATGTCGTATGGGCTATGTGCGCATACTGTACCTCTGTGTGTCTCCAATTTCTGATATGGACCTGAAGGAAGTAATAAGTCCAATTTCAAAATGCATTGTCCACTAACCAATAAAACTGTTATCTCTATGTAGCGTCTTCGGCCGCATGGACCGTTGGGATTACTCACCCCCTGACAGCCGCAGCCATGGATCTGTGAGCGCTGGCCCGCATCTCCTCCCCAGGAGACGCCAGCGCTCACTTCCACTCCGTTCGGCTGTGTCCCGTAGGGTGCCTTAACCCGTTAGTGACCGCCAATACGCCTTTTAACAGCGGCCACTAACGGGCTTTATTCTGATGCATATGCCTTTTTACGGCACTGCATCAGGATAAAGTAAACAGAGCAGGGAGTGTCAAATCTCCCTGCTCTCAGCTGCCAGAGGCAGCTGAGGGCTGGGGGTGTCCCTGCTCTGCCGGGTGAGATCGATATTCGTATCGATCTCACCCGTTTAACCCCTCAGATGTGGTGCGCAATAGCGAGCACTGCATCTGAGTGGTTTTGG